>NC_041393.1:215868993-215919873 GCF_002162155.2 Triticum dicoccoides | reverse complement strand
GCGAAGCTCCGGCGGGGCGAGGTCTGGCGGGGCGGCGCGAGGGCAGATCCGGCCACCGGCGGTGGACGGCGGTGCAGGGCGGCGGCGAGGCGAGCCCGGCGAGGCGCGGCCGAGATGGGCGGCGAGCGCGGGCGGCCGACGGGCTCGGGCGGGCCGAGCGCGGGCCCCGCGGGCCGCGGCGGGCGCAGGGGAGAGAGGAGGACACGCGGCGGCGCGGGGTTGGACGAAAATGGCGGGGTGACGTGGCGTCCTCCGATTCGTCGGAGCGACATGGCGGCGGCGGTGGACACGTCCGGGAGGAAACGGACATGTCCGGCGGGCGAGAGGGAGGCTAGACTAGGGTTTCATCCGCGAAAAAGGAAGGGGAGGGCCTTTTTATAGGTAGAGGGAGCTAGGAGAGTCCAAATGAGGAGCGGTTTTCGCCCACACGATCGTGATCGAACGACCCAGAGCATGGAGGGGAGTTAGGTGGGTTTTGGCCCACTTTGGAAGGGTGTTGGGCTGCAAAGAGAGAGGGGCTTTACGGTTACCCGGTTAACCGTTGGAGTATCAAACGAACTCCAAATGGCACGAAACTTGACAGGCGGTCTACCGGTGCTATACCAAGGCCACTTGGCAAGACTCGGGCCATTCCGAGAAAGTTTAACACCCGCTCACAACGAGAGATGAAAGGGGAACGCCGGAGGACATAGGAGCGCCAGATTGCAAAACGGACAACGGGGAAAATGCTCGGATGCATGAGACGAACACGTATGCGATGCAATGCAATGCACATGATGACATGATAAAATGCAACACACAAGCAAATGACATGGCAACGGCGGCAAATAACTGGCAGACATCTGGCGCATCGAAACCGGGGCGTTACACTAAGACAACCCCAAAGTCCTGTCTTGATGTAGTGTTCGAGTTACTGGCTACCACTGCTGGCACCAGCTCTTCGAACTCGTTGCCTGAATCAGTTCGGCTTCTTGAATCTCAACTTCAAGTTGAAAGACATCGATCAGATGTTATGTGACAGGAAGCCGAGGGACTGAGGAAGTCCCTGCAGAATTCAGATGCATACTTTCTTGTGCAACAGCAAGCGCTGGAGGACTTAAGCGCCAAACAAGAGAAAGTTAATAAGCTTGCTAAGCATCTTGCCAGCATTATGGGTACCCAGGATATTGTTTCTTGAGTTCTTCTAAAGTGGTTTCAGTTCTGGACTTGTTTTGCTGCGGCGTTTATATGCTGTTGTGTTCCCTATATTTGCACTGGTGGCGAACTTTGATGCCCAGTGGATGTAATATGTGTAATAGCCGTGATAGCCTAGTGTAAGCTGCTTGCTTATTTATTTCCTTGTTGTCTTGTTTATTTGTTTGCTTGTAGTCAGTGAAGTTCTTTTTCTGCGGTTTGCTAGTGGCTGCAATAACCTATTTTTTAAAACTAGGCTACAATAACCATGGGCTAATATTTACTGTAGTGACACTGGGCCTCCTATGGGCCATAGAAATAGTGGGCCTTCTATGGGCCGTATAAATAGTGGGCCTTCTACGGGCCGTAGAAACAGTGGGCCTTCTACGGGCCGTAGAAACAATGGGCCTTCTCCGGGCCGTATCATCAATGGGCCTTATACGGGCAGTATGATCGATTGGCCAAACATGGGCCAATAACAGGCTGCAATATGGCCGTAAACAGGCTAGAGTTGGAATCGTCCGTTCATGGGCCAACCATAACGGGCCATCGTTAATAGGCCGTATTTGATGACGCTATGAAAACGGCCGCACGTATTAACGGACCACAAACGGGCCGACTGTAACCACGGGCTGAATTTCGCCCACAAGCAGAAAATGACAGTAACGGGCCGTAAGTAAACGAATGCTGGAAATGAGCCCAAGAATAAATGGGCTCTGAGAAGGCCGAAAGATAACATGGGCTGGAAATGGCCCAACGGAATAACGAGCCGTTAATGGGTATAAAGTGATACACTATTCTTTATGGGCCAGTTTCACCACGGGCCGTTAATGGGTGTAAAGTGATGCACTGTTCATTACGGGCCAGTTTCACCACGGGCCGCTAATAGGCCAAGAGTTATATATGGCCTCATATGGGCCGAAACACGTCATGGGCCATACATGGGCCAGAAGTGAAAATGGGCTGGAATCATATTGGATGGCCCAGATGACGCTACTGGGCCTAATTCGAATAGGGTGTAACGGGCCTTGGGTAGCGGGCTGTAAATGGGCTATATACGAACAGGTCGTTAACAGGCTTTCCATGGGCTGGCCCGCCACCTTTTGACCAAGTCAAACGGGGCGGCCATTTCACAGGAATGGGCCTCTGTTGGGTCGTGCCACGTGTCGACGTATCATAGGCGCCTTCTGTCCAATGAGTGGATGACATATGTCCCCGCGATGAGCCGACACGTGTTTCCTCCAACCAATGATGATTTTACACGTGGCAAATCCCCATTGGTCGGGGCTGTTAACGGGTTATCGGATCCAAAACCCGACCTGATAGCTTAACAGCGTTCCGTTACGGTGGATGCCACGTGTCGGTCACCCTTGACGAAAGCACTTCTGTGACGCACGATTTGGAAGTGGACACTTCCGTGATGATAATTTTGGTAATGTCATGGAACACTTCTACGACAGCACAGGTATGACTATCTTGATTCTGTCATAAAATCGTCATGGATGTACTTGCATGATAGAAAACGCGACCTACTGTGACAAACACGTATCATCACGGAAGTGTATTTTTTTTGTAGTGTATGCAGTCCCATGTCTTTTAGCCAGCCATAATATATGTGAAATGTGCAATGCCATCCTGTTTAACCAGGCATCATATATTTGAATGATATCTTGCCCATCCTTTTCTTTATTACATTTCCATTTGTCAACAATGTTTGTACATTAAACTACTCTTCCTGTGAATCATCCATTTGGGTGGGAGATGGAAAAATCTAGAGTGAAAACAAGGCCTTCAGAGCAGATAGTGCTACCTGTCGAAGCAGATCTCTTGTTGGGTCCCGATAGCTCCTCAGAGATGGATTCAGAGACAGATGACCAGTCTGATTCCCCCACCGAGGTGTATGCTCAAACTTGGCACGGTTATACTGCTCATATCATGCATATGGTGTCTTTCATTGCATAGTTTAGACATCATATACACAATATTCAACACCATGTTCTTAGTTTAGACATCATATCGAATGCCCTCTGTTTAGCATATAAATCACATATGTGAATTAAATGATGCGATCCTGATTACTTAGATACCATGTAGGTGAATTATGTCATGCGATCTTGTTTAGTTATTCATCATATCTTTGAATTATGTTATGCTATGCTATCCAGTTTAGATAGACATCATATATGTGAAATTATGTCATGCTATCCGTTTTAGTTAAACAATATACATGTCAACTATTTCATGCCTTTTTTCCACACTATCTATTGCATTTGTCTCTCATACAATGTATGTACATTCAACTATGTTTCTTGTTTATCAGCCATTTGAATTGGAGCTGGTGATGCTAGTATCCAGCGGACTAAAAACACGGTCTTCAAATAAAACAGTGCTACCTCTTGGTGGAGATAGCACCCCAGTTGTACATGCACAAGAACCAGCCCTACCATGCAGAACCCAAACTCTCGCAAATTGTACCCCTACTGCGATGGACAAAGAACCAGCTTCACCCAATCTAACCCCAACCCCAGTAGATAGTAACCCAGTTCCTGTTGACACGGCACCATCTCCGCCACAGAGCTCCCAAATAAGAGCAGTTAGTAAGGCAGCTCCAGTTCCCAAAGGGCCAGTACTACCACGGCGAACCCCAACTCCACCAGTTAGTACGCCTATTCCTGTGGAGGAAGCACAACGAGCTAGTCGTAGTTTAGCAGCTATCGCATTTGATGTTGTTAAATCGTATGTGCGTATCTTCCCATCTTGGAAATATTATACTGAAGATGAAGGAAAATGCCAGTTGTAGGTGTTTGTCCAGGAGTTATGTGTAAGTAATGTTATTCATGGCAATTACTTTGCTTTGTCTCATACATCCTACCTCCATGATGGTTATAGTACAGCAAATTTCCTCATTTTTCTCTATAGAGAAGGACCGATTTGGAAACTCGGGATGAGGTAACCTGTGCTAATACCTCTGCTATCTTCAAGAATGCTTGGTGGCAGTATCGGAATTACCTGAAGAAAACATACTTCACTGGCAAAGAAACTCATCAAATTCCCTTACGTTCTCCTGAGACACATTTACTGGACGATGATTGAGAACGCCTTGTTCTGTACTGGTCCCGAACCAACAATGTGGTAAGGTCTATGAGCTCATTTTCTATTTCTAAGTATTATATTCTTGCGTCTTACTATACTCTGTTCATGTAGAACAAGTGCCTAAACCTGAAGAACAATTGTTCTAATTTAAGATTCCATTGCTATCATAGTTTAAAAAAGCGCTAGGCGTTAATTGTGCGTTTTTCCACTGCCTTGCACTTTACTGACCAAAGCGCATGCTTATGTGCAGTTATGCACAGATTAAGCGTAGTTATCCGCAATGCGTTTTGCCAATGCCTAGAGCCTAGGCGCTCTTTTTTTAACTATGATTGCTATCATGCATACCGCTTTGCTCTTGTATCACTGTATTTACTCATACAAACTTATTTTTAAATTGAAGGATCCAATTGAAACTCCAATGGCACAACAGGTATGTTCACGCATGTTTCTTTAACAAGTTTTCTCTTATCAATAGCTCTGTTGATTTCAATTTCAATTGTGTATACAATTGACTTCCCATATCATGCATATTACTAGCATCACAACAGAGCCATTAGTGTTGTTGTAAATGTAGACCCGTGGTACCCATCTGAAATCTTGTTGTGCTGTGTAGTTTCCCACGCTCTGTATTCTTTCACTTCTGCTTTGTCTTGAACTGATATGATTTGAACCGTGTCTCTATTTTGATTTGGCAAGACAATGCAGTGACCATAGGACATTGATATATGTTTGTTTGATGCTTTTATTATGTACTAGTACTTGGCAATAGAAGAATTGGTAGTTTAATCCTGTCCACCTTACTAATGAACTGGTTCACCGAAATGAGTTTCATATACTAGTACATGCTAAACCTGTTATGTGTCTGCTTGTTTCTTCTTTTAGAATGCTGACAGAATATTGGGGAAGAGTGCCTTATTAAGCAATGGTAAAGGAAGTAATGTAGATAAGGTTCAGTATAGTGACACATCCTTGTTGGTCTCCAACAAAGCTGATAAAACAGCTAAGGAAGACTATCTTGAAGATAGTGAGACAACCCCAAAGTCCTGTCTTGGTTTAGTGTTCGAGTTACTGGCCACTACCGCTTGCACAAGCTATTCAAACTCACTGTCTAAATCAGTTCGGTTTCTTGAGTCTCAACTACAAGCTGAAAGACATCGATCATCTATGCTGCAACAAGAAGCGGCAGGACTGCGGAAGTCCCTGGAGCATTCAGATGCATACTTTCTGTTGCAACAGCAAGCGTTGGAGGATTTTAGCACCAAATAGGACAAAGCTAATAAGCTTGCTAAGCTTATTGCCAGCATGGTGGATACCCAAGATAACGTTTCTTGAGCTCTTCTGAAGTTGTTTCAGTTATGCTCTTGTTTTGCTGCCGCGTTTATTTGCACTGGTGGCCAATTTTGACGGCCAGTGTATGTAATATGCTGCTTTGTTCCCTATATTTGCACTGGTGGCAAACTTTGATGCCCAGTGGATGTAATATGTGTAATAGCGGTAATAGGCTAGCGTTAATTGCTTGCTTATTTATTTCCTTATTGTCTTGTTTAGTTGTTTGCTTGTAGTCACTGCAGTTCTTTTTTTGTGTTTTTCTAGTGGCCACAATAGCCTATTTTTGGTAACTAGGCCAAAATAATCATGGCAACACACGGACTATTGTAACCATGGGCCTCCTGCAAGCCGTATGATCCATGGGCCTTCTTCCGGCCATAGGATCCATTGGCCTTCTATACGGGCCGTAGAATCCATGGCCTTCTATATGGGCCTTAGGATTCATGGGCCTTCTACGGGTCGTAGGGTCCATGGGCCTTCTACGGGCCGTAGGGTCCATGGGCCTTCTACGGGCCGTACGATCCATGGGCCTCATATGGGCCGTACGATCCATGGGCCTTCTACGGGGCGTATCATCATTTCGCCAATCATGGGCCGTACTATTCATGGACCATAATGGGCCGTTAATAGGCCGTATCTGATAACTCTATGAAAATAGCCCAACGGTTTTTTTTACATGAAAACGGCCCAACGTATTAACTGTCCACAAACAGGCCGACTTCAACGACGGGCTGAATTTGGCCCACAAGCAGAAAATGACAGTAACGGGCCGTATGTAACCGAATGCTGCAAATGAGCCCAAGAATCAATGGGCCCTGAGAAGGCCGAAAGATAACTTGGGCTGGAAACTGCCCAATGGAATAACGGGCCGTTAATGGGTATAAAGTGATACACTGTTCATTATGGGCCAGTTTCACCATGGGCCGTTAATGGGCCAAGAGTTATAAAGGGACTCATATGGGCCTAAAGAAGTCATGGGCCACACATGGGTCGGAAGTTAAAACGGGCTGGAATCATATTGGACGACCCAGATGACGCTACTAGGCCTAATTCGGAGAGGTCGTAACGGGCCCTGGGTTAGCGGGCTATCAATGGGCTATATGCGAACAGGCCGTTAACAAGCTTTCCATGGGCCGGACCGCCACCTTTTGACCAAGTCAAACGGGCCAGCCTTTTCACAGGAATGGGCCTCTGTTGGGCCGGGCCACGTGTCGCCGTATCATAGGCGCCTTTGGTCCAATGAGAGGATGACATATGTCCCAACAGTGAGCCGACATGTGTTTCCTCTAGCCAATGATGATTTTACATGTGGAAAATCCCCATTGGTCGGGGCTGTTAACGGGTTATCGGATCCAAAACCAGACCCGATAGCTTAACGGCGTTTCATTACGGTGGATGCCACGTGTCGGTCACCCTTGACGAAAGCACTTCTGTGACGCGCGATTTATCGTCATGGAAGTGGACACTTCCATGATGATAATTTTGGTATATGTCAATGAACACTTCTACGACAACACATGTATGACTATCTTGATTCTTTCATAAAATCGTCATGGATGTACATTGATGACAAAAAACGTGACCTACTGTGACAAACATGTATCATCATGGAAGTGTATTTTTTTGTAGTGGATAGTGCCACCTGTTTAATTGGCAGAGTGCCTCAGTGGAGAAAGCCGAAAACTGGCTATCTAGGTAAGCGGAAACTGGTCGGCAGTCTGAAGACCGCGTTAATCAACATGATGATAGAGATCACCTGTGTTAAATGAAGGGCTTCTTTTTCACATTAGCCGAAGTGTGCGATGGTGTAGACCTTGGCTGACTAAGCCGATCACTTCGCACACCGGGGGCTCATCATCAGCCCCACAGTCAAACTACTATGGCTAAGTGAAAGTTATAAAGTTGTTATAGTCTGATTGCCTAGTTCCTACGAGCACAGACCGCCTTTGGGTACCGAGACATCGGCTAAGGGTTGAACACCCTCTGTATATTCTACATTGGGGAAGAAGCCGACGACTGGCCACTTTCAGTTCAACATGGCCGAATAGGAAGAAAATTAATTAAAACAACACAACTATATGGGGGAATTTAATGCCATACTCATTAGAACAAAAGATAGTTTTTATACATCCCATGTACTTCGGCATTCCGAAGTACTAAAACTGATACAAAGTGTCTTTCGGGCACATGGCGTCGATCGTCCGGGCACCTTCTTCCACCTCATCAAAGAACTACTCCACTATGCGCTGCTTCCCATCGGGGGGCACAGCAACGATTGCCACATCAACCTTCTAGAAGTGCGTCTTCATGCAGCGTACGCCCGCCGTGCTCCCTCAAGGCATGCTGACCGCTTTCGGCAATCCATCTGTGGGACAGTGTGCCACGCCCAATATGCGATACTATCCTAGAGACTCGAAGGACCCACCAAGGATAGAACCGCATATTGAAACGCTTTTGCAAGGTGGATATCATTACATCAACATTACATAATAGATGGGGATACATACAAGAGGCATACAATGCCACACGAATACAACATCATCATACATAAGAGCACCATCCGACTACGGATGAAACACAAACAGAAACTCAAACGACATCCACCCTGCTAGCCCAGGCTGCCGACCTGGAACCTATCCCCTGATCGAAGAAGAAGCAGAAGAAGCACTCCAAACAAGTAACATCGCTCTCGCGTCAAGATCATCGCATAACCTGTACCTGCAACTGTTGTTGTAGTAATCTGTGAGCCACGAGGACTCAGCAATCCCATTACCATGGGTATCAAGACTAGCAAAGCTTAATGGAAAAGGAAGGGGTAAAGTGGTGAGGTTGCAGCAGCGACTAAGCAAGTATGGTGGCTAACATACGCAAATAAGAGCGAGAAGAGAGCAAGCGGAACGGTCGTGAAGCTAGCAATGATCAAGAAGTGATCCTGAACTCCTACTTACGTCAAACATAACCCAAAACCGTGTTCACTTCCCGGACTCCACCGAAAAGAGACCATCACAGCTACACACACGGTTGATGCGTTTTAATTCGTATCTGGTGTCAAGTTATCTACAACCGGACATTAACAAATTCCCATCTGCCTATAACCGCAGGCACGGCTTTCGAAAGATTATACCCTGCAGGGGTGTCCCAACTTAGCCCATGATAAGCTCTCGCGATCAACGAAGGATATACCTTCTCCCAGGAAGACCCGATCAGACTCGGAATCCCGGTTTACAAGACATTTCGACAATGGTAAAACAAGACCAGCAAAGCCTCCCGCTGTGCTGACAAATCCCGATAGGAGCTACACATATCTCGTTCTCAGGGCACACCGGATGAGCCAGACGTCGGGTTGGCATAGACCCTGATTGCCCAGGGGGCGCCGGACATCGCTCGGTTTGGACCAACACTTAAACAAGCATTGGCCCGGGGGAGCTAAAATAAAGATGACCCTCGAGAGGGCGACTCCCAAGGGAAAAGTAGGTGGTGGTGAGGCAAATGGTAAAACCAATGTTGGGCCTTGCTGGAGGAGTTTTATTCAAAGCGAACTGTCAAGGGGGTCCCATAAATCACCCAACCGCATAAGGAACGCAAAATCCGGGAACATAACACCGGTATGACAGAAACTAGGGCGGCAAGAGTGGAACAAAACACCAGGCATAAGGCCGAGTCTTCCACCCTTTACCAAGTATATATATGCATTAATAATATAAGAGATATTGTGATATCCCAACATAATCCTGTCCACCATGGAGCAAACTTCAACTTCACCTGCAGCTAGCAACGCTATAAGAGGGCTGAGCAAAGCGGTAACATAGCCAGTCAATGGTTTGCTAGGAAGGGTGTCAAAGGTTAGAGGTTCATGACAATTTGGAAGGCTTGATGAGCAAAAGATAGGTAACGCAGCATAGCGATAGAACGAAGCAACTAGCATAGCAAAGATAGTAGTGAGATCCAGGGTAGCGGTCATCTTGCCTGAAATCCCGCAAGGAAGAAGAACGAGTCCATGAAGAAGACGAACGGATGAAGCCGAAACAAGCGTAGACGAACGAATCCTCACGATCGCAACGAAACAGGAACTATCGAAAAGAAGCACACAACATAGTAAACACACCACACATAGACAAGACATGATGCACAACAAGCATGATGCATGACAAAGCTACATGAAGCTACTCATGGCAAGAGATGGTGCAAACAAGAGCAACACATCAAGGCAAGTTTAAATGAGGCCGGGAACAACATATAACAATTCCGGTAAGTCCTCATATGCAAACTTCGAAATTGGTCCAGATCTGAATAAACCTTATGTTCAAGTTGTTAAACAGCAAGTTAATATGCACAAAGATGATCTACGCGAGATTCTAGTCAAGTTACATATAAAGTTCATTTAGTTCGGAGCTACGGCCTAGAAGATATGAGCAAAACAAGTTAAACATGGCATAGATGCAAAATGCATACAAACATCAAGCAAACACCTCAAAACAAGGATGCAACATGATAATATGAAACTACATGCAATTCTAAGAAAGTTTCATATAGAGCACACTCAAAACGGAGCAACGGTTCAACACACACACATGAAACAAGTTTAAAGGACAAGCTGTCCAAAACAGCAACTAGGCATCTTGCAAGCATCAAAACAACATGCTACAGCACCACAACATAATAATAAAAGGCATGGGCATGATGTACAGGTAAAGCATAACAAAACATGAACACTGAGCTATCTCCAGAAATCACTAGAACATGCTCAAACACACATAGCAAGATTGCAAACAATAACAATTCAGACTTTGTAGAAAATAACATCAGGTTGCAATGTTTAGAGCTATCAAACAACATGTTACAGGAACTTATCATGGCAAATAAAGGCATGGCATGATACTACTAAATGCATAGAACAAGAGTCCCTTACTGACCATGAGCCAAAAAAGATCAGAAAATATGATGGCACCCATGTAAACATAGCAAGTTATATTACAGATTCATACATGGCAGGAACAGAATTATGAAGGCATGTTGATGAGCTTGTGCAACTCACTTCAGAGCAATACATGGCATGGCAAGGCAACCAACAGTAAGAAGACATGTTTGTGAAGCTAAACATGGCAAGAGCAAGTCCATAGGGTGCATGGAACACTAGCAAAACACATGGCAACAATTGAACTTAATGTTAACAAGCTGACAGCAACATTATTTAGCAACTTTGGAGCAAGATTACAACAAGTTAAAGCAAGCTATAAATACTACCAGGGGCATGGATGGATAGAGCATGACATGTAGAACAAAACACATTTAGTGAACATCTCCAGATTATGCATAGAATGATTTGTAGCAGCAGGTTTACATAGCATCACGAAATAACAGATTCAGCCTAGCAAAACAGTAACAGCAAGTACACTACTTAACAAGCTCGATTCACTCACCACAAGTCATTGCATGACAAGATAAGCATAGCATCATCAAGAAGACATGTTTATGAAACAAACCAAGGCAAGAACAAGTTCATAGCATGCAAGGATCAACTATAGCAACCTTGGCAAAATTGAATAACATGTAAACAATCTGCCAGGAAACATTTTGAAGCAAAAGTAGAGCAAGAAAATGACATGCTAGAGTACTCCATAATTTCAAGCAGGGGCATGAATGGATATAGAACAACCATATGTTCAAAACATCCTTACTGAAGTAACTCAAAATATGCATGGATCTCTCTGTAGCATCAAGTTTACATGGCATCAAAATAACAGCAGAACAGGGACTAAAATCAGCAACATCACGATGCCTAGTTTGCATGCTTGTGCTAGTCACCACATTGATCACAAAAATACATGGTAATCACCCCTGTAAAGATGGCATGGTATAGTTCAAAACACATGTAGACATCAACCTCATAGGATGCACACATCAATCATGGCAAAAATGACAAATGAGCATGTTATAACAGTTTCAGCAGATTAACATCATGAAGCACTCTTGCAACGATGATTCAGGCATCAAGATGACCTCAAATGAACATGATGCAATGGAATGAAATGAAGTACTCGTTGAGATAAACCATTTGACATATTACACGCACGAAACGGAGCAGTATGCATGGAGATATGATGCGATGAAGGGGGCATGAAAATGTTACAGATCTGGGGACTTAGCCAAATTGACCCCATTCAAAATGAGCGTAAAATAGCTATAGTGCGCGCGGGCAGAGACTAGGGTGAGGTTGCTCACCAGAGGGCCCAGGGGCTGGTCAGGTTGGGCTGGGCCTTGGAGGGGAGGCCGGCTGGGCCGGTCGCGGGGCCCACATGACCCAGGCAAGAGGAGCTCGTCCTCCTCCCGTGCTCCTCACGGGAAGGAGGCCATGGCGGCGGCGACGAAGACAGGGAGTGCCGGCGAGGTTCGAGGCAAGGCAGGGAGGGGCCCTGGTGGATCCGGGCAGATCCGGCGAGGCCGGATCCATTCTGGGCAGCGACGGCGGCGCTTGTTGAGCTAGGGGCGGCGCCATGGTGGGGTTCCTGCGGGGAGAGAGAGCTTTGAGAGAGAGAGAGAAGCGAGAGGGAGAGGGAGACGGGGAGGCGCTACCTGGCGGAGGCGGCGTCCATGATCTTCGGCGGGGACTGACTCCGGTGACCCGCCGGAGCAGGGAACGACGACGGGAGGCGAAGTCGGGGCATGGCGGCGGCGGGGCTGACGGGAGAAGGGCTCGGGGAGCCGGGCAGCGCTCGTTCGGGCGGATCCGGGCCCGTCGCGGCCCAGAGCGGGCCGGGGATGGGCTCCGCAGGCCTGTGCGGTGGCTGGTGTTGGGGAGGCGACGTGGCGGCGCCCGGTTGGCCGGGGCGACGCATCAGGTGGCGGCGCAGCCAATGGCTACACGCCAAGTGGCACCCGTGAGGTGGAGAGCGGCGGTGCAGGCAATGAGGGGGCGACAAGTGGCGGCGGGGAAGAGGGCCGGCACGGAATTTGAGGAAGATGCGGCGGCTGAGAGGTGGGAGGAGGGGTAGGGTAGGTTTAGGGGCTAGGGATGCCCAAAATGAGTTATGTGGGTGTTTATATAGAGAAATGGCTAGGGTTAGGGGGTATTTAGGAGCGATTCGAAGCGTACGATCGCGATCATGCGGCTCCGGGCAAAGGGGGGACTATGTGGGCTGTAGGAGGGCTGTGTAGATGAGTTGGGATGAGAGGAGAGAAGAGAATAGCAGCCCGGCAATGGTTTCGGAGACCGAAACCGTCCGACGTTTGACCGACAACGATGCCGCTATAAGTTTAACGGTTGGGCTATCAAATGGACTCTAAATGCAATGAAACTTGGCAGGCGGTCTGTCTACACTATAATAAGACCACACGACAAGTTGCAACCCATTCCGAGAACATTTTTATGCCACTTATAAAATAATATTTTGGAGGTGCCGCGGGCGCGTGCGAGTGTGGTCTGGACTCCGAACGGACAACGGAGAGAACCGGGGGAACCCGAACGGATGCGAGTTTTGAAAAACATGCGGATGAAATGCAGATGATGACATGGAAAAATGCAACACGCAAGCAAATGACATGGCAACGAAGGCGAATAACTGGAAAACACCTGGCGCATCGGATCCGGGGCGTTACAACTCTCCTCCACTAACAAGAGATCTCGTCCCGAGATCTTAGGACCGAGACGGAAGGGAAAAGGGAAGAGGTGAAGCAAGAACTCCAGAGAAGAAGCAAAGAATCGAGAGCACTCAAGAAGAAGAGAGGAACGACGAGAATGACGAGAATCAAATGCTCACGGGATCAGATAGACTAAGAAACCTCTCCGGTTAGAACGAGATAAGAAACGAATAAGACTGAAAGGATTTAGGCAGCACTCCGGCTGAAAATGGAAGGAATAGGACACAAGCTTGAGAGGATGGAATGATACTTGATGAAGACATGACACAAAACCTTTGGAAAGAATTGAAAGAGAATTGAATGAAAAGAATTTAGAAGGATTGAATGGAGTTGTTGAGAAAATCAACAACGAAAGAATAAGCTTGTTGTGGTCTTATAGGTAACATCTCAAAATCATAAGGTGATAACCGGCCACAAACGAAAAAAAATGATTGGATAACTTAGAAGAACAAAGAAATGCAAAACTCCACTTCAAAAGAATACAGAGATTTAATTGCACTTCGATAAGCAAGAAGGAAAGATAGTTGAGCTCCTTCCATAAGAATCTTGATGAACACTTGAGGAATGAATTAAATCATGACGAGCCACCATGAAGAACTCCGGTAACAAAAGGATGACGAGATAAAATGAAGGATGAAAGAATAAGATGAGCCATGTGATGATTTAGATGGAGGTTCCGACGACATGGCCGAGAAAATTTGAACTCCGGAAAGAAAAGATGGGAAACACTTGGAACTAGAATTTATTCAAGAGGAATAAACTCCGAAGGAAGGGATTGCTCGCTTGGAGGAAATAAGAATAAGATTTATTGTATGCTTATCCTTCATCAAATTAAACTGATGACAAACAATGGATTTTTCATACTACTTATTCTTATTGAAAAGGATTGAGAAGTAACATATCACAAACTTTAGAAGGTCTTCCTGAGCCACCGGTAGGATTCGAAAGAACGAATGGATTAAAATGATAATCAAGGAAAAAATCTGAAGGAACCACCGTAAGAATTCGAAAATGACTGATAAAGAGACTTAATCACTAGGAAGAATTAGAAGAACCAATAAGCAAGAGGGGATTTAGATGCAAAAGGACAAAGAGATCACGAACTGATAAAGAATACTTGACAGATGCACCGGGATAACTGGATAACGGTAGCTAAAATGTGAGGACGAAGAATTCTTCTGGAACGATGGCCTCCGGTGAAACGAAAAAGAAATCAACTCTTGAAATACTCCGTATGGGTGGGAAAAGGAATATCTGACAAATGGAATAATTCGAGAGGATAACATGAAGCTAGAACCACGAATCTTCGAGAGAATGGGCAAGATTTAAAGGAAAAACTCTTCTTCAATCTTCAACTGACGACGAGAAACACCACCAAAAGTACTGAGATACTCCGGGAGAATGAAAACCGAAAAGGTTGAGCCAACAATGAAAAAAATTTGAAAGCGAACTTGGAGAAGGCATGTGACTGATGAAATCCATTCTTATGTCACACTTGAAAAGAATTTGGGAATAGCTCCGGAATAATAAGAAGAGTCAGGTAAGATCCTGGGAAAAGACCTATGGGTTAGGGCCCACTGAAGAGATAACACCGTTGGAAAAGGATTGTTGAACAGATAGATGATGCACTGGAACAATTGAAATATTTGAATGAGGTGGCAACCTCGAATCAATTGGAACACAGACGAATCTCCTGAGATGTCTTGAGGACTCCAGAAGGATAACTGGCAAGAGGCGAACGGGCAGGGAAGGCACTGGAGCTGAGGGAAAGAATACAATCACTACCGAAAATGGAATTGAATCCACCGGAGAAGAAAAAAGATGAAGAATGTCCACCGAGACGAGAATTCACCAGTTGAAATGATTGAGGGAAGACTGAAGAGACTCCACGCTAATAGAATTGATGGTCAAAAGAGACTCAGGCTCCGGAAAGAAGAGGGTGGGAGGGCGGGAAAACAAAGGCAACTTGGAAGGGGAAACGACGTATATCTTGAAGAGAAAACACCGGTTGAAAGAACGCAAAGGCTTCACACGAGTAGGATGGATACTCGATTATGGACTCCGGCTCTGAGAAGGAAAAGGGGTGGGCGGGTGGGAAAAGAAAACAACTGAGGATTGAACTCAAAGATGAAGAGGCTCGAGTCAACTTGACGAGAAAAGCACCGGATGCAAAGAGCTGGGGAACAACGATCGAAAAACCAACTACGTGATCCTAAAGAAAATTTTGAAGGGGAAGAGGAGTAATTCAAAACACCTACGTCAAGATTCCTGACCAGAGCGACGAAGGGGATGAGGAGTAAAAAGAATTCCTACTCTCCGATGTAACTAGACTCTGAAAATAGTTTTCTTCTAAACTCAACAACGGCCAAACTACACGATCAATCAAATGGGCTCCTAAGGTCGGTCGAGGCTCTGATACCAACTTGACACACCCAATATGCGATACTATCCTAAAGAGACTCGAAGGTCCCACCAAGGATAGAACCGCATATTGAAACGCTTTTGCAAGGTGGATATCATTACATCAACATTACATAATAGATGGGGATACATACAAGAGGCATACAATGCCACACGAATACAACATCATCATACATAAGAGCACCATCCGACTACGGATGAAACACAAACATAAACTCAAACGACATCCACCCTGCTAGCCCAGGCTGCCGACCTAGAACCTATACCCTGATTGAAGAAGAAGCAGAAGAAGCACTCCAAACAAGTAACATCGCTCTCGCGTCAAGATCATCGCATAACCTGTACCTGCAACTGTTGTTGTAGTAATCTGTGAGCCACGAGGACTCAGCAATCCCATTACCATGGGTATCAAGACTAGCAAAGCTTAATGGGAAAGGAAGGGGTAAAGTGGTGAGGTTGCAGCAGCGACTAAGCAAGTATGGTAGCTAACATACGCAAATAAGAGCGAGAAGAGAGCAAGCGGAACGGTCGTGAAGCTAGCAATGATCAAGAAGTGATCCTGAACTCCTACTTACGTCAAACATAACCCAAAACCGTGTTCACTTCCCGGACTCCACCGAAAAGAGACCATCATGGCTACACACATGGTTGATGCGTTTTAATTCATATCTGGTGTCAAGTTATCTACAACCGGACATTAACAAATTCCCATCTGCCTATAACCGCAGGCACGGCTTTCGAAAGATTATACCCTGCAGGGGTGTCCCAACTTAGCCCATGATAAGCTCTCGCGATCAACGAAGGATATACCGTCTCCTAGGAAGACCCGATCAGACTCGGAATCCCGGTTTACAAGACATTTCCACAATGGTAAAACAAGACCAGCAAAGCCTCCCGCTGTGCCGACAAATCCCGATAGGAGCTGCACATATCTCGTTCTCAGGGCACACCGGATGAGCCAGACGTCGGGTTGGCATAGACCCTGATTGCCCAGGGGGCGCCGGACATCGCTCGGTTTGGACCAACACTTAAACAAGCATTGGCCCGGGGGGGCTAAAATAAAGATGACCCTCGAGAGGGCGACTCCCAAGGGAAAAGTAGGTGGTGGTGAGGCAAATGGTAAAACCAATGTTGGGCCTTGCTGGAGGAGTTCTATTCAAAGCGAACTGTCAAGGGGGTCCCATAAATCACCCAACCGCGTAAGGAACGCAAAATCTGGGAACATAACACCGGTATGACGGAAACTAGGGCGGCAAGAGTGGAACAAAACACCAGGCATAAGGCCGAGTCTTCCACCCTTTACCAAGTATATAGATGCATTAATAATATAAGAGATATTGTGATATCCCAACATAATCCCTGTCCACCATGGAGCAAACTTCAACTTCACCTGCAACTAGCAACGCTATAAGAGGGCAGAGCAAAGCGGTAACATAGCCAGTCAATGGTTTGCTAGGAAGGGTGTCAAAGGTTAGAGGTTC
This sequence comes from Triticum dicoccoides, assembly GCF_002162155.2. Classification (NCBI taxonomy): domain Eukaryota; kingdom Viridiplantae; phylum Streptophyta; class Magnoliopsida; order Poales; family Poaceae; genus Triticum; species Triticum dicoccoides. The sequence continues at coordinate 215,902,738 of NC_041393.1, read as the reverse complement.
ATGGCAATTTGGAAGGTTTGATGAGCAAAAGATAGGTAACGCAGCATAGCGATAGAACGAAGCAACTAGCATAGCAAAGATAGTAGTGAGATCCAGGGTAGCGGTCATCTTGCCTGAAATCCCGCAAGGAAGAAGAATGGGTCCATGAAGAAGACGAACGGATGAAGCCGAACCAAGCATAGACGAACGAATCCTCACGATCGCAACGAAACAGGAACTATCGAAAAGACGCACACAACATAGTAAACACACCACACATAGACAAGACATGATGCACAACAAGCATGATGCATGACAAAGCTACATGAAGCTACTCATGGCAAGAGATGGTGCAAACAAGAGCAACACATCAAGGCAAGTTTAAATGAGGCTGGGAACAACATATAACAATTCCGGTAAGTCCTCATATGCAAATTTCGAAATTGGTCCATATCTGAATAAACCTTATGTTCAAGTTGTTAAACAGCAAGTTAAGATGCACAAAGATGATCTAAACAAGATTCTAGTCAAGTTACATATAAAGTTCATTTAGTTCGGAGCTACGGCCTAGAAGATATGAGCAAAACAAGTTAAACATGGCATAGATGCAAAATGCATACAAACATCAAGCAAACACCTCAAAACAAGGGTGCAACATGATAATATGAAACTACATTCAATTCTAAGCAAGTTTCATATAGAGCACACTCAAAACGGAGCAACGGTTCAACACACACACATGAAACAAGTTTAAAGGACAAGTTATCCAAAACAGCAACTAGGCATCTTGCAAGCATCAAAACAACATGCTACAGCACCACAACATAATAACAAAAGGCATGGGCATAATGTACAGGTAAAGCATAACAAAACATGAACACTGAGCTATCTCCAGAAATCACTAGAACATGCTCAAACACACATAGCAAGATTGCAAACAATAACAATTCAGACTTTGTAGAAAATAACATCAGGTTGCAATGTTTAGAGCTATCAAACAACATGTTACAGGAACTTATCATGGCAAACAAAGGCATGGCATGATACTACTAAATGCTTAAAACAAGAGTCCCTTACTGACCATGAGCCAAAAAGGATCAGAAAATATGATGGCACCCATGTAAACATAGCAAGTTATATTACAGATTCATACATGGCAGGAACAGAATTATGAAGGCATGTTGATGAGCTTGTGCAACTCACTGCAGAGCAATACATGGCATGGCAAGGCAACCAACAGTAAGAAGACATATTTGTGAAGCTAAGCATGGCAAGAGCAAGTCCATAGGGTGCATGGAACACTAGCAAAACACATGGCAACAATTGAACTTAATGTTAACACGCTGACAGCAACATTATTTAGCAACTTTGGAGCAAGATTACAACAAGTTAAAGTAAGCTCTAAATGCTACCAGGGGCATGGATGGATATAGCATGACATGTAGAACAAAACATATTTAGTGAACATCTCCAGATTATGCATAGAATGATTTGTAGCGGCAGGTTTACATAGCATCACGAAATAACAGATTCAGCCTAGCAAAACAGTAACAGCAAGTACACTACTTAACAAGCTCGATTCACTCACCACAAGTCATTGCATGACAAGATAAGCATAGCATCATCAATAAGACATGTTTATGAAACAAACCAAGGCAAGAACAAGTTCATAGCATGCAAGGATCAACTATAGCAACCTTGGCAAAATTGAATAACATGTAAACAATCTGGCAGGAAACATTTTGAAGCAAAAGTATTGCACGAAAATGACATGCTAGAGTACTCCATAATTGCAAGCAGGGGCATGAATGGATAGAGAACAATGTTCAAAACATCCTTACTGAAGTAACTCAAAATATGCATGGATCTCTCTGTAGCATCAAGTTTACATGGCATCAAAATAACAGCAGAACAGGGACTAAAATCAGCAACATCACGATGCCTAGTTTGCATGCTTGTGCTAGTCACCACATTGATCACAAAAATACATGGTAAGCACCCCTGTAAAGATGGCATGGCATAGTTCAAAACACATGTAGACATCAACCTCATAGGATGCACACATCAATCATGGCAAAAATGACAAATGAGCATGTTATAACAGTTTCAGCAGATTAATATCATGAAGCACTCTTGCAACGATGATTCAGGCATCAAGATGACCTCAAATGAACATGATGCAATGGAATGAAATGAAGAACTCGTTGAGACGAACAATTTGACATATCACACGCACGAAACGGAGCAATATGCATGGAGATAAGATGCGATGAATAGGGCATGAAAATGTTACAGATCTGGGGACTTAGCCAAATTGACCCCATTCGAGATGAGCGTAAAATAGCTATAGTGCACGCGGGCAGAGACTAGGGTGAGGTTGCTCACCAGAGGGCCCGGGGGCCGGTCAGGTTGGGCTGGGCCTTGGAGGGGAGGTCGGCTGGGCCGGTCGCGGGGCCCACGTGACCCAGGCGAGAGGAGCTCGTCCTCCTCCCGTGCTCCTCACGGGAAGGAGGCCATGGCGGTGGCGACGAAGACAGGGAGTGCCGGCGAGGTTAGAGGCAAGGCATGGAGGGGCCCTGGTGGATCCGGGCAGATCCGGTGAGGCCGGATCCATTCTGGGCGGCGACGGCGGCGCTCGTTGAGCTAGGGGCGGCGCCATGGCGGGGTTCCTGCGGGGAGAGAGAGCTCTGAGAGAGAGAGAGAAGCGAGAGGGAGAGGGGAGACGGGGAGGCGCTACCTGGCGAAGGCGGCGTCCACGATCTCCGGTGGGGACTGACTCCGGTGACCCGCCGGAGCAGGGAACGACGACGGGAGGCGAAGTTGGGGCATGGCGGCGGCGGGGCTGACGGGAGAAGGGCTCGGGGAGCCGGGCAGCGCTCGTTCGGGCGGATTCGGGCCCGTCGCGGCCCAGAGCGGGCCGGGGATGGGCTCCGCGGGCCTGTGCGGTGTCTGCATGCTGGGGAGGCAACGTGGAGGCGGGGGAGGGGACGTGGCGGCGCCCGGTTGGCCGGGGCGACGCCTCAGGTGGCGGCGCAGCCAATGGCTACGTGCCAAGTGGCGCCCGTGAGGTGGAGAGCGGCAGTGCAGGCGAGGAGGGGGCGACAAGTGGCGGCGGGGAAGAGGGCCGGCGTGGAATTTGAGGAAGATGCGGCGGCTGAGAGGTGGGAGGAGGGGTAGGGTAGGTTTAGGGGCAAGGGATGCCCAAAATGAGTTATGTGGGTGTTTATATAGAGAAATGGCTAGGGTTAGGGGGTATTTAGGAGCGATTCGAAGCGTACGATCGCGATCATGCGGCTCCGGGCAAAGGGGGGACTAGGTGGGCTGCAGGAGGGCTGTGTAGATGAGTTGGCCTGAGAGGAGAGAAGAGAATAGCAGCCCGGCAATGGTTTCGGAGACCGAAACCGTCCGACGTTTGACCGACAATGATGCCGCTATAAGTTTAACGGTTGGGCTATCAAATGGACTCCGAATGCAATGAAACTTGGCAGGCGTCTGTCTACACTATAATAAGACCGCACGACAAGTTGCAACCCATTCCGAGAACATTTTTATGCCACTTATAAAATAATATTTCGGAGGTGCCGCGGGCGCGTGCGAGTGTGGTCTGGACTCCGAACGGACAACGGAGAGAACCAGGGGAACCCGAACGGATGCGAGTTTTGAAAAACATGCGGATGAAATGAAGATGATGACATGGCAAAATGCAACACGCAAGCAAATGACATGGCAACGGAGGCGAATAACTGGAAGACACCTGGCGCATCGGATCCGGGGCGTTACACAGTGACCAGTAGTCGAGCCAGGATGTCGAAGAAGCTGGTCAGCAGGGCTTTGGCAGGCCAAAACTTTATATAGAGGTCTTGGAGCACCCGCCTCACCACACGGAATAGCTCTGTGAGCCGCTTCATTCGATGATTCAGCAGCTGTCACGATGGCGACTCCTAGAACTACTGCCGGAATGCCCTCTCCTCCTCCTGGCCCTCCTGTTGGTCAAAGTGCAGGGTTGCATCCGGCACGCTCTTTGGGAGATCGACGAAGACCTCTACGGAACACCACAACTGGGTGAGCTCGACACACCTTTGCTGCAAACACGCATTGAAGTAGATATGGCTTACCCGCGGCTATTTGCTCCACTTGCTGCAGCACCTCGCGGTCGGCCCGGGCAGTGGTCTGGAGCTTGGAGTGTGCAAGTTGGAGCTTCTTGAGCTCTTCTTTTGCCTGCTTCTCCTCCACCTGAAGTTTATCGCATGCTTTGAACACGCCCTTCAGGTCTCCTTGATTTCCAGGACACGCGCCTGGTTCTTCTCCCTAGTGACCTTCTCGAGAGCACGAGCCTTCTCCACCTTCACGGCCGTAGCCCTTGCCGCTCCACCTCCTGTCAAGACTTCTTGAGCTCGGCCTTGAGCCCCTCAAGCTTGGCCATGGCCGCTGCCATTCAGATAGTTCGGCATTAGCTCCTAGTTCAAAGACAACACACAGCACGCTTTTCGTTTTCGAAGTAACATTCAAGGGTGTGAAATACTGGCCGCTTACCTTGGGACCGCTCCGTTGGTTCATCAGGTTAATGTCCTTCTTGGACCTCTCGAGCTTTTGGTTTACATCCACAATCGCCTCAAAGACGGAGGTCGGAGCTGAGGTAGAAACCTGCAAACAAGGATTTTTTTACATAAGCCCAACAACCAATTCACTGAAACTACGGACAATCACCTCATAACATTGGGAAGCATCGTCCAACTTCTATATGATCCCAACACCGGTTTCTTGAAACCAGCCTTAGGCTAAGGGGCAACTCACTGACCATGTCGTTTAGGAGGCGATGAGAGTATGTCCTCAGACAAATACATCAATTTACAAACTCAAACAAATAAACTATTTTGGCATAAGGGCTGGAGAGTACCTCGAATCCCGTAATGAGGCCCTTGAAGGCTTCTCGCATTTCGGTCTCCATAGACCGAAAGCCCTGGAGCACTGCGCTCACCAAGGCACAGTGCTCTTCGAGGGAGGAGCCCGTCAGGGCTGCCTCCGTCTCGTCAGTCCACCCCACACTAGCCCGCCTTTGACGGGGAGGTGGGGGTGGCAAGACCTCAGACCCGAGCACCTGGGTGTTGGGCATGGGGGTCTCTAGCTGCGGCGATGGAGCCGGAGTGGACTGCGGCTGGGTGATAACCCACAAATATAAGGGATCGCAACAGTTTTTGAGGGTAGAGTATTCAACCCAAATTTATTGATTCGACACAAGGGGAGCCAAAGAATATTCTCAAGTATTAGCAGCTAAGTTGTCAATTCAACCACACCTGAAAGACTTAATATCTGCAGCACAATATTTAGTAGCAAAGTAGTATGGAAGTAACGGTAACAGTGGCAAAAGTAACAGTAGCAGTTTTGTAGTAATCATAACAGTGGCAACGGAAAAGTAATGAAGCAAAGATCAATATGTGAAAAGCTCGTAGGAAATGGATCAATGATGGATAATTATGTTGGATGACATAGAACTAGCTCCAATTCATCAATATAATGTAGGCATGTATTCAGAATGTAGTCATACGTGCTTATGGAAAAGAACTTGCATGACATCTTTTGTCCTACCCTCCCATGGCAGTGGGGTCCTATTGGAAACTAAGGGATATTAAGGCCTCCTTTTAATAGAGTACCGGACCAAAGCATTAACACTTAGTGAATACATGAACTCCTCAAACTACGATCATCCCCGGGAGTGGTCCAGACTATCACTCCGGGCTTGCCGGATCATAACACGTAGTAGGTGACTATAACTTGCAAGATAGGATAAAGAATACAAATATATTCATGAAAACATAATACATTCAGAACTTAAATCATGGCACTCGGGCCCTAGTGACAAGCATTAAGCATAGCAAAGTCATAGCAACATCAATCTTAGAACATAGTGGATACTAGGTATCAAACCCTAACAAAACTAACTCGATTACACGGTAAATCTCATCCAACTCATCACCGTCCAGCAAGCCTACGATGGAATTACTCACGCACGGCGGTGAGCATCATGAAATTGGTGGTGGAGGATGGTTGATGATGATGATGGCGGTGGATTCCCCTCTCCGGAGCCCCGAACAGACTCCAGATCTTCCCTCCCGAGGAAGAACAGGGCTTGGCGGCGGTTCCGTATCGTAAAACGCAATGAATCCTTCTCTCTGTTTTTTTCTCCCCGAAAGTGAATATATGGATTTGGAGTTGAGGTCGGTGGAGGTCCAGGGGAGCCACAAGGTCGGGTCGCGCGCCCCCACCCTTGTTGCCAGGGTGTGGGCCCCCTTCACTTGATTCTTTCACCTCTATTTTTTGTTAATTCCAAAACTTATCTCTGTGAAGTTTCAGGTCATTCCGAGAAATTTTTATTCTTCACAAAAATAACACCATGGCAATTCTGCAGAAAACAACTTCAGTTCGGGTTAGTTCCATTCAAATCATGCAAGTTGGAGTCCAAAACAAGCGCAAAATAATTTGGAAAAGTAGATACGATGGAGATGTATCAACTCCCCCAAGCTTAACCCATTGCTTGTCCTCAAGCAATTCAGTTGACAAACTGAAAGTGATAAAGAAAAACTTTTACAAACTCTGTTTGATCTTGTCGTTGCAAATATGTAAAGCCAGCATTCAAGTTTTCAGCAAAGATTATGAACTAACCATATTCACAATAACTTTTAGGTCTCACATTTACTCATATCAATGGCATAATTAACTAGCGAGCAATAATAATAAATCTTGGATGACAACACTTTCTCAAAACAATCATGATATGACATAACAAGATGGTATCCCGCTAGCCCTTTCTGAGACCACAAAACATAAATGCAGAGCACCCCTGAAGATGGACTGGCTAGACATTGTAATTCATGGTAAAAGAGATCCAGTCACAGTCATACTAAATATAAATTAATAACAATGCATACAAATGACAGGGGTGCTCTCTAACGGGTGCTTTTTATAAGAGGATGATGACTCAACAATAAAAGTAAATAGATAGGCCCTTCACAGAAGGAAGCAGGGATTTACAGAGGTGCCAGAGCTCAAGTTTTGAAAGCAGAGATAAATAATATTTTGAGCGGCATGCTTTCATTGTCAACATAACAACTAAGAGATCTCGGTATCTTCCATGCTACATACACTATAGGCGGTTCCCAAATAGAATGGTAAAGTTTATACTCCCCCACCACCAACAAGCACACTCCATGGCTGGTCCAAAACAACGGGTACCATCCAACTAACAACAGTCCCGGGGGAGTTTTATTTGCAATTATTTTGATTTGATTTGCTTTGAGCATGGGGTTGGGCATCCCGATTACCAGCCATTTTCTTGTGAATGATGAGAGGAGTCCACTCATCGTGAGAATAACCCCACCTAGCATGGAAGATATTTACAGCCCTAGTGGATACATGAGCGATTCGAGCATACAAAATAGATTATCATTTGAAGGTTTAGGGTTTGGCACTTGCAAATTTACTTGGAACGGCAGGTAAATACCGCATATAGCAAGGTATGGTGGACTCATATGGAACAACTTTGGGTTTATGGAAGTGGATGCACAAGAAGTATTCCCACTTATTACAAGTGAAGGCTAGAAAGAGATTGGGAAGCGACCAACTAGAGAGCAACAACAGTCATAAACATGCATTGAGATTAACCAACATTGAGTGCAAGCATGAGTAGGATATAAATCACCATGAACATAAATATCGTAGAGGCTATGTTGATTTTGTTTCAACTACATGCATGAACATGTGCCAAGTCAAGCCACTCAATCATTCAAAGGAGGATACCATCCTATCATACTACATCACAACCATTTTAATTTTCGTGTTGGCACGCAAGGTAAACCATTATAAGCTCCTAGCTAATTAAGCATGGCATGGGTAACTATGATCTCTAATTGTCATTGCAAACATGTTTCATTCATAATATGCTAAATCAGGAACAATGAACTAATCGTATTTACAAAAACAAGATAGGTCGAGTTCATACCAGCTTCTCCTCATCTCAATCATTTCATCATATATCGTCATTATTGCCTTTCACTTGCACGACCGAATGGCGTGGATAATAATAATAGTGCACGTGCATTGGACTGAGCCGGAATCTGCAAACATTAATTCAAAGGAGAAGACAAGGTAATACGGGCTCTTTGTTAGATCAACAATAATGCATATGAGAGCCACTCAACATTTTCATCGTGGTCTTCTCCTCTCGACCCCCAAAGAAAAGAAAAGAAATTCAAAGAAACACACTGAAATATTTTTGGAGTTTTTGTTTTTCTGAAGAAAGAGTAACAAGAACGAGAAAAACTATTTACATGAGAAAGCTCCAAACAAACAAAAGAAGAATGAGAAATCTTTTTCGGTTTTCTATTAATATTACTACTAAGCATGCATAGAAAATAAACTAACTACAACTAACTTTTTTTTATTTTCTTAAGGTTTTTCAAACACACAAGAAGAAAGCGAGAAGAATAAATAAACTAACATGGATAATACAATGAAAAAGTATGAACACCGACAACTAGAATGAGTGTGTGAACATGAATGTAATGTCGTTGAGAAATACATACTCCCCCAAGCTTAGGCTTTTGGCCTAAGTTGGTCTAAGCCCATGGCTGCCCTGGTGGATATCCAAAGTTGTAGTCGGGGTTGTACTGAGACGCGTCAGCCACTGCCTGAAGTGCTGCAGCATGGAGGCGAGCGGCCTCCGCTGTTCTCTCATACTCATTTGCTTCCTCTCTAGTTATAAAATATCGCCCATTTGCCTGAAAGTTAAAGAAAGTTGGAGCAGGAAGAGTAACAAGGATGGCGCGCCGTCTATCAAAGATTAGTCGGTACTGGAGGATCTGTTCATTCCTCTTAAGAAATTGGTAGCGTACCAAAGCCTCATAATCTAAAAAAGCAGGTGGCAACTCCATATCATACCCTCTAATAGGTACACCCAAATAGTTAGCTAAACGAGTTGCATAAATCCCACCAAATAAATCTCCATCTTTAGCATTATGGTGTAACCTCCTAGCAACAATAGCCCCTAAATTATATCGTTTATCATCCAACACCGCACACTTAAGGACACTAAGATCTGAAGCACAAAGGTGGCTATGATCATGTTTACCATTAATGCATCTGCCTATGAAGAGAGCAAAATAATGTATGGCAGGAAAATAAATGCTCCCAATGGAGGCATGTGTGATATTTCTGATTTCTCCAACAGTGACGCTAGCAAGGAAATCATTATATTCAGATTTATGAGGCTCACTAAGACTGCCCCATTGTGGAATTTTACATGCATCACAAAAGTCTTCTAGTTCCATGGTATAAGATTCGTCATAAAGATCAAACAGGACAGTATGAGTGTTACGCTTAGATGAAAACTCAAACCTCCGCACGAAGGAATCGGTGAGATAATGATACTGTAAACATTTGTCTGATAAAAAATCCTCAAGGTCCGCATTTTGTACATACTCATAGAATTCATCCTTGAAACCTGCACGTTTCATAAATTCATCCGACGGCCATTCACATGGCTTCACTTGAGCTTCCCTTGGTGGTTCAGGGTCCAGTTCGTGTATCGAACGCCTTGGTGCTTGTTTTCTTGAAGAACCACCTTGGTACATTCTCCTAGAAATTTTTCTTTCTCTGAAAATTTCTAAAAAAAATTAGTAACTCAAAATAAAAATGAGTCAAACTCAATAGAATTGATAGCAACTACTCCTACAAGTGCCTAGAGGCTATATCATGCATCAAAACTACTTAGGACCATATAAATTTGACATGCAAGCTCAAGAATAAGGTCACCAGAGCAGCAAAAATTTGCAATGTATAAAGCACTAGAACAAAAACTAATTGGACAGTTGGTGGAGTCACATACCGAAGAACAATTGCCCAAAGCAGTTTTGTGAATGGAGCTTTGAGCAAGGAGATTGAAAATGGCAGCGAGATGAGCAAGAACACGAGTTTGAGCTATGGAGTGATTTTTTATGGAGGAAGAAGGAGTGGATGGGTGCTGGAATAAGTGGAGGGGGCCACGTGGAGCCCATAGGGTTAGGGGGCGCGCCCTCCACCCTTGTGGCCAGCTCATGAGGGCCCCTGGTGTGTTCTTTGCACCAGAAATTCTAAAATATTCTATAAAAAATCATATCCAATTTTCAGGGCATTTGGGGAACTTTTATTTTCGGGACATTTTTTTTATTATTGCAAGGATAATTCAGAAAATAGACAGAAAAAACTAATTTTCCTTTATTTATTCTAAATAACAGAAAGTAAAAGATGGGTACAGGGAGTTGTGCCTTCTAAATTCATCCATCTCATGCTCATCAAAAGGAATCCATTAACAAGGTTGATCAAGTCTTATTAACAAACTTCTTCCTAATGACATGAAACCGGAGAATTTTCGAATAACACTAGGTTACCTCAACGGGATATGCATGTCCCCAACAATAATAATATCATATTTCTTCTTGGCAATAGGAAGAGGGAATTCAAAACATCCAATAGTAATAGTTGGAATTTTTCCAATAGAATTAATACTATGAACTTGAGGTTGTTTCTTCGGAAAGTGTATTGTATGCTCATTACCATTAACATGAAAAGTGACATTGCCTTTGTTGCAAACAATAACAACCCCTAAAGTATTCAAAAAGGGTCTACCAAGGATAATTGACATATTGTCATCCTCGGGAATATCAAGAATAACAAAATCTATTAAGATAGTAACGTTTGCAACCACAACAGGCACATCCTCACAAATACCGATGGGTATACCAGTTGATTTATCAGTCATTTGTAAAGAAATTTCAGTAGGTGTCAACTTAATCAATTCAAGTCTATGATACAAACATAAAGGCATAACACTAACACTGGCTCCAAGATCACATAAATCAGTTTTAACATAGTTTCTTTTAATGGAGCGTGGTATAGTTGGTACTCCTGGATCTCCAAGTTTCTTTGGTATTCCTCCCTTAAAAGTATAATTAGCAAGCATGGTGGAAATTTCAGCTTCCAATATCTTTCTTTTGTTAGTAACAATTTCTTTCATACACTTAGCATAAGGAGGCATTTTAAGCATATCAGTCAAACACATACGCAAAAAGATAGGTCTAATCATTTCAGCAAAGCGCTCAAAATCCTCATCATCCTTTTTCTTGGATGGATTAGGAGGAAAGGGCATGGGTTTCTGAACCCATGGTTCTCTTTCTTTACCATGTTTCCTAGCAACGAAGTCTCTCTTATCATGACGTTGATTCTTTCATTGTGGGTTATCAAGATCAACAGGAGGTTCAATCTCTACATCATTATCATTACTAGGTTGAGCATCAATATGAAAATCATTATTAATGTTATCACTAGGTTCATGTTCATCACGAAATTGTGTCTCAACATCAGAAATAGAAATATCATTGGGATTCTCAGGTGTATCTATAACAGGTTCACTAGCATGCAAAGTCCTATGAATTTTGTTTTTCTTTTTATTACGAGGACTAGGTGCATTAGTATTAGTTCTCTGAGAATCTTGCTCAACTCTCTTAGGATGACCCTCAGGATACAAAGGTTCCTGGGTCATTTTACCACCTCTAGTCATAACCCTAACAACATTATCATTATTCTTACTATTCAACTCATTAAGCAAATCATCCTGAGCTTTAAGTACTTGTTATACTTGAGTTGTAACCATGGAAGCATGTTTACTAATAAGCTTAAGGTCATTAATAGTTCTACACATATAATCACCCAAGTGGTCAAGCATGTAAGCATTATGTTTCAATTGTCTACTAACATAAGCACTGAAGTTCTCTTATTTAACAATAAAATTATCAAACTCATCCAAGCATTGACTAGCAGACTTATTATGAGAAATATCACCTTCATCAAATCTACGGAGAGATTTTACCTCTACTACCTGTATTGGGTTATCAAGACCATGTGTTTCTTCAATAGGCGGTAAATTCTTAACATCTTCAGCTTTAATACCTTTTTCTTTCATAGATTCATTTGCCTCTCGCATATCTTCAGGACTGAGAAATAGAATACCACTTTTCTTTGGAGTTGGTTCCGGAAGTGTCCAATCATTACCATTACTCAATATATTATTCAATAGCAATTAAGCTTGCCCAATAGTTCTTTCCCTGAAAACACAACCAGCACAACTATCCAGGTGGTCTCTAGAAGCATCGATTAGTCCATTATAAAAGATATCAAGTATTTCATGTTTATTGAGAGGATGATCAGGCAAAGCATTAAGTAATTGGAGAAGCCTCCCCCAAGCTTGTGGGAGACTCTCTTATTCAATTTGCACAAAATTAAATATTTCCTTCAAAGCAGCTTGTTTCTTATGAGCAGGGAAATATTTTTGAGAGGAGTAGTAAATCATATCCTGGGACTACACACACAACCAGGATAAAGAGAATTAAACCATATCTTAGCATCACCCTTTAATGAGAAAGGAAACAATTTGAGAATATAGTAATAGCGATTTTTTTTCCTCATGAGTAAATAGGGTGGTTATATCATTTAATTTAGTAAGATGTGCCACAACAGTTTCAGATTCATAACCATGAAAGGATCAGATTCAACCAAAGTAATTAACTCAGGATTGACAGAGAATTCATAATCCTTATCAGTAACGAAGATGGGTGAAGTAGCAAAAGCGGGATCATATTTCATTCTATCATACAAGGATTTTTCTTTCAGCTTAGGTAACAATTTCTTAAGATCCTCTCTATCATTGCAAGCAAAGAAGTCTCTAGCAGTTTCTTCATCCATAACATAACCCTCAGGTACAACAGGCAATTCATATCTAGGGGGAGAATCATAATCATCATTTTCAACAATATCATCAGTTTCGTAATTTCATTCTCTCTAACCCTAGCAAGTTGTTCATCAAGAAATTCACCTGGTGGAACATTATTATCATACATAGAAGTAGTATCATCATAAGCATCATGCATAGCAGAAGTGGCATCATCAATAATATGCGACATATCAGAATCAATAGCAGGTGTAGGTGTTGCAAGTTTACTCAAAACAGAATGAGAATCAAGTGCAGAGCTAGATGGTAGTTCCTTACCTCCCCTCGTAGTTGAGGAAAAAATCTTAGTTCTTTGATCTTTCAAATTCCTCAGAGTGATCAACAGATATAAATCCCAAGTGACCCAAAGAACAGAGCTATGCTCCCCGGCAACGGCGCCAGAAAGAGGTCTTGATAACCCACAAGTATAGGGGATCGCAACAGTTTTCGAGGGTAGAGTATTCAACCCAAATTTATTGAATCGACACAAGGGGAGCCAAAGAATATTCTCGAGTATTAGCAACTGAGTTGTCAATTCAACCACACCTGAAAGACTTAATATCTACAGCAAAATATTTAGTAGAAAAGTAGTATGGAAGAAACGGTAACAGTGGCAAAAGTAACAATGGCAGTTTTGTAGTAATCGTAACAGTGGCAACGAAAAAGTAATGAAGCAAAGATCAATATGTGAAAAGCTCGTGGGCAATGGATCAATTATGGATAATTGTGTTGGATTGCATTCATCATGCAACGGTAATAACATAGGGTGACACAGAACTAGCTCCAATTCATCAATATAATGTAGGCATGTATTCCGAATGTAGTCATACGTGCTTATGGAAAAGAACTTGCATGACATCTTTTGTTCTACCCTACCGTGGCAGTGGGGTCCTATTGGAAACTAATGGATATTAATGCATCCTTTTAATAGAGTACCGGACCAAAGAATTAGCACTTAGTGAATACATGAACTCCTCAAATTATGGTCATCACCGGGAGTGGTCCTGACTATTGTCACTCCGGGGTTGCCGGATCATAACACGTAGTAAGTGACTATAACTAGCAAGATAGGATCAAGAACACAAATATATTCATGAAAACATAATAGGTTCAGATCTAAAATCATGGTACTCGGGCTCTAGTGACAAGCATTAAGCATAGCAAAGTCATAGCAACATCAATCTTAGAACATAGTGGATACTAGGGATCAAACCCTAACAAAACTAACTCAATTACATGGTAAATCTCATCCAACCCATTACCGTCCAGAAAGCCTACGATGGAATTACTCATGCATGGCGGTGAGCATCATGAAATTGATGATGGAGGATGGTTGATGATGACGATGGCGACGGATTCCCCTCTCCGGAGCCCTGAACAGACTCTAGATCTGCCCTCCCGTGGAAGAACAGGGCTTGGCGACAGCTCCGTATCATAAAACGCGATGAATCCTTCTCTCTGGGTTTTTTTCTCCCCGAAAGTGAATATATGGAGTTGGAGTTGAGGTCGGTGGAGGTCCAGGGGGCCCACAAGGTCGGGTTGCATGCCCCAGGGGGTGGGCGCGCCCCCCACCCTTGTGGCCAGGGTGTAGGCCCCCTTCACTTGATTCGTTCGCCTATATTTTTTGTTAATTCCAAAACTTATCTCCCTGAAGTTTCAGGTCATTCTGAGAACTTTTTATTCTGCACAAAAATAACACCATATCAATTCTGCTTAAAACAGCGTTAGTCCGGGTTAGTTTCATTCAAATCATGCAAGTTATAGTCCAAAACAAGGGCAAAAGAGTTTGGAACAGTAGATACGATGGTGACGTATCACTGGGCCGATGACTGGCCCAGCCCCTCTTTGACGACCTCGGGGATCTTGTCCCCTTAGTCCTGCAGGACCGAGGTCTTAACCTCGGCCATGACGGTCGACTCTTCGGCCCCCGCCGTGTTGACTTGGGGGCGGTGTGGATGATGCCTCCCCCAACTCGTCATGAGCTGGCGCAAGAGTAGCGGAATCTGGAGTCCCACTAGCGGATGGCAACCCACTCAAGGAGTCACTTGGGCACACCTTCGGCGGACTGCATAAAAGATGTCTGTATAAGCTCGCTACCGCTCAACGGACTTGTTAAAACATGAAGTATAAAAACAATGACGTACCCTCGGGGTGACAGTTTCTTCCTCCCCATGGCAAGGGGTCATCCTTCGACTCATCGGAGAGCACGATCTTCTATGAGAACTTGCTGGCAGTCCCGGCCGAGATACTCTTCAACCTCTTTTGGCCCGTGGGCCGCGTTCCGGCTTTGGCGTCCTCCGACGCCCTCTTCCCTTTGAGGGGAGAGTTATCCTTGTCCTTGTTCTCCCCCCATGTCGTCTTCATGGACTAAGGATGCGTGGATCTCCTGGGACCAGGTGACCGATGTCTCCCGGGTCCGAGCACTGCCTTGCCCTTCTGGGACTTTGTTCCCTTGGGGACCACCACATACGGCTCCTCTACTAGGAGTGTCGTGCGCAAGGGGTTCTCGGCTCCTCTAGCAGTGGGGTCGGGCACTGCACTTGCTGCATCCTGGCTGACCACTTCTGCAAATGTGGAATATGACGATTCATTAAAGTCACACTCACCATTGAGGAAAAGAAAATCATAAACGTGTGTGTTAGATCACCTCCCGGGGGGGCTGCATAGCCGACCTCGAAGACGAGGTCCTCAACCTCCTTGGGGATTTTGTCCTTGGCTAGCTTGAATAGCCGCGTCCACATGCCAGCCAAGGTGGTGTGGAAAAAGTGGAGGACGGGCCCTCCGTCCCCAGATTTGTGCTCCCACATCGGGTTGGCCTAGAGTTGGAGCGGGAGAATACGGTGGTGGATCATGACGTTGACAACGTCAGCGAGCTGGAGGTTCCTCGTGGTAGACCACCATTGGGTCTTCTTGATCATTGCCTCCACCTCATCTGGGTTTCCCCATACGACGCCCTTCTCCCTCCAAGACTTGAGCTTCCTTGGAGGCCTGGCCGAAAAGGCCGGGACTTCGGTCTGGCCAGGGGAAAGCGGCTCAGTGAAGTAAAACCACTGGTGCTGCCATTCCTTGATCGTCTCGATGAAAGTTCCCTTGAACCAGTCAGCATATTGGTTCTTGTTGATCATGGCCCCTCCACACTCCGCCAGGTCGGAGCCGCTGGACTTCGGCTTTACCCCGAAGATCTTCAGCCATAGGATGAAGTGCGGTTCACAGCGGAGGAAGGTCTCACATACCATGATGAACGAGGCGAGGTGGAGGATGGAGTTCGGGGCCATGTGGTGGAAGTCGAGTCTGCAGTAGAACATCATCCCGTGCACGAATGGTTGTAGCGGGAACCCCATGCATCAGATGAGGTGGGGAACAAAGACTACCCGCTCCCCTGGGTTCGGAGCAGGCACTTGCTGGTTGACGCCTAGAGCATGGGCGGCGATGTTGGCAGAGAGGTATCATGCGTTGCGCAGCTCCAGGATGGTTTCGTCCGTCATAGTGGAACCACCCCAATTCCCTTTGAGGGTGTCAGTCATGGTTGGATGGGGGAGCTTGGATTTTTGAAGGAAGAGGAGTGCGAGAATGGATCTGGGTGCTGGAGATAGATGAAGCAGCACGCGGGGGAATTGAGAGTGTGGTTGCTTGCGTTGTTCTCTTTTTACTCTTATAGGATGTTGAAAGGCCAAGAGTCCCCCCCCCCTATCGTGGCGATAAAAATTCCACTCCCCCGCGAAAGATGTCATCAAGCACATAGGAAGAAGCAAAATCTTGATGATATCCCTGAGAAAACGGGCAAGATCTCCACCTCGATGGGAAGCGCAAGTAAAATGGCTACCTCGAGCCACGATTTAGGGGAAGCAGTAACTGCCCGACCCGTCATGGGGTGCGCGCTCCAATAAAGTTCTCAGCCTAGGTGGTACTGTGCATACCTATGTGGTCGGCCTTCGAGGCTAAGTTACCCCATCTCTTCGCGCAGGGTATGAGCTCGACTAGGTTTGTTTGACACCTCTCTTTAAAGAGTGGTCTAATAATCTTGAAATCACAAAGGGGAACTCATCTGTGGAGCCAATGACTTCATATCCGAGGTTGTGCTCACCAAGGAATCGTCCTCGGCATAGAAGACTAGTTGGGGGGCTACTGACGGTGTCTTGGACTAGGGGGTACTAACCTAGTCGTCCCATGCTCCTCGGATTGGGCTGATGGGCCCTCATTCTTCTCGAGATGGACTCCGGAAGTTGCATGATGAATCGTGTTAGGACTGCATCTGCCGAAGACTTGTCGTATACTCCAAGATTTCTCCTACCACCTCCACGCCAAGATACTGAGCTTGTAACCCTAGATACCCTATCTGCCGTGTATATAAGCCAAAGGGTTTAGCCCGTCGAGGGGACAACAATGCAATCTCATTCACCTAGCCTTAGAATTAGACCACATCTTATGATCTCTAGGTAGGTCAACTCTGTACTTGATACATCTACACCAATATAAACAAGAGCAAGATGTAGGGTTTTACCTCCATCAAGAGGGCCCGAACCTAGGTAAAACATCGTCTCTTTATTCCTGTTACCATCTATCTGGGATTCACGGCTCGGAACCCCCTACCCCGAGGTATGTCGGTTTTTACACTGACACTTGCACACAAATAAAATAAAAACTTGCACTCAATGTGGCAAGAGGTTTTCAAGCCCCTTGTCTTGTTAGTTACAAGATTAAAAGAAAATGAAGATATATAGTGGTAAAATAGTGATTGACTTTGCTTTGGTGGTGCATCCTACTCCCACAGGAGTCGTTGGTTTTCCCTAAAGAGGAAGAGTGAAATAGAACAACAACAAAGTTTTCTCTCAGTTAAGAAGTAAGTTTATCGAATCGGCGGGAACTTCTAAGTTAACAAGATAAACAACACCAGCGCACAACTAAAATTAAAACTTGCACTCAATGTGGCAAGAGGTTGTCAAGCCCCTTGTCTTGTTAGTTACAAGATTAAAAGCAAATGAAGATATATAGTGGTAAATAGTAAGGCAAATAAAATATCAATTTTGTGGAAGAATTTATTAATGAAAAATAGACTTGGGGTCATAGGTTCAGTAATGACATCTCTCTCTCGAAAACAAGTGAATTACATGGTAAACAAATTATAGTTGGGCAATCAAAAGATTGCAATATTTTTTGACTATGATCATTCATGGCATAATCTTATATAGGCATTACGTTCGTGACACATCTTTTGTGAATACAACTGCATCTACTACTAATACTCCACCCTAAAACCACTATCCATCATGTATCTCTAGGTATTATGTTTGCAAGAAACATAGTATCGCAATAACAAAGATGACATAATGTAGAAAGGAAGAAGTCAAACAATATCGCCAACCCCCTTCATTTTATCCTTATTGGCAACAATACAATACGTGTCTTGGCCTTTTTATCACTGAGTTAGAGCACCGCAATTTGAACCCACTACAAAGCACAACTTACTGTGAGGAAAAAACCCATTGAACTTGGCCAAAGAAGATAGATAGATCGAAGAGCATAGAAAGCTATTTAATTATGCAGCAACAAAACCAAGATAGATTCAATTGATTTCAATGAACAATCTGATCATAAAATGATAATTCATCATGTCCCAACAAATACAACACTGATTACATTGAATTGACCTTGATCAAGAACGAGAACATGGTATTGGAGATCCAAAAGAAAGAGAATCATCTAGCTACTACTATGGACCCATAGGTCCTATAAGAACTACTCACACATGGTCATGGAGGCAGCAAGGTTGATGAAGATGGATCCGACAATGGCTTCCTCCTCCGGCATGGCTCCTGAAAAGGGCTCCAGATGGGATCTCTTCGGAAGAGAGGCTTGCAGGGGCAATAAAATTCTTCTGGAAGCATGAAGGATGGTTTTAGTAGTTATATGGACTAGTAGCCTTGCACGTGGACACACGTATCGACAAGACACATCTTATGATTTAGCTATTGGGAAACGTAGTAGAAAACAAAAAAAATCGCGCCTACGATCACCCAAGATCAATATGAAGATGCATAACAGGTTGGGATCATGATCGTTACCGTCACCGGATTGCAGCGAAAGAAGATCGTGTCGGTGTAGATCGTACTTGGAGTCCCTCATACCATCGATGAACGATCCCTCAAACTGCCCACGAATAGCCCCTCAAACCGAAGACTAAAAGCACGTCCTCTCTACTTGGTTGCCAGCGTGCAGCCTTCATGATCTGGTAGCGCTTCGTCGTCCAGAGCTAATCGTCGCCGGAGAATTAGAGAGAGGAGATTAGAACCACATAGGACTTCTAATTATGATGAAGAGGATTAGCCTTGCTCTAATTAGTCAACTAGGACCAACTAGAACTATAACCAGAGGAACTAGATGAGGCTCCAAAACTTATGTATCAATAGAGCAAAAAACCCTGGATATATAGGTTAGAGGAGGAGGAGGGGGCAGCCACCAAGGAGGGGAAGTCCCTCCTTGGGGCGTTGAGGGGGAGGAGCCTACTCCTCCCCTAGTCCAATTCCCCCCCCCCACTATATGGCAATGGGGGGGCCACTTCCTTAGGGGCCCTTGTGGCCCATAATTCCTTCCACCTCTTGGCCTTTGTAGGCTCGTTGATATTTAAATTAACTATAAATGTTCTAAATACTTCTAGACCATTATATTTTTTAACATCTTCAGAAATATTTTCCAACTATATATAATATATTGGTAATACCCGGTATTACTCGTTATTCACTGAAACCCTTCCCGTGACCCCAAAACGCTTCTAGATCCTCTCGAAACTATTCCAAATATTCAAGAACTAATTTCTTAAATATATTCTCATGATTCCTGTCCTACTAAAACTTAGAAAATCATGATTACCTTAAGCTTGTGACCCCATAGGTTCGGTAACTCACAAACATGGACGGAATTGTTCGTTCAATGACCGACAGCGGGACCGCGGACGTCCATATTGGTCCCTGTGCGTACACGAATGATATTCGAATGAACCTTTGGTTATCATATGATGTTCCCTTTGCTTCACGATACTTCAAAAAATCCGAGATGTGTCGCTATCCTCCTGAGTCATCGTTGTGCTCATTATACCAAAATCCTCATTACATGTTTTGTTCTTCTTTCTCGTTATTATGTTTCGGCATCCCCGTGATGAAGTCACATGTGTCTGGCCAAACGATGATGGATGTCGTCACACCGCGAGGTCCCTAAGAATATATCTCCATCGTCGGAGGAGAAAATCCCACTCTTGAGCTATCCGACCACTTGTCAAACTTTCCGATGTGCCTGTAAGTTGTCGTTACGATCACCGTGTTACATGTGATGTTTGAGCAACCCCAAAGCCCATCGTACGGTAAGAAGTGATCATAATACTCTCATGGTTTAAGGAGCAATATCACATGTTAACACTCCATGTTATTACAATTGAATATAGACGATATTAATGTAATTCACAACAAACAAGTTTGGTCGATTCAATATGATCGTTCTTCCAACGTCATAATCTCAATGTCGTTTTAGGACTATCGTTACACTTAACGATATCTTAAGATCCGAAAAACATGATCACCAACAACACTTAAGCTAGTCCTAGAGGCAAGACTAAGAACCTTCAATTTAACCGTTTATCATTCCACACGTGCATATGAGTTTTCCACTGAATCGCATATTCCACGATCATAGCCGTTATAGAATAGAATATAAACTCTATAATTATGGATATGAAAATATAATGATACAACTATTATTGCCTCTAGAGAATATTTCCAATAGTTTGGGTGTCAGCTGAATGTGAACCGTTTATCATTCCACACGTGTATATGAGTTTTCCACTGAATCACATATTCCAGGATCATGGCAGTTATAGAATAAAATATAAACTCTATAATTATGGATATGAAAATATAATAATACGAATATTATTGCCTCTAGAGAATATTTCCAACAGTTTGGGTGTCAACTGAATGTGATTATACACCCAACAAATCAAGTTGTTCTAGATACGAATATGACAATGTATTAAAAAATAAGATGGACAACAAATTGCAGTCCAACATCAAACTGCCATCAGCTACATTGAGGTTTACAATCATCAAGTACAAGTTTCGCAAAGATGAGTGATGTTCTCACTATGAGGTTGATGACAAGTCATCAAGTTTCAGTCATCGTACACTCACCAATCACAAATTCGCATACAAAATAAGCCATGTTCTCACAACAAAATTCAAGTACTACAAAACAACAATGGCATCATGTTCCAGTCACCAAACACAAACTAACATACATAATAAGTGATGTTCTCACTGCAAAATACTAAATAACAGCTTCATCAGATTTCAGTCGTCATACAATCACCAAACACAAATTCACGTAGATAATAAGTCGTCTTCTCACAGGAAAATATGACAAAAGTAATCTAGTCATCATCTGCAGCAGCAACGTTAACATCTTCACATGTGTACCAGTCTGAATCATATTCCCCCATGTGCCATCTTCTTCTTTACCATCAATTTCCTCAAATGTTGGCTACTTTTTTATCAAATCATCTACTTCTACAAACCATTAGACAATCTTTTCCCCAAGTTGATTTATGTGTTGGCCTTCAAACATATCATAAACATATGTGGGAGCCACCACATCAGTAGCAGTGTAAGCATCATTTTGTTGTGCAACTTCATTAAACAAATTCCTCTGCTTAAGGAAACGGCGGTGTCCAATGTAACATGCCGGATCGTTCCACGAGGAGTGATAGTTTTTCTTTATGTTGTTATTTTTGGGACCTTTTACTGTGTAAAAACATATTTAATAAATATATCAATGAAAATCAGGTGTCCGCGATTGGATGGTCGAGTTTGGCCCATGCTTGGTTTGATCGCATGTGGTTCCACGTGCCAGTGGAAAAGGCAAGCCGAAGCGCGTTCCCTTGGGTGAGCAGCGTGCCGGACCCAACAGGGTGAGGGGATGGTGCAACCATGAGAGGCGTGTTGTAAGTGTACCGTCTTTTCATTTTTTGAACTTGTAAAGCATAACGTTTGGTTTGCGAGGATGAGTGACTTGATTTTACCGTGTTAAAAAAACAGCCGGGGCTTTTCCTTCGTGTGATCGATCGATACAAATCCTAATTAATAATGTGACGGTCGGGCGGGCTAGTTTGCCCCATGGTCGGATTACTGACATGCATTCTACGTGCCATTGAAATGCTAAGCCGACGCACATTGAGTGACGGAGCAGATCGATCGGTGGTTTGATGCGAACGTGAAATACGTGTTGTGAGTCTTCCTTTTTCTCATTTTGAACTTGTGAAGTGTAACACTTGGTTCCGCGCCTTCGCACGATACATCGATGGAAATCCCGATTATAATGGTGATGCCTTCAATACGTAATCCCGTAAAAAGGCATCCTCTTCGCTCCTCTGGCCACAATCATTGTGCTAATCATACCTTTATTTCACTTCCTTCCCGGTACAGTGACATCGACGATATCACAACGGTTGGCTTTGACGAAGTGCGTTCCATGGAACACACCATTGAGGCAGACAACACTCATGTCGTTCGCAAGTGTCGCCTAGAAACCGAGACAACCGCCTTCCTTGCACCCCGAAAGGCCTAGGCGACAACAATTGTCGTGTCACCATGACCGTCAGATGCGACGTGACCACGTCGTTCGAGCTCGAGCTGCCGCAAGGGGACTCGAACGTGACCGTGTACCCTTACACGGGTACATGTTTACCGTCTGAGAGACTCTTCTGCGTCGGGGACCCGTCCAGCCTTTGGAAATATTCATGTCAATTTTTATTCTTTTGGTCACTTCTAGGCATAGATTAAAATCACGGGAGAAACGGTTTCGCGCGGCCTCTCCCAACAGTTATAGTGGCCGCCATAGGGGGCAATCGCGACAAATAGGAAAAAAATTCTAGTGGGAGAGATGATTTCTGGAGGGTTTTGCTCATTGTTCAACCATTTAGAGGGATTTATGGAGGATTTCGCAACGGCAGCCATAGCATAGCGGCGAGGCTCCCGGGCAGCTATAACACAACTATCGCAGCTATTTCGCGGGCTATTTTAATTTATGCTTCTAGGTCACCGATGGATTCGCCATTGAATGATGGCTATGGAAACACCAACCTTGACGAATTCGTATTCAACAAGTTCATCGACTCGTCGGACAACAAAGATGTTGAAATGATGATGATCAGCATCCAAAAGGAGACGGAGAAGGCATAGAAACCTCAAAGTTCCATAGAGGGCCGGAGAGTTGTTCCCTAGGATAGGATTGCTCGTGCACGGCTTCTGTACACATATTATTTCACCGCGGACCCAACATACTATGAAGGTTTCTTTTGACATCGCTTTTGAATGAACATGAATTTGTTCTTGCGCATCGTGAGTGACGTGGAGAAGGCCGATGACAACTTCAAGCCGAAGAGGATTGTTGCAGACAAATTTCTTTCTCTCCTCTACAGAAATGCACGGCTGCTCTCCGGATGCTTGCTTATGGCAAGGCCGCAGATGCAATTGATTATTGAATTCCTGATGGGAGAGACCGTGAACACCACAGTGCAATTTGCATGCACTATGGTGAATGTGTTTGGACCAGAGTACCTGCGAGAGTCGGCTGTGGAGGACATGGAAAAAGTGTTGGTAATTGGAGCTATGAGAGGATTCCCAGGTATGTTGGTTTAGTTGATTGCATGCACTCGTAAGGAAGGATGTGGAGAGGGCATTCAGAGTGCTCCAAACTCGTTGGCGGTATTGTTTGTGGAGTTGCAATGATGTGGGAAGCGAAGACACTTTGACAGCTCATGATATGTTGTGCAATCTTACACATCATGATTGTCGAGGATGAGGGTGATGGAGCAGCCCACACACATGATTCTGAGAAGCCTGGTGTTCAGCTCCGCCTCCCGGAACAAGAGGCTGAGCATATTGCCAACCTTCTGAAGATGCATCAACAACTATGAAATCAATGGGTGCATATGCAACCTCTCAATGATCTTGTCGTAGTATATGTGGATTTAGGCTAGAATTCAGTAAACTTTGCTTTTAAGTTTTAGTTATGCACTATGGACAATATTTATGTTCGGCCTATGGTTCTGTTATGTATTTTTAAGTGTGAATAATTTGTATTTGTGTGCACTAACATTGATGATCGACGTGCATGTGTTTGTATGTATTTGATGTTTTGAAAGTAAGGATTGTGATTATAAATGTGTTTATTTGAGGGCCGACCTGTATGTTATACTATGATCCAAATTTAAGTACAAAGATAAAAGCTAATTTCTGATTGACCTAGATCACTTGTGTTGTTTATATTCTTTGTAAGTCACCGCATGAAATAAAGATCGTTTGATTTGCCTGTCATATTCCACGGGCGTGTAGGGGCTGGATTGCTCTGAGAGCCAATACGGAGTGCCTTGGTCACAGATTTGAAAATCGGAAACATCCCCAAATATTTTAATCCTTACGGGACTGTAAGCAGACACCATCGACCAGTAATCAAATTCAATCAGGACCCCACACACAGTCCCAGTCCCATGTGCCGGCGCCTGCATAAATTCAAACGAAGAGGCTCGAATCCAGCAGGGCCCAGCGCACAGCCTCAGGAGTAGCCAATCACCCCCGACCACTCCAGCAGAAGAGCATACTAGTAGTACTACTAAGTACTAGTAGTAGGAGTATGATATCAACGTTAATCCCTGGGGATTCTAAACTAGTAATCCATGAGATTTCCCACATGCCAACACGGTTAATTACTCCTTTAGCAAAAGTCGCCCCGAGCAAAGACCTTCGATCGAATCCACCAGCCAAGCCCACCTCACCCCTCCGGCCCTCCCCCTCCAGCGCAGCTCCCCGTGTGCGGCTCGAATCTCCATCCCCGAAATGCCCCTCATGTAGGCCCCGAATAACCTAGAACCTCCACACGAAACACCAGACCGGACAGTATCCTCCAAGTGCCCATTTCCGTCATTTCGCAAGTAAAATCTCACTCCCCGGCCTAAACCCAGTACCCCGGTTCCCCAGTCTCTCGGCTGTCCTCTTCTCCCCCTCTTCTGTGCTGCAACCCCACGTACTCCCAAGAGATGGCAGGGCTGTTGTTGTAGTCTAGTGCTAGCCATTCCGAGGGGCAGATACGAGTTCTTGCGTCCAAATGGCGGCCGTGCGGGTGGCGGCGGTGGGGGTGCTGCTGGCGGCCGTGGCCGTCGCGGCGGCCGCGCTGAACACGGACGGCCTGGCGCTTCTCGCGCTCAAGTTCGCGGTGACCGATGACCCTGGCAGTGGGCTCGACACCTGGAGGGACGCCGACCCCGACCCCTGCGGCTGGGCCGGCGTCACCTGCGTTGACGGCGGCGGGGGCCGGGTCGCCGGCGTGGAGCTCGCCAACCTCTCGCTCGCGGGCTACCTGCCTTCCGAGCTCTCCCTGCTATCCGAGCTCGAGACGCTGTCGCTGCCGTCCAACCGCCTGTCCGGCCAGATCCCGGTCGCCATCTCCGCGCTGCAGAAGCTCACCACCCTCGACCTGGCGCACAACTTCCTGTCCGGCCAGATTCCTGCCGGGATTGGGAGGCTCGCTTCCTTGTCTCGCCTCGATTTGTCCTCCAACCAGCTCAACGGGACGCTCCCGCCGTCCATCGCGGAGCTTCCGCGTCTCTCCGGCGTGCTCAACCTCAGCTACAACCATTTCGTCGGCGGGATCCCGCCGGAGTTCGGAGGCATTCCCGTGGCTGTCAGCCTTGACCTCCGGGGGAACGACCTCGCCGGCGAGATCCCGCAGGTGGGCTCGCTCGTCAACCAGGGCCCCACCGCCTTCGACGACAACCCGAGGCTCTGCGGGTTTCCGCTCAAGATCGAGTGCGCCGGAGAGAGGGATGAGCCAAGAATCCCGCAGTCGAACCCTGGCATGAACCCTGGTGCAGCGGCGCAGGTTGGGAGGCCGCCGAAGCGTCGGTCGTCGCCCACGGTGCCGATTCTGGCCGTCATTGTGGTGGCGGCCATCGTTGCCGGGCTAGTGCTGCAGTGGCAGTGCCGGAGGCGGTGCGCTGCAACGACCAGGAACGAGGACAAGGAGTCGTCCACCAAGGAGAAGAGCGCGGCGGTGACGCTCGCCGGCACTGAAGAGCGGCGCGGCGGCGGGGAGGAGGGGGAGCTCTTCGTGGCGGTGGACGACGGCTTCGGGATGGAGCTGGAGGAGCTGCTCCGCGCGTCCGCTTACGTCGTGGGGAAGAGCCGCGGCGGCATCGTGTACAGGGTCGTCCCCGGCCGCGGCACCGCCGTAGCCGTCCGCCGTCTCAGTGAGCCCGACGACGGCGATGGCACTGAGTCCGGGTGGCGCCGGCGCCGTGCCTTCGAGGCCGAGGCTGCCGCCATCGGCCGCGCGCGTCATCCCAACGTCGCCCGCCTCCGCGCATACTACTACGCCCCAGACGAGAAGCTGCTCATCTACGACTACCTCGGCAATGGCTCCCTCCACTCCTCCCTCCACGGTAATGTGCCGACGAAATCTTGTCTTGTTAACTGCTAGACTAGAGGTTGCATTTGATCCAGAGATAGTGGCACTGAATAGCATCTTGGAATCAGGTGGCCCGACGGCTTCGCCAACTCCATTACCGTGGTCGGTGAGGCTGTCCATCGTTCAGGGCGCGGCGAGGGGACTGGCATACCTGCACGAGTGCAGCCCTCGCCGGTACGTGCACGGTTGCATCAAGTCGTCCAAGATCCTGCTCGACGACGAGCTCCGTCCGCACGTCTCGGGCTTCGGCCTCGCCCGCCTCGTCGCCGGCGCGCACAAGACGGCGCAGTCGAGGAAGCTCGGCAGCGCGGCGTGCGCGCTCCGCAGCGGCGCCCTGTCGGCGCTGTCGTACGTGGCGCCGGAGCTGCGCGCGCCGGGGGGCACGGCCGCGGCGGCGACGCAGAAAGGGGACGTGTTCGCGTTCGGGGTGGTGCTGCTGGAGGCGGTGACCGGGCGGCAGCCGACGGAGGGGGAGGGCGGGCAGGAGCTGGAGGCGTGGGTGCGGGGAGCCTTCAAGGAGGAGCGGCCGCTGTCGGAGGTGGTGGACCCGACGCTGCTCGGCGAGGTGCACGCCAAGAAGCAGGTCCTCGCCGTGTTCCACGTGGCGCTCGGCTGCACCGAGCTCGACCCCGAGCTGCGCCCCCGCATGCGCGCCGTCGCCGAGAGCCTCGACCGGGTGAACTAATCCGGCGATCCAACATCAATCATTCCGGGAAACAGAAGCCATGACCCGTCATTCTCGTCTACCATCAGCAGCAGTAGTTCCTGAAATCCTTAGCTCCGCAGATTAGCATTTGCCAACGTTATTAGGTTTAGAGAAGGTGAAGAAACCAGCCAAGAATGGTTCACTGATGTGCGTTTGGTACTCGTCTTTTTGTAGCTGCAACCTTCGCGGCCGTGTATGTATGTAACCGATGATCATGATCTGGACAATTTGCATCCCCCCTTTTGCTAGCGTTTCGGAATGCAGCAGCAAGCATTGTTGCACTTTTTGCGGTGAAAACCGAGAAAAAGCCTTGGCTGGTGGCTTTCTTGGGGTTTGGAACCTGGGGAATGGGAGGCGTGTTGCGATGCTGTACACCTTTGGGCCAGTTGACCCTGAAAGATGCGACAATGACACAGGAGGGGCTGCGTCCATCAGTGTCAGCACATTGTCTTTTTACCTGTGTCCTGCCGTGCTGTGCATGCACAGCGAAACAGCCACACGCAATGGCGCAGCAGACTGGGGCAACACGCGGGTAGGTTCAGTCGCCTGTAGTACGGTTTCTTGTTGAAGCGAAACGGGTTCCCTACCCTTTAATGACAGCCTGAGATTCTTGCTGAAGAATGGAGTAGCCATTGCTCATTCGCAGTGCAAGATTGGTCATGGGTGCATCATTGGTGCCATCATGCATGGGGATCCAATGTAAACATAATCATTTGCGATTTAGATCGAATCTGGTCTTATGTCAACGTTTTGCTTAGACCCTCGCACTGTAATCATCTCTGGTTGGAGTTCTTGATTTTCGGATGCATTTTTACCAGGAAAGCTGACAAAATATGAAGGTCAGAGAGAAAGTTTTTTCTTTTCCTTTCACTGTGGCAGCACATGGAAGGACATTCAAACTTGAAAGGTTTAAATGCAGGGCACTGGATACGCAGTCATCAAATCCTGCAGGAGCATAGAGGAACTGCTCCTGATGACCTTGACATTTATAATCCTGCAGACCAACCGATGGATGATCCAATAATTCACCACTAGAACGTGACAGCTGCTCAGGGTGGGCTCTATTTGGCCCGTGATCTGACAGAGGTTTTAAATAGCAGTAAAGTTCTTCACCAACCTTGCTCGCCGTATATCTAACGAAAACAAAGTGATAAAGCATCTGCATGCAAATTTAAATAACGCCTTGATGGTTCAGGACGAGTAGGCAGCTCAGTGTCCTGGAGGCCAGAAGTGACCCCATCTTGTTTCTTGTCATGTCTAATTACCTCCTGACCGCAAAAAGTGTATACATCCAATTGGTCTCTGGACAGTCCAGTGCACATCTTGGTTGAGAATGCAAACAAAAAGAGAACATCCGGATCAAATGCTAACAAAATTACCAGGCACCGGGCATACAGCTGAAGAAACTCTGTGTTTCAGTTTGAAAGCAACAGAGTTTCGTCGATTGATTCTCAGGTAAAGTGATTTCATCCATAAATATCCTCTGCTGGGAACAGTCCTTGCGCTTCCTCTGGGAGATCAGGTTGGTACTGGAGCTGCTGGTAGTTCAGCTGCCTCGCTGCTTCGTACAACGCTACTCCAACGCTCACCGAGAGGTTCAGGCACCGGACATAGGTTTCCACCATCGGAATTCGGATGGTTCCACCACCCAGGGCTTCTCCGGAGCAGTCTTCCAGGGCGGATTCTGGTAGCCCTTTTGTCTCGGACCCGAATACTAGCCAGTCCCCAGGCTTATATGAGAAATCCTGAACCAAACATGTCGACGATAAGCAAACAAAATACAATCATCTATTCAGAGAATATGACTTGCACGTTTACATTGCATTGATTTGCATTCACGCATATATCAATATGCCAATGAGGATATTCGGGCCAATTTGCTTCAACAGATATTCAAGTCCGCACACATCGGTGATGGGATGGCTGATACAGAAAGAACTTCAAGGGGTGGACAAGTATTATATAAACATTTTAAGTGCCAACAATTCAACATGATTCATGTAAATGCGCAATTATGAATAATTAGGTGTCAAAGTGTTAACAACAAGAAAAGGACACGACAACCCATTTATGATACTGAACGAATGAAGGATGAAGGAAAAAAATGAACACAGATAGCTGTCATGAGCAACATACAACTTCTATGGGCCACTGGCTTTTTCTTTGATGATGATGGACCACTGTGGGTTGAGAGATGGGCTATGTGGGAGATAAACATACATGGCGTAATCATAGTTGGGAGAGTTAATTGCATATAAGTACCACAATTGGGGTTAGGTTAACGGATCAGAACCACTGTGGTCGTGTACTGGGCCGGTGCGTGCATCCCATGTGCTAAGTAGCCACTGGCTGAATCGACTAGCAGATCGATCAGGCGACCCGTAGCTTGCTACGTACGTGCAATTGGCGTGAGGCCTGGGCGCTTGGGGGGTGGAGATGGAGGAGATTTCGGCGACATTCGGCACAGGAGAGAGAGAAGAGACACGAGGAAGAAGATGGAACTGACAAGTGGGTCCATGTATAACTCAGCGGGTTGTTCATGTGTGCCCCATCCATCAGAAACACTATCAAAACCAGTATGTACAACACCTCACCCCAAAACCAGTACTGACTTGCAAAAAAATTGAAAAGTGGTACTGATCCGTTAACCTAGCCTCAATTCTAGCCTCAATTGTGGTACTTTTATGCAATTAACTCTAGTTGGGATGCTAGCCGGTTCGTTAAAGAAAGATTGGATAGACTATGCCCTCGAGGAGTTGGTGTGCAAGATTCCTTAACCTTTAAGTCCTAATAGAGATTCATACCATTCGGACTATAGGCCTATAACTATCCAAACAGAGGAAGCTGGGAGATCATATTTTTTCAGGAGAATGGCGCGAAGTTTCAAGTTTGAAGCTAGGTTGTTGCAAGAAGATTGCGAGATCGTGGTCAACAATGTTTGGACCAACACTGGCATGCGAGGGGACCATAATACTCAGGTGATGCTATGCAGGGTAGCAGGAGATTGAAAGACTGGGATGCAAACTGTTGGGAACCAGGTCATACAAGAGGTACTTCGGATATTTAAGGAGAAATGCACGAGGGGTGGAACTATACACTCAGTGCTAATTCCAAAGCATGCCAACCCAGTGAGCATAAAGGACCTGAGACCAATAAGCCTATGTAACGTGGCGTATAAGCTGGTCACCAAGGTAATCACAACAAGGCGCAAGGTAATCCTTCCCAACATCACCTCCCCCAACCAGAGTACCTTTGTGCGTGGGAGACTAATCTCGAATAATATCCTATTGGCATATGAGCTAACTCACTTCCTGCGGAGGAGAAAAAGGGGCTTGATGGGCTATGCAGCTATTAAATTGGATATGAGCAAAGCCTACGACCGTGTTGAATGAACATTTTTGAGAGTCATGATGCAAAGGCTGGGTTTCAACATGAGCTGGATTAAACTGATAATAGTGTGTCTCGACTGTTAGGTACCAGATCAAGGTGAACCAAGATACAACTGAAATTATTACACCCCAAGGGCCTGCGCCAAGGAGACCCTCTCTCTCCATACTTGTTTCTTATCTGTGCAGAGGGGTTCTCAGCCATGTTACATGAAACTGAGATGAGAGGATCATTAAAGGGAATCAAGATCTGTAGAGAAGCTCCCAGTGTAAGTCAGTTACTCTTTGTAGATGAGTCATTTACTACTCATGGAGGCCAATGCTGAGAGTGCTCATGAAGTAAATAGAATACTGAATACTTATGAAGCCTCTTCAGGCCAAATGATTAACAAAGACAAATCCACAACACTATTCAGCGAAAACACAAGGCAAGGGCTAAAGGAGGAAATGAGAAGTATTCTACAGATTACTTCGGAAGGTCTTTCCTTAAAATATCTAGGTGTTCCATCCTATGTGGGCAAGGCCAGGAAAAGGACCTTTAAGTATATTAAAGAGAGTGTGTGGAAAAGGTTCCAAGGCTGGAAGGAAAAACTCCTTTCAAAAGGAGGGAAAGAAATCCTTGTAAAAGCAGTTGACAAGCAATCCCCGTGTACTCCGTGGCTTGCTTTGATCTAACCAAGTCCTTGTGCGACGAGCTGAGCACTATGATCAATAGATACTGGTGGAGTCAAATGGACAAGGAGAATAAAACACACTGGGTCAGCTGGGAAATATTGATGAAGACAAACAAAACTGAGGTCTGGGCTTTAGGGACTTACACGCCTTCAATCTAGCTATGCATGCAAGACAGGCATGGAGGCTTATTCAAAACCCATCTTCCTTATGTGCGCAGGTTTTGTCAGCACAGTACTACCCAAATGGCTCAATTCTACATGCCAACCCCACAGATGGCACCTTACACTTGGCCTAGTATACTAGAGGGAGTAAACCTGCTCAAGAAGGGGATCATATGGAGAGTTGGCAGTGGTACCAACACCAATATTTGGTCTAACCCATGGATTCCAAGAGGAAGAACTAGAAGAGTCATCACTCAAAGGGGCAGACATGTTGCAACTAAAGTAAATAAACTGATTGATCCTGCCACAAACAACTGGGATGCAGACCTAATAAGGCAAACCTTCCTCCCTGAAGATGCGAAGATTATTTTGCAAATCACAATTCATGAACATAATGATGATATCATAGCATGGCCTTTTGATAAAAAAAGGAAAACGCTTGTTTTAAGCCGGATGATTCTCCTCTCGCGTAAACCTCCTCGTACGCGCGCCACGCGTCCCGTGGTGGGGCACCCACCGCCTCTCGTTCGCTTTCCTTATCTCCAGCGGGAGGTACGCAGACCATTCATTCTTTCCCCTTCCTCTGAACAAAATCCCCCTGCTTCTTTCTTGCTCCTGCTGGGAACCCCTCCATGGATGTGTTCCTCAACCTCAAAGCAAGCTGGCGCACCCGAGCTTGGTCCTCTCCAATACCTTACAAAGCAGGTGGCCGGCCCTTTTCTTAGGCGCTCCTGTGATGCAACGTTCATCAGGCAGCCCAATGGCTTCGATGCAGCTTGCACACACGCCGGCTGTACAAGCCATTGGTGGAGCGACGCCATAGCACGCACCGGCGCTGCGCAACACTCGTCAGCGCTACCCGTGTGAAGCTCAAATGGCTGTTGCCGCGGTGCTACTATGCAACACTTTTTGTTGGTGCAGCGGAGCTATGATGCAACGCTCGCCGGCGCTGCAAGCCGGGTTGGGGAGCGACGCCGCAGGGCGCACCCGTGCTAAGGTGCTGCGCTCGCCGGTGCTATTGGCCAGAAGCCAGAATGGTTTTTGCCACGGTGCTGCTATGCAACGCTCGCGCCGCGCTGAGCTGCAGTTGAGCGTCGCCGGAGTCGTTGAAGCTGCGATGGGGATGGAATGGACTCCGTCGGAGCTGCAATGAAGCACCGCCGGAGCTGCAATATAACTCCCGCCGGAGTTGCAATGAAGCTTGGCGCGGCGGCGAGCTCAGTGTTGCGATGGAGCAGTTCCGGTGGCTCCAGAGTTGCGATGGCTACTGCAGCTTGTGAATCCACTGCAGGGCTAACTTCTTCCTCAAGTGCAGATGAAGAAACATGTGGTTTCGACTGGCCGTAGCTGTGTTCACTTCCCCTTAGAAACAAAGTTCTTCATTTCATATGGCGTCTGTGTACGGATAGCTTACCCCTGTGCACGAAGCTTCAGTACAAAGGCATGCATGTAGAAACCCGTTGTCCTGTTTGTTTTCGGTTCGATGAGGATGGCGGACGTAGTTTCATTAAATGTAAGAAGGTTAAGGATGTGCGGAGGGAACCTCAGCTGGAGCATGTTAGACTGCAGATTCTTCCTTGTGCAGATGCACTGAGCTGCATGGAGCAAATCTTGAACCTCAATGAGGAGGGAAAACTTAAATCTTGCCTGCTCCTTTGGCGATGGTGGCATGAAGGAAACAGGGCAAATGCAGGAGATGCTATTAAATTTTCTGATGAAATATGTCATTCTATTGATTATCTTTGTATGCATCTCTTTAAGGTACAAGAAAGTGGGAAAGTGCAGAAGCAGCAGCAAAAAGAAAGATGGTCCAGACCTCCACTGGGAACTCTGAAAATCAACGCAGATGGCGCCTTCCTGAAGGAGACAAATACTTGAGGTTGGGGCTTTGTTAGTAGAGATGCTTGTGGTGTGGCACTGGCTGCTGGTGCGGGTAATCTGTAGAGATTCTCGGATGCGCTTCATTCAGAGGCTTTGGCAATGCTTTATGTCGTAAACACAGTCACTCAGCTAGGCTGCGACCGAGTGATGATAGAAACAGATTCTGTGCAACTGAAGAATGCAGCAACCACTGAAGGCTTTGATCTATCAGTTTTAGGAGCGATTTAAAAAAATATTAGAGTATAGATGCCTGTGGGTTTCAATGAAGGATGTGTGGCGTCTTGTCCTCAAACTTGTAATGGAGTTGCGCATCTGTTAGCTGCATGTGGCTCGCCATACAACCCTCAATCGACAAATTTTTGGAGGACACTCCGTATTTCCCTTCCTCTCTCTTCCCCTCTCTTCTGCGCCCGTACCAATGTCGCGGCCGCGTTTCCCGGCCCCTTAATGGCTGCCCGCCGTCTGCCCAACTGCCCATTAATGGCTGGCCACGCCCGTTCCTGCCACCATTTCCCCACGCCTGCGCCCGTTCCTGCCGCCCGGCGCTATAAAAGGCCGGCGCCTCCCCCTCCCCTTCTCCACCCCCCCTCCACATCTCCCCTGTGGGACATCGCTCAAGGCCAGACCCCATGGCCGCCGGCATCAAGCAGGATGA
>NC_041393.1:215776418-215868665 GCF_002162155.2 Triticum dicoccoides | reverse complement strand
AGCGGGTGGGTGTATTTCAAGATCGCCATGGCGGCGAGATGGATGCCAGGAGGGAGCACTGCATTTGAGGGGCTGCCCCCAAAGCCGACGATGGCACATGGCTGGAGTGGGACGAGGCCTTAGCCCGTTTCCGCGCCATTGAGGCCGCCAATACCTCATTCCACGCCGGCACGTCCACCACCGGCAAGTCCTCCCGCCGCCCGCCGCACTTACTTTAGTTAGTTTTCTATATGTATTAAGCTGCAGTCTGACTCATTTTCTGCCCCTATATATGAATGAAATCTATTTAGCAACATTTACTTTGCAAATTTATAATTGCTCAAGGTTGATCTTGCCCAAAAAAAATCAAGAAAAAAATTGGCGCGTTTTTGGCGACTCTGTGCATGCGCACAGCCTCCGCAGCCTCCAAAAAATTATGGAGGGCATTTCAAACCGGTTTTAGAGGCTGTGGATATGCCGATTCTACTAGAGCTGCTCTTAAAATGGTTCACTAACTACTACCATCCCTACAGAGACTGTTGACCAAATGATACGAAGTATTTGAAACAATGGAAAACATTTAAGTGTATAACGATTTACTTTAAGGAGATGGATTTGATTAATATAAAAATCCGGTTCAGAAAGTTGTCATTTTGGACACAGATGAAGTCACACATTCAAAAGATTGAGTGCTAACATCTTTTAAACTGTTTATAATTAGATGGTAAAACATAGTGTATTTTTTCTTAAAAGTGAGTTATAATATTTGTTGGGTTTCGTAAATATACTACAACATAAATTAGTGGTGAAAATTGTTGCATTTGGAGACCATGCAGATGTCCAAAACACCACTTTGATAGAACCAGAGGGAGTAGTTACTCACTGAATGAATGTGGGTGCCTCTTTTGGTAAATGCCAACAATCTTTTTTGCCCATCCTAATGCAAAGAAACACAGTAGTTAAAACTTCACAAATATGCAGTAGTTACATTGATGTTAAATGATAAACTATTGTACCTGCTTCATGAAATAATCTCGGAACTCATCCCAGGAGTCATGAATCTTAACGACAACATATCTTAGTATAAATAGTTAAGGTCGAGACTTGCTACACTTCAAAGACACACTCGACAATAGATTGGTCATGAACGCACCGCTGAGAGCAGCAGCCAGCAGGTTCGAATCACTGATTTGCAAATCATACAAATGGAGTATCTTCACATATAGGATACGGCCAATAATCCAATCCAGCACGCTTAAGTTTTGTGTCATCTACATGAAAACCCAATGGCTGCGAATATCGATGAAGAAAATTCATTCAGAATATCGATGAAGAAAATTCATTCAGATCAAATAATACAATATAAAGCATGCACATTCTATAACATGTGTCTGGGGACACAACAATGAGTACTAACCTTACCCCGACAAGATGGAGGCCAACTGCTGATGCTGCACAAGTCCTTGCAATTGATCCTGTATTTCCTGGGATCTATGATGTAAACTTATAGTTTAGTGACAAGCAGCTAATTCGATTCCTCAAAGAACCATCTCACTGACATGGTGTGCATTATTCTTCTACACAATACTACTACTTTCATTTGCAGTAATAGATTAATAATTCACTAAATCAAACCAACATACTAGTACTAAGTTACATGTTTGTTAAATTTTTACATTCAGAGTAGCAGAAAGATTAATTAATTTCGTAGGGACTAGCAGAGTAGCAATGCCTGTAATTTTGGACTCACAACCACCACCTACAACAGTTGACAC
The DNA here is from genome assembly GCF_002162155.2 of Triticum dicoccoides. Lineage (NCBI taxonomy): Eukaryota > Viridiplantae > Streptophyta > Magnoliopsida > Poales > Poaceae > Triticum > Triticum dicoccoides. Next base: position 215,866,911 of record NC_041393.1, on the reverse strand, counting down.
GCTACACCTTCATCCGTGAAGTACGTCACTGCCAATCGGCCGAGAAAATAAGTTGCAAACGGAGCAGTTACCAGAGGGGAAACCAGCACCACATGGAGCATCCTCTTGGCGCGCGCGACCTCCACGCCGCTCCCCACGGGTCCAGCCGCGGCTCCATTGCCGCTGGAAGCAACTGCAACTGCAAGCGCACGGGCAATCACGGAATCATTAAAAAGGGGCCGGCCGGAATAGCAGGAGACGAGCTTGTCACGCACGGGAACAGGAGGCAGATGAAGAGGCTACGCGGCGCGGTTGGCGATGCCTGCAGCCGTGCGCGGCCACTGAAAATCCGGCGAATGCCGCGCGGCTGTGAGCGAGAGCGCGTAGCCGCAAGCCCACCTCCATTTTTGTCTCCCTGTACGGCGGCGGCGGCGGCGGCGGCTTCTTCCTCCGAGCGCTCAGTTTCCCGGGATAAGGTGCGGCTGAAACTGCAACGATATCGGCCTTATCATGGGCCTAATGTGGGATAGCTTCGGCTGGGATACGGGCTTTGGTCCTAGGAATTTGCAAAAACCTCTGTTTGCTAAATCCTTTTCTTTTTCTAACTAGCTAGTCTTCACCTTTTTTTTCTTCGGAAATGTTAACGCCCACACGTGTGGGCGTTTGCACATCGCCCACACGCCTTCATTACCACTCATTTTGCCACGTATGAATAGATGACATCAGCAAAAAAAAATTGGTTTTCAGCTTAAAAATGTTGTATCTCCTAAATAAAAAAGCGAACTAAAAATCCGTTTTCACCATTAAATCCGTCTCGACGAGATCTTCAAAACTAGACTCCATGTTGATATGTTTCAACGAATTTTTTTTTGTCAGAAGTTGCCACGATGTTTACACTGCAGTTGTCATAGGGCTTAAACTAAAGTTGTCATGTGGCAATTTTAGTTTGTAGATCATGGCAATTTTAGTATTTTGATGATGGCAACTCCAGTACTTTGACCATTAAAATTATTTTTTGTATAAACCATGGCAATTTTACGTGCATGTATCATGGCAATTTTAGTTTATGGTTCATGGCAAGTCTAATTTCTTAATTCTCCGTTTTATAAATGTCAAAATTTACTTTTAAATGTAGAAGAAAATAGCTGAAACATATCATGGCAACTTCAGTGTAAACATCATGGCAATTCATATGCAATAGACATGGCAACTTTTAATCCAAATTTTTTTCATCAAAACATATCAACATGGGATCTAGTTTCGAAGATCTCATCGCGAGAGATTTAATGGTGAAAACGAATTTTCAATCGGGTTTTTCGTTTAAGAGATAAAATATTTTAAAAACTGAAAATCCAAAAAGATTCCTGCATTCATGCATGTGATGACGTGGCAATCTGTTTACATTACAAATGTGTTGTGCGTCTCCCTTCCTGCCACACGTATGGCAGTTAGCGCAACCATTTTTCTTTGGTTAAGTATATATGTAGTTGATTTATTTCTAATAGTTCTCTTAAAAATGTTGATTGTGTTTCAAAAAGATATTTATTCATGTATTAAAATATGTTCATCATGTATTAAAAAACGTTCAACATGTATTTAAAAAACATGTACTTGAAAAATGTTAAATATGTATTTTAGAAATGTTAAATATGGATAAATATAATGTTCCAGGTGTATACAAAAATCTACACTATGTATGAAAAAAGTAGACATCAAATCATGTGTTAAAAAAATGTTAACCATGCTTTTGAAAAGTGTTAACTGTGTATAAAAACAATGCTTTAGATGTACACAAAAAATGTACAATGTGTATGAAAAAGAGTAGACGTCAAAACATGGGTTTTAAAAACCAAAATTAATAATGTATTTGAAAAATATTAAATATGTATAAAATTAGTGCTTCAGATGTATACAAAAATGTACAATATATATAAAAAAGTAGACATCAAAATATTTATCTGAAAAGATGTTAATTATGTATAAACAAAGTTCCTGGCATATAAAAAAATGTATATTGTGTGTGAAAAGGATAAACATGTTCTAAAAAATAAAATAAAATAAAATAAATCATGATATCCGAGAAAGAAACAAACAGGAAATAAAAAAATGAAATACCCAAAGAAACGGAAGTAAAACCACTGCAAAACAATGAAAACGGTGAAAGCCAAAAGAAGTCAATGGAAACCAAAGAAGAATCAAAGGAAAACCAGTAAACCTCCCACCAAAAAAGACAGTTACAACATATAATGCGGAACATCCACGACCCTTCTTCCATGAGCTTCTGCTAATCGCCAAGGCAGAAAACTAGAACAACAAACATGTTGTCCTCCACCGCTCGGCTAAAATAAGATGTAAGATTGACATCTTGATACAATGATTTACCATAATAATAAATAGAGTCAATGGTGACAAACCCGTGGGAAGAGCCGCTTCTTTTTTGCAGCGGTGGGTTTTGGAAAATAGAGAACATGGACTCGATTAAACAAAGGTGGCACCGGAATGAATAGCCCAATCACGACGAATGATGTCAACCCCCTCTTTTGCGCCTAACTTGACTCTGACTCTCCCACTATGACAGCTGATCCAGGGGCTAGTTTGGCTGGCTATTGAAGTCGGTGGATTCTGCCCAGAGTAATCTCTAAAATAGTGAAGCCAGTAGCAATGTCTTCGTTGGCTAAAGTAAATGAGCTAAAATTTGGTGGAGGGAGGTTCTATTGGCATGGTTATGTCCTGGTAAATTTCCAGCAATTATAAATTAATATAAAATATAGTTGCTTCACAAACTGAAAAATATTACCAGAAACAAAGATTGGATGGTGAGCTCACATGGATTGTTAGATGGGGCTCAAATTTTGTGGAGAGATATGATTTGGGCATATAGAAGATGTGACAAAAATTCAACTCATTAGGATATGCCTAGCTAGTACTTCCTTCACAACGGTTCTAGCTGAACAGAAACTTTGGAAATTTGCCGAGGAAGATTTTCTAAGCAAATGGTGCTGAATTTTGTCATGAGGCAATGATTTGGATAGTAAAGAGTGCCCAATTTTTTGGGAATTTTGGGAATGACAAAAAATAAAGGCTGCTTCACAACCTAGGGCAAAAATTGACACATAGGCAAAAACTAATAGGTGGCGCCTGGTCATAGCAATGCATCACAATTTACAAGGTTATGACCATCTACATTGGTCGTGATTAGCTAGAAATAAGGCAGGGACCAGTGTTGTCTGCTTTACGACCATTTCGCGTAAGGAAATTACGACCTTTCTGACCAAAATGGTCGTTATGGTTTAGGGTTTGGAGCCCCCCGAACAGCTTACGACCAATTGGTCTCAAATGGTCATAGATTTACGATCATTTCTTCTAGGGTCAATGAAAGAAGGTCACAAGTTGACATATTTTTTGTAGTGAGTATTCTCGCAGGGTGGCGCACGCCTCATACACTGAGTACCTAGAGAAGCTTGACGATCGTGCTGGCAGATGAGATGAGATGTGGGATTGAACTATGCCTTTGCCCGGACTTCCCTACTTTGATAATGCCTCGCCTGCTGCTGATAAAAGGTAGGACGTGCCTGAGCTACATCACGCTCCTCCTCTAGGGCGTCACGTCGTCCTATCTGTCAAGCTTGACCTCGCGTTCCTCATGCGTGCATACTCGAGGTGGATCATGAATGAGATCACATGGGAGGACATCCTCGACTCCATAGATCATGAAGAAAGGTGTGTAGCCGGTGGATCAATTGGGCGTAGTGTGCAAACCCATAGTCAAGTTCCTCTACCCATTGATAGTCTACCTCCTTTAAAGAGCGAACCAACTGTGGTTTAATGCCACATAAAATTAGTCCATTGGCGCGTTCAACCTGTCCGTTGGACTGTGGATGATAAACCAAGGCATAATCGAGCTTAATGCCCATTTTTGCACACCATGCCTTTACTTCCTTGGCCATATAGTTGGATCCATTGTCTGTTATTATACTGCGGGGACACCCTAACAGTTAACTACTTTGGATATAAAATTGATCACCGACCCCTTTTGGGTCGAGGTTATTGGTTTTGCCTTGATCCATTTTGTGAATTTATCTACCTTAACGAGTAGACACTTCTTTTTCTTATACCCTCCTCGAAGTGGGCTGACCATGTCAAGCCCCCATGTAACATCCCAAAATTCTAAATTTTGGAATGTTAATTATTTAAATAGGATTTATTAAACACTTGCTTGTGTTGGCTGATCTTAGCTAATTTGACTAGGATTTGAAACTTTTGGTGTTAAAATGAATAGTAAGCGAGAGGGAATAAAAGAATTTTCCCAATTATTCATTTTGTTCTTATCTTGGATTTGAGAATATTCATAATATTTCCAATTTAAATTCCTCAAAGAATAATATTGGCAAATAATTGAATATTCTCCCATTTGGATTTTGAATATTTAAAACAATTCTGACTCAAACATTAAATCTTATGAGAGAGGGAAATATGGCTCCTTCAATGTTAAAAAGAGTTGGAAATTCTTTAATGTATATGAATCTTTCTCTGCAGTTCAAAAATATTTCATGGAACATTTTATAAGTGTCAAAGTAAAGTTTATTAAAATATTATATGTTTTTATAAGTATTTTGGACTGGAAAATGTTCAGTAAGCTATATATAACTATATTTGTCTTTGTAGATGTTCTGGTATTTTTAGAAAATATTTTGGATCATTTATGGCGCCAAATTCATTTCTATATATTCATAAAAAGGAAGGCCCTAAACCTATTCTAAACCTAACCTACGCAGCAGCGCAACACACCCACAACAAGCTCTAGGGGGCCGGCCAAACAACGCTGACCGCACCCGTGCCCCACGGATACGAGCGACATGGAGTTGTACACGCTCCAAAGCTCTCTCTACCACCGCTGTGATACGTTGATACGTCTCCAACGTATCTATAATTTTTTATTGTTCCATGCTATTATATTATTTGTTTTTGATGTTTTATATGCATTAATATGTTGTTTTATATTATTTTTGGGACTAACTTATTAACCTAGAGCCCAGTGCCAGTTCATATTTTTTTTCTTTTTTGAGTTTTACAAAAAAGGAATATCAAACGGAGTCCACACAGAATAAAACTTTCGCGATGATTTTTCTTGGACCAGAAGACACCGAGAAGACTAGGAGAGGGGCCTAGAGGAGTCCCGAGGAGTCTCCTATTTTGTCACTTTCATATACTAGTGGGAATTTTTCATTATAGAACTTGACTTATATATTCTAATGATGGGCTTCCTTAAATTGCCATAGGTATTCGTGAGCAAGCAGGTTGGATGCACACCCACTTAGTTTCTTTTTGAGCTTTCATACACTTATAGCTCTAGTGCATCCGTTCCATGGCAATCCCTACTCACTCACATTGCTATCTATTGATGGGCATCTCCATAGCCCGTTAATACGCCTAGTTGATGTGAGACTCCCTCCTTCTTTTTTGTCTTCTCCACAACCACCAACATCAGTGCAGTAAGGGTAACAACCCAAAAGATTGAGCATATAATTCCCTATTTAATTGTTATATTCTGCCGGCTTACAACGCCGTATGTAGCAAGGGGTAGTATCCCAAAACTTATAGCACAATGCTTCCAAGTATTTAATATCATCATATACTGACGACTTATAGTCCAAAGCCAGTCCAGGTTATCAAAAACCACATATATACTCTAAAGATGAGCGATAGAAATTAAGGCTACATGGCCTGAATCGGTTTTTAAACCATATGTCGATATGGTACAAAGATGAACCCAAGAATGTCTGAATAGAAAATAATAAGCAGAAAAACAAGGCTTTCATAGGCCGCCAAGCCTAAATCTCAAGTGCTTTCAAAGGGCCGCACAACCACTGAGTTAAACCTTCATGCAAACCTTATGAGCCGGGCCTCACATGACCAATCGTTGTTTTAACTTTGACTAGTTCAGGGTCTTAAATAAGATTGACTGTCAAAAGTACGGCGGGTCATTCCAGTCAACCTGGGCGGAGTGGCGGACTTAAAAAGGTAGGATAACCCGAGTTTTTAGGTGAATACACCTAGCTTCCAAGCCTGGCTTTTAAGCCTATTACAAGGGTCATAAAAACTCTTGTCCATTGAACAAAGAGCCCCCAAGTAACATTTTATTAAGGGCATATAAGCCGGATCAAGAGAGTAATCAAGGCTCTGCTCATTAAGCAGGTCGCCCCCAAATGACCATATGAAGTGTCAATAAAGACTCATTATTATCAACAATGAAACGACAGAGGCCCTGCTTTATCAGGGATGTTGGCTTTATTATATTCATCATAATATATACATTATCAAAATATGTACATCATAAGAGCCGGTGGCTCTGGTGTAATAAGGCCGAAGATGAGCAATATTCCATGGCCTGCGGGTCTCCTCCTCCGACGTGCGTGAGTCCTTGTGGCCTCGAACATCGATAAGGTAGTATGACCCATTGTTCAGATTCTTGCTGACCACAAAGGGTCCTTCCCAAGGTCGGGATAGCTTGTGCATATCAGATTGATCCTGGATAAGCCGAGCGCCAAGTCACCTTCTTGAAAGGTTTTGATTTTAACCCGGCGGCTGTGATAACAACGTAAATCTTGCTGGTAAATCGCCGAACGAGCCGCCGCGAGGTCACGCTCCTCATCTAACAGGTCAAGTGCATCATGACGTGCTTTTTCATTGTCGGCTTCAACATAAGCCGCCATGCGGGGCGAGTCGTGACGGATGTCACTAGGGAGAATCGCCTCTGCTCCGTAAACCATGAAGAAAGGTGTGTAACCCGTAGATCTGTTGGGGGTAGTATTGATACTCCATAACACGGAGGGTAACTCCTCCACCCAACAACCCAGCGTCCTCTTCAAAGGAACCATAAGCCGGGGCTTGATGCCTCTCAGAATTTCTTGATTGGCTCTCTCAACTTGACCATTGGATTGGGAGTGAGCCACTGATGATACATCAAGTCGAATATGCTCACGTTGACAAAACTCTATCATAGCTCCCTTGGACAGATTAGTGCCATTATCAGTTATAATGTTGTGGGGAAAACCAAAGTGGAAAATCACCTTTTTAATGAACTGAACTACTGTTGCCGCGTCACACTTACTGACCGGCTCTGCTTCAACCCACTTTGAGGATTTCTCAACTGCCACCAAAAGGTGGGTCTTTTTATCCTTGGACCTTTTGAAATGCCCAACCATATCAAGCGCCCAGAGTGCAAACGGCCAAGTAATTGGAATCATCCTCAATTCTTGAGCTGGCACGTGAGCTCATCGTGAAAATTTCTGACAACCATCACATTTACTGACCAAATCTTCTGCATTAGCATGAGCCGTCAGCCAATAAAAACAATGACGAAAGGCTTTAGCCACGAGAGACTTAGAGCCGGCATGATGACCACAATCTCCTTCATGAATCTCGCGAAGAATTTCACAACCCTCTTCAGGGGAAACGCAATGTTGAAATGCCCCAGTAAAACTGCAATGGTGTAACTCGCCGTTGACAATTGTCATCGACTTAGACTGCCGGGTTATCTGTCTGGCCAAGGTTCCATCCTTGGGTAACTCGCCCCGGGTCATATAAGCCAAATATGGAACTGTCCAATCAGGAACAGTATGAAGAGCTACCACCAATTGCGCCTCCGGGTCAGGAATAGCAAGATCTTCTTCTGTGGGCAATTTGACTGAAGGGCTATGCAGAATATCCAGGAAAGTGTTAGGTGGCACCGACTTACGCTGGGACCCTAACCAGCTCAAAGCATCAGCCGCCTCATTCTTCCTGCAATCAATATGTTCAACTTGATAAGCCTTGAAATGACCAGCAATAACATCAACCTCGTGACGATAAGCCGCCATGAGTGGATCTTTAGAATCCCAAGTGCCTGAAACTTGTTGAGCCACCAAATCTGAGTCGCCGAAACATCTCACCCGACTTAAATTCATCTCCTTAGCCATTCGAAGACCATGGAGCAAGGCTTCGTACTCAGCTGCATTGTTAGTACAAGGGAACATCAACCTTAAGACATAACAGAATTTATCACCTCGTGGGGAAGTCAAGACCCCGGGCCCTCCAATTGCCTGGACCCATCAAAATGAATAGTCCAATATGTGTTATCCGGCTTGTCCTCAGTCATCTACAACTCTGTCCAGTCATTGATGAAATCCACAAGTGCTTGGGATTTGATGGCCATGCGAGGCATATGTTTCAAACCATGAGGTCCAAGCTCAATGGCCCACTTGGCTACTCTACCTGTGGCTTCTCTGTTTTGAATAATATCCCCTAAAGGAGCAGAACGAACCACAGTGATAGGATGACTGAAGAAATATTACTTGAGCTTTTGACTAGCCATGAACACCCCATAGACAAGCTTCTGCCAGTGCGGATATCTCTGCTTGGACTCAATAAGCACTTCACTGATGTAGTAAACCGGCCGCTGAACCGGATATTCCTTGTCGGCTTCCTTCCGTTCCACCACAATAGCTTCGCTGACTGCCCGGGCATTAGCAGCCACATATAATAACAACGGCTCCTTATCAATAGGAGCAGCAAGGACTGGCGACTCAGCCAGTTGTTTCTTCAAGGCTTCAAACGCTTCATTAGAAGCATCACTCCAGACAAAATTATCTGTCTTTTTCATCATTTGATACAGAGGGATAGCCTTCTCTCCTAGCCGGCTTATGAATCGGCTTAACGCCGCAATACGACCCGCCAGACGCTGAACATCACTGACACACGCCGGCTTAGCCAGGGAAGTAATAACCTTGATTTTTTTCCGGGTTAGCTTCAATACCCCGTTGAGAAACTAGAAAGCCCAAAAGCTTGCCTGGTGGCACACCAAAAACACACTTGGTCGGGTTAAGCATCATCTTGTAGACCCAGAGATTGTAAAATGTCTCCTGCAAATCATCTATCAAAGTTTCCTTCTTTCTGGATTTCACCACAATATCATCCACATAAGCATGAACATTGCGCCCAATCTGATCATGAAGACAATTCTGCACACAGTGCTGGTAAGTCGCCTGGGCACTCTTGAGCCCGAAAGGCATAGACACATAGCAGAAGGCTCCAAAAGGATTGATAAAAGTTGTCTTCTCCTGGTCCTTAACTGCCATCTTAATCTGATGATAACCAGAATAAGCATCCAAAAAACTCAAACTCTCAGAACCCGCTGAGGCATCAATAATTTGATCAATACGAGGGAGAGCAAAAGGATCAGCCGGACAACCTTGTTTAAGTCCGTGTAGGCCACCCACATACGCCAAGTACCATTTTTCTTAAGTACCAGCACTAGGTTAGCCAACCACTCAGGATGAAAGACTTCAACAATGAACCCAGCCGCCAAGAGCCGGGCCACTTCTTCACCAATGGCCTTACGCCTCTCCTCATTGAAGCGACGAAGGAATTGCTTGACCAGTTGAAACTTTGGATCAATATTAAGAGTGTGCTCAGCGAGTTCCCTCGGTACACCTGGCATATCAGAAGGTTTCCATGCAAAGATATCCCGGTTCTCATGGATGAACCCGATGAGCGCGCTTTCCTATTTTGTATCCAGGTTAGCACTGATATTGAACTGCTTGGATGAATCGCTAGGAACGAAGTCAACTAGCTTAGTGTCATCTGAAGATTTAAACTTCAATACCGGATCATGCTCTGTAGTTGGCTTTTTCAAAGATTTCATATCCGCCGGGTCAACATTGTCTTTGTAGAACTTCAATTCCTGTGTTGCGCAAACAGACGCAGCATAAGCAGCGTCACCTTCTTCACACTCCAAAGCTATTTTCTGGCTTCCATGCACTGTGATGGTCCCCTTGTAACCCAGTATCTTGAGCTGCAGATAAACATAATAAGGTCGTGCCATGAACTTGGCATAAGTCAGATGTCCAAACAGAGTGTAATAAGGTCGTGCCATGAACTTGGCATAAGTATTTCACCATGATGTTGGATGGAATGGTGAAATACTTAGCACACGCAGCATCGCTAACATCCAGCAGTTCCATGGCCATCTAATAACTCTCAACCCATGCTTCAAGGGGTAAGTCAGCGGTGTAGTTAGGCACCTTGCGAGGACCCTTGAAATCCTTAGGCAAACGCTCATTACGTAGAGCCGACACTAAACATGGCACACCCAAAGTTCTGAAGGTCACACCTGTCTCCACCGAAGTTGTCGGATGAGCCGGAGAATGCTGATGAGCCGCGTACGGAGCCGCCAGCTCAGCCTCCCGATGTGCTCTACCCTGATTCACCGCATTCTGAGCATTAGCTCCACCACGCGTCGGGTCATGTCCACGGGGCGGGTTGCGGTGTCGTCCACTGCTTGACACAGCCGGCTCATCAATATGCCTGCTATTACTTTTGCTTGGACGTGGTGTGGAGTGGATACGATCCCGACTGTATGAATAAGCCGCTTGTTGGTCCACAGCCGTCTGGAGTAGTTCCCCGGCTCGCCGTATTTCCATCGCAGTTGGTGATTCGCCTTCAACCGGTAGAGCCGCCAGTCGTGTCGCCGCAGAAATCATGTTATCCAAAGGATTAGAATAATGACCCGGTGGTGTCGGTACATACTGAGGCAAAGTAGTATTCAGACGGGGTAGCTCCGTCGTGCGCGGTTGAGCTGGTGCTCCAGCCCCAGGTGCTTCAACCCGGTTTATCTCCGGTTGGTTACTGGTCCCCGTCCTAGGCGTGTTAAAGAGGTTTCTTGCCTCATAAACTAGAGGTAAACGAGTCTGATGCCTCCTCCTCATGACTTCATTTGAAGCATTTTGATACATCGTGAGCTGGAAAGACTCTGACTGAATCTGCTATGCCTGAGCGTCTAAAGCAGCCCGCTCCGTGGCCATCCTGACGTTCTCTGCATTTAGCTCCTCCTTGTCCTGCGCTATCTCATCGCGCAATTTTGCAACCTCCGCATTATGCTGAACTTGATTTGTTGGGTTAACCTCCACTGTTAACAATGTTGTCAGATTATCCATCAAGTCGGTCAAGACCTGAGCCGGCAGGCGCACAGGGCCTCCCGCCCCGGCTGCCGTTGCTGACCCGGAGATCATTGCTGCCGCAGTCGAAGAATTCTACACTGGCTGTGTACCGGACATGAAAATCGTGAACCTATTTGGCGGCTCATAGGGGTCCAGAATACTGTCGCCATCGGAATAGCCCCCAAGCCTGCCATCTTGCAGTTGGTACAGCGAATCAGTTTCACCAGTGGACGACTCACCATCAGAGTAGACGATCGTCTCACCACCAGACACAGATCTATCCTCAGATTCCGCCCCATGGATGAATCCCACGAAGGCACGCTTCACGGTGGGCTAAACTCGGGCAGGTCACGCACGCTGAGCCGTCTCAATGATGTCAGTGCAGATGTCCGGCTCAGGGCCCAGTTCGCCAATCTTGCCGATGAAGACGTGGATTCCGTCGAAGGGGACCCGGTACCCGTACTCATTGAGCCGGCCTCGGGGGCCTAGCCTGCATCGTCAATGTAGAACTTTCCGCGATGACTCTTGGTCATCCGTCCCACAACATATCCCTTGATACCTACGAAGCTGCCCTTCAAGAACTCGAAACCACCGTGCGCTGGCCCCATGGTGGGTGTTGGGGATATAACTATTAGGTATGACCCGCCCAGGAGGGGCCGGGTTATACCTATGGAGATTCATAAAACGAAGCCCAAGACGACACTTGAAGATGGCGGTTCAGTTAAGGACCCAAGGCCCAAAGGCGGCTTAAGGCCCGTAGAGATAAACCGCCATATGTGTATGACTTGTATTGTAAGGCAGGAATAGATTGTTACCGAGTTGGACACTGTTTATGAGCCGGCCGGGACTCCGTGAGCCGTTGGGCGTCGACCTCTGTATATAAAGGGACGACCCGGCGGCGGTTCAGGACAAGTAAGATCAGATCGAAAGCTAGGTCAAGAGAATCCGCTCCCTGGTAATCGAGACATAATCAATACCACCTCAAACTGGATTAGGCCTTTACCTTCACCGCAAGGGGCCGAACCAGTATAAACTCCCGTGTCCTTTATCCAGGTTTAACCCCTTTAAGCTTCCTAGTTGCGATGGCTCCACGACTAAGTCCTTTTTCTAGGACATCTATCGTGACATTTCCACGACAGTTGGCGCCCAATGTGGGGCCAGCGCACGATGGATTTGAGTTCTTGAAGGGCATATTCAAAGGGCTCAAGGGATACACTGTGGGCCGGATGACCAAGAGTCATCGCGCCAAGCTCTACATCGACGACGCAGGCTGGGGCCCCGATGCCGGCTCAATTAAGTACAGGTACCGGGTCCCCTTCAGCGGAATCCATGTCTTCATCAGCAAGATCGGTGAGCCGGGCCCTGAGCCAGACATCTGCACCGACGTCATCGAGACGGCTCAGCGTGCGAGACCAGCCCAAGCTCAGCCCGCCATGAAGCATGCCTTCGTGGGATGCATCCATGGAGGGAAATTTTCTGAAGGATCTGTGTTTGGCGGTGAGACGACCATCTACTCGGATGGTGAATCGTCCACGGGTGAGACGGATTCGTTGTACCAACTGCAAGACGGCGGGCTTGGGGGCTATTCCGATGGCATTAGTATTTCGGACCCCTTTGAGCCGCCAAACAGAGTCGGGATCTTCATGGCCGGCACGCAACCCGGGCAAAACTCTACGGCCGCGGCAGCTGACTTCCGGGTCAGCAGCGGTTATAGCATCCGGGGCAGGAGGCCATGCACGCCCACTGACTCAAGTTTTGATGGCTTTAATGGATAAGTTGACGGCTCTATTAACCGTCGTGGTCAACCCGGAAAATCAAGCTCAACATGATGCGGAAGTGGCACAGTTACAGCAGGAGGTAGCACAAGCCAAAGAAGACCTGGCGGCAGAAGACGTCAGGATGGCCGCGGAGCAGGCGGCTCTAGATGCTCAGTCTCAGCGGATTCAGTCGCAGGATTTTCAGCTTACGATGGATCAGAACGCATCAAATGAGATCATGAGGAGAAGGCACCAGTCCCGTCTACATGCGGATTATGAGCCTAGAAACCTCTTTCGCATGCCTGGTGCAGGACCTAGTAACCCGCCAGAGGTAAACCGGGTTGCGGCACACGGGGCTGGGACGCTGATTCAACCACGTGTGACGGAACCCCCTCGTCCGCATACTGCTCCACCTCAGCATGTACCAGTACCACCGGGTCATTATTCTAATCCTTTGGAGAACATGATCGCTGCGGTGGCCCGATTGGCGGCTCACCCAGTGGATGGCGACTCTCCAACGACAGTTGAAACACGAAGGGTGAGAGAACTTCTTCAGACAGCATTGGCGCAGCAGGACGCGTATTCTTATAGTCGAGACATGATTCATTCCACCCCTCGCCCAAGCCAGAGCTATAGCAAGCACATGGACTCACCAGTCGTTTCAAGCAATGCCCGGCGCCGTGACCAGTTGCGTGGGCATGACCCAGGTCATGATGGAGCTCTTAATATGGTTGATCAGGATAGGGTGCGTCAACAAGCTGAGCAGGAGGCTCAGCAGGCGGCTTATCAGACCCTTCCGGTTTGTCCAACGACTTCAATTGAGGCAGGTGTGACCTCTAGGACTGCGGGTGTACCTTGTTTGGTGCTGGCTCTGCGTAATGAGCATTTGCCCAAGGATTTCAAGGGACCTCGAAAGGTGCCTAATTATACGGCCGACTTACCCCCTCAGGCGTGTGAAAGCTATGAGATGGCCATGGAGCTACTGGAAGTCAGTGACGCTGCGTGTGCCAAGTACTTCACCATGATCCTGGATGGAACAGCCCGTACTTGGTTGAAGGGGCTGCCGCCTAATTACATCGGTTCATGGGCAGAGTTAAAAGCTTGATTTATTCAGAATTTTAAAGACACCTGCAAGCAGCCCATGTTGATTGTGGACTTGAATAATTGCAAGCAAGAGGAGGGTGAATCCACGACCAATTGGGTGCGCCGGGTCAAAGCAATCTGAAAGGATCGATATAGTTGACTAGAGGGGGGGGGGTGAATAGGCAACTAACAATTTTTAGCTTTGTTTACCAATTTCAACTTTGCATCAAAGTAGGTTGTCTAGATATGCAACTAGGTGGGCAACCTATATGATGCGATAACAACAAGCACACAAGCAAGCAAGAGATGCAACACAATATAAGCTTGCACAAGTAGAGGTGAGAGATAAGCAAAAGTGGAACCGATGGAGACGAGGATGTGTTACCGAAGTTCCTTCATTTTAAGGGAAGTATGTCTCCGTTAGAGCGGTGTGGAGGCACAATGCTCCCCAAGAAGCCACTAGGGCCACCATATTTTCCTCACGCCCTCACACAATGCGAGATGCCGTGATTCCACTATTGGTGCCCTTGGAGGCGGTGACCGAACTTTACAAACAAGGTTGGGGCAATCTCCACAACTTAATTGGAGGCTCCCAACGACACCACGAAGCTTCACCACAATGGACTATGGCTCCGCGGTGATCTCAACCGTCTAGGGTGCTGAAACACCCAAGAGTAACAAGATCCTCTAGGGATTAGTGGGGGGAATCAAATTTCTCTTGGAAGTGTAGACCGGGGCCTTTTCAACCAATCCCGAGCAAATCAACAAGTTTGATTGGCTAGGGAGAGAGATCGGGCGAAAATGGAGCTTGGAGCAACAATGGAGCTTTGGGGGAAGAGGTGAGTCAACTTTGGAGAAGAAGACCTCCTTTTATAGAGGGGGCAACAATCCAACCGTTACCCCCCAAAACAGCCCCCCCAGAGGGCGGTACTACCATAGGGGGCAACGATACTACCGCTAGGCCCAACGGTACTACCACTCCCCCTCATGGTACTGCCGTGCAGTCTGGGAGGGCTAGAACATGAGCAGGAAACGGACCTAGTGCGGTACTACCGCGGTGGTAGGGCGGTACTACCGCTCACGAGCGGTACTACCGCGTCTACTGCCGCTGCTTAGTGTCGCACAATCCGACACGAGAGGCGACCCCCTCGAGTCAAGGCGGTAGGAGCCCGGTACCATAGCGGTACTACGGATGAGGACCCACAGATGGTACTACCGCTGCAGAGCGATACTGTCACCTGTGGCTCTTGAGGGGTACTACCGCTGGGCACTGTGGTACTACTGTTGGGACCAAATCATACTCATAGGAAGGGAAAGGAAGCTCCATAGAAGCGGGAAGGCTCAGTGGGTGCGAAGAGGATGTGTACGTGTAGATTCCACCCTAGCCTTACCAAAGCGGACCCCCTCTTGATAGTACGGTGACTCCTACGAAACAAGTCCACCAAAACAGAAATGAAAGAGCTACACCGTCTTTGATTAAAACTCTGAGGGGAAGGAATCGTCTCGTGCCAATGGATGAATCTCTGAAATGCTCAAAGCACACGATTAGTCCACAAGCATGTTGTCATCAATCACCAAAACTACATAGAGAGAGATATCCCTTAACAATCTCCCCCTTTTTCGTGGATTGATGACAACTAGGGATTTGCACAAAGATAGGACATGAAAGCAAAGATAAACTCAGAACTACAAAATATAGACGGGCTCCCCCTAAATGTGTGCACCTAATTAGAGGTGCCTTTGGAATGCAAGGCACACACATTAGTATCAACATTCCCCCTATATTTTATAGTCCAACAACCTAAGTAGATGGGTACGTGTGAGCAGGGTATATAATAGGATAAGCATGCAACTCGCAAATTACCAAAGTACTCGATGGACATAGATAATAATGGATAAGGTAGCATATGTCTCACACCATATGAACTGGAAATAGGTCTCACAGGCACAAAACCAAACAAAGAAAATGACGAGAGAAAAGACACAACTCGGCAACGACACAACAAACCACAAAGACACACTCGCAACTCGGTAACGACATAAATCCCTAGACTCTCTCCCCCTTTGGCATCGAGACACCAAAAAGGCAAAGAGCGTTGCTACGGCTCCAGGTGATAGCAAACTGAGGATCTCGAGCATCACATCCCAGCAGGATCATCTGCACCGCCATCATTGGTAGGAAATTGTTCGGTGTCTCAATCGGTCCACGGGCATTGCTGCTAAACCCACTCCTCCTCATCAGTGATCCTTCCCTCAGATCCGCTGTTAATAGTTGCCCCCAACTGATGCATGAGCTCCTTGTGACGGCTCCGGGCCTTCTTCTTAGAGACATGAGACATGTACTGGCCATGAGACTCCATGCAGAAAAGTTTCTTCATCTTGCGCTTAATCTTCTTTGCCCAAGAGGGCTCCACTTCGGAGGGCTCATAGTCCTCCTCATCATCGGCTTCAGCCTCGCCCTCGGTCTCCATGTCAGCAGCTTTAGATGGACATCTAGACTTAGGAGCCGGGGTGCCCCAATTGTCCTTCTTCCTCGGACGCTTGATCTCATGAGAAACCAACTCTCCAGTTACCAGCACAACCCTAGGATAGACATGTGCCCAGGCCTTCTCAATGAGCAACATGATAAATGGACCATAGATCGGGCACTTGCGCTCAGAAACGGCAGAGAGAAGTTCAGACCACATGACATGGGAAATGTCCAGGGACTCGCCAGTGTTTGCATCCTTCTCATGCTGGCAGAAGAGAAGCATGTCCACGAGATAGGAGTGGACCATATCCAAATTACTGATATGAGGGAAGAGAGTCTCTCGGAAAACGTGATGAAGGATGTCCAGAAAGGCAGGTAACTGATAGGTCTCCTTATCAGTCATGGGGTGAATCTTCACAGTACAGTAGGGCCAGAGGGCTTGCTTGTGAGTGGAGGTAGCATTGAAGTGAGGGCGGAAGCCAACATGGGTCTCAAGCCCGTGATCTTCCACCCCAAGTAACTCCATGAAGGCCTTCCACTTGACAGAAAGCAGCTTGCCATTTGTCATCCAAGTCACAGTCCTTTCTTCATAAGTTCCAAGATGGACAGTGGCAAAGAATTGAGCCACCAAATCTGCATCAAAGTCCTTGTTGAACTGCATGATTCTGAGAATGTTCAGCTGAGAGCACATCTGAAGGGCTTCGCCAAAGTACTCAGGGTCCTTTTCCATAGCATCCGTGTCGATGGAATGCACATCAACATAGAGATTCTTCTTAGCCTTGATCACATCAAAGTAGATGGCAAACTGAAAGCGGTTCCAGAACGGGCGGTTGACCAAAGTGGGTTCTTGGTCTTCTGCGACGACGCCTTTCCAAGAATTCCTTGGCAGTCATCTCAGTCACAGTCTTGCCCCTCGGCTTCGGCTTGTTGGCAGGCTTTTTCTTGAGTTGAGGCGGAGGTTGAGCACTTGAGTAAGCACTCGCTGTCTCAGAGGTGCGGTAGTGCTTTGACGTTGAACATCCGTGGTTGACACGGCGGACTTGCTGCTCAGGATGTTCATCACCTGGAACCAAAAACATGAGCAGAAGAAACAACACGAAAGAAAGAGCATAAGCCTCCAAACAAATCAACATGGATCAGAAAGTGGTAGGAAAATGATGGAATTGGGCATCCAATGGTAGTATCGCGACCCAACCGTGGCAGTACCGCTCGAGCGGTAGTACCGCGCCAGATGAGCGGTAGTACCGCTCTAGACGGGGAACGGCGGTTCCCTACTGCCGTGGACAGATCCGGCACTACCGGTGATGCCAAATTCAAAAATAATCCTACCAAACATCAATCCAAAAGGTCTAGATGCCATCTCCATCCTACTAAAGCCTCGACTTAGCCAAAAATCGAGAAAAGAATTGCCTATTGCCCCTAACAACTAGATGTGAAATCTAGGCAAAGAGAGAACGGGAACGGGGGCAATACCGGCATCCATGGCAAGAGGACGCGGTGGGGATCGATTGCACCGAAGGAACTGGAGAGGGACGACACGAAGACGGCGGCCTGCCCAAGCCCTCCTGCGGCGAGACGTCGCTGGAGCGACGAAGAACATGAGCGGTTGGAGCGAATGGGTATGGGGGAGAAAGACAACTCCCCCTGCCCCAACATAACCCCCCATCGCCCGCCCCAGAGCGGTAGTGCCGCTGGGGTGTGCGGTAGTACCGCTTGATGATCATCAGCGGTAGTACCGCGCACCCAGCGGTAGTACCACTCAGCCGCAAAAGGACTGGCCCAAATGGCTTAGCTCAAGAAAAGAAATCGATGAGAAAAGAGATCAAACACAGAAGCAAAGCAAACAAAGGAAGACGAGAAACACACCCCTCTCCAAGAGATAGTGGTGGCCGAGGCCACCTATGTTTGAGTCCGGAGGTATGGCGCCGTGAAGATTTTAACCTTGGGCCCATGACCAAAACTCATCTTTGAAGCACAAGTACCATAAAAAATGGCTAATGTGGAAGAGTTTGATTAGTTTATGCATAATGGGGGGAGGGAAAGTTCATTGAGAGAACAACACTCCCCCTATGTCCATGCCTACACCTAGACAAGAAAGCATGAAGAGTATGGTGGGGTGTGCAAGGGTTCAAACTACATTGCTCGAATCAATGATATTTAGCTCATGCCTTAACTCGCGAAATCTTGCTTCATCCGAGGGCTTCATGAAAATATCTGCAAGGTTATCATGAGTGTTGACATACTTGAGCTTGATCTCCCTTCGCCTAATGTGATCTTGGGTGAAGTGATACCGAATCTCAATATGCTTCGTCTTGAAGTGTTGCACCGGGTTGAGAGAGATCTTGATGGCACTTTCATTGTCACACCAAAGAGGCACTTCGTCACAAGTGACACCGTAATCCTTGAAAGTTTGCCTCATCCATAGGAGTTGAGCACAACAACTACCGGCAGCCACATACTCTGCTTCGGTGGACGAGAGAGATACACAACTTTGCTTCTTATAAGACAAACTCACTAAAGAGCAACCAAGTAATTGGCACCCTCCATAGGTGGACTCCCTATCCACTCTGTCTCCCGCCCAATCTGAATTTGTATAGCCCAAAAGATCAAAGTTGGCTCCTCTTGGGTACCATAAGACAAAGTTTGGGGTATGAGCCAAATATCGAAAGATTCGCTTGACGGCCACAAAGTGTCTTTCCTTAGGTGCGGCTTGAAACCGTGCAAAAATTCCCACACTCAACATGATATCCGGTCTAGATGCACAAAGGTAAAGCAGGGATCCAATCATGGAGCGATATACCTTTTGATCCACCGCTTTACCATTGGGATCAATGTCAAGTTGGCATTTGACGGGCATTGGAGTGGAGGCCGGCTTGATATCACTTAGCTTGAATCTCTTGAGCATGTCTTGAGTGTATTTGGCTTGGTTGATGAAGGTTCCTTCTCTTCTTTGCTTGATTTCGAACCCGAGAAAGAACTTCAACTCTCGCATCATAGACATCTTGAACTTTGAGGTCATGAGAGCGGCAAATTCTTCATTTAAAGCTTTGTTAGGGGAACCAAAAATAATATCATCAACATATAGTTGGCACACAAACAACTCCCCTTTGACCTTCTTAGTAGAAAGAGTGGGGTCGATTTTCCCGATTTCGAGCCCACGATCTTGTAACAACTCCGTAAGATGCTCATACCACGCACGTGGGGCTTGTTTAAGGCCATAGAGCGCCTTGTGGAGTTGGTACACATGATCGGGGAAATAGGGATCCTCGAACCCCGGGGGTTGTTTGACATACACCAACTCATTAATAGGACCATTACGAAAAGCACTCTTCACATCCATTTGTTGCAGCTTGAAATTATGATGAGAAGCATAAGCAATCAACAAACGAATAGATTCAAGGCGAGCAACGGGAGCAAAGGTTTCACCATAGTCGATACCCTTGACTTGGGAGTAGCCTTGTGCTACCAAACAAGCCTTGTTGTGAACAATGATCCCATGAGCATCTTGCTTGTTCTTGAATATCCACTTGGTTCCAATGACATTATGATTCCCGGTCGGTCTTGGCACTAACTTCCATACTTGATTGTGCTCGAAGTTGTTGAGTTCTTCATGCATGGCATTGAGCCAATCCGGATCCTCGAGCGCCTCATAAACCTTTTAGGGTTCTACACAAGGAACAAACGCATGATGTTCACAATAGTTTGCTAATTGTCTACGAGTGCTTACCCCCTTTCTTAGGCTTCCAACCACATTCTCCATGAGATGACCTTTGGTAGTGAGCTTGGAAGCAATCTTTGCAGCACGATGCTCTAATTCCTCCTCGGATGTGAAAAGAGGAGGGGTTACTTGATCATATTGAGCGCCGTCTTGAGCTTGTTCTTGATCTTGAACTTGCTCTTGATCTTGAACTTACTCGAAGGGGAGAACTTGACCTTGGGCATCATTTGGTGGTTCACCACCATCTTGAGTTTGATCTTGCCCTTGATCTTGTTCACGAGGTTGAGGGCCTTCACTTTGTTCTTCGGAAGCGTGTGGGTCTTGGGTTGGTGATGGCTCCACTTGAGTGGAGCATTGTCCTTCTCCTTCAGCCACAAGGGGTTCCTTAAATGGGTAGGATAGGACCAACACACATTCTTCTTATGGATTGGGGAGGAATTTGATCACCTACATCACAAGTACCACTTTGCTCCACTTGGGAGCCGTTATTCTCGTCAAACTCCATGTTACATGTCTCCTCAATGAGTCCGGTAGACTTGTTGAGGACACGGTAAGCATGAGAGTTTGTAGCATAACCAATAATATGCCCTCATGATCTCTAGCCTCAATTTTAGACAAACGAACACCTTTCTTGATAATGAAACACTTACACCCGAACACCCAGAAGTACTTGAGGTTGGGCTTGTTACCGGTAAGTATTTCATAAGGAGTCTTGTTCAAGCCTTTGCGGGGATAGAGCCGATTGGATGCATGACATGCTGTGTTGATGGCTTCGGCCCAAAAGTTGTAAGGAGACTTGAACTCCGCCATCATGGTCCTTGCCGCATCCATCAACGTCCGGTTCTTCCTCTCCGTGACACCATTTTGTTGAGGGGTATATGGTGCAGAATATTGATGCTTGATCCCCTCATCACTAAGAAATTCATCCAAGGTGTAGTTCTTGAACTCGGTGCCGTTGTCACTCCTTATTGTCAAGATCTTTGCATCATGTTGACGTTGAGCTTCATTTGCAAAGTCGACGACGGTTTGTTGAGTCTCACTCTTCCTCTTGAAGAAATATACCCAAGTGTATCTTGAATAATCATCCACAATCACCAAGCAATACTTTCTACCCCCAAGACTATCAAAGGATGGAGGCCCAAAGATATCCATGTGAAGGAGCTCCAAGGGTCTCTTCAAGTAGATGATAGTTGTGGGAGGGTGAGCCTTCTCATGTAGCTTTGCTTCGATACAAGCACTGCAAGCACGATCTTTGGCAAAACTAACATTTGTTAGTCCATGGACATGGCCCCCCTTGAGAAGACTTTGCAAAGATCTCATATTTATGTGGGCTAAACGGCGATGACAAAGCCATCCCACATCAACTTTAGCCATTAGGCATGTCGCGGTCTTAGTGGGTCGCTCCGAAAAGTTAATCACATAAAGACCGTTCTCGACATGCCCAACAAAGGCTACTTTAAGAGTCTTGCTCCACAAGAGGGCCATGGTATCAATATCAAAGAAAGTGGCAAAGCCCATGAGTGCAAGTTGACGAACGGAAAGTAGATTGTAAGCAAGGGACTCAACAATCATGACTTTCTCAATCGTTAGATCATGAAATGACAAGCTTGCCAAGACCCAATACCTTAGAAGACGAGGCATCACCCCACTCGACGTTGGTGGGCATAGAAAGGATCTTGTGCACGTCCACCACCAAGTCCTTGCTTCCGGTCATATGATTTGTGGCTCCACTATCGAGCAACCATGATCCCCCACCGGAAGCAAACACCTACAAGAGATCAATGCTTGGTTTTAGGTACCCATTTTGTAATGGGTCCTTTGATGTTAGTAACAAGGGTCTTAGGAACCCAAATAGACCATTCAATGTACTCATAAGGAGAACCAACAAATTTAGCATAAACATGCCCATCACTAGCACGGCACAACACATAAGAAGGGTTAAAGTCGCCGACTTTGTTGGAAGGGGTGGCATTGCCCCTTTTGACATCACCACCCTTCACATTGTTCTTCTTCTCCTAAGTAGCACCCTCTACCTCCTTCACCACCCTTCACATTGTTCTTCTTCTCCTAAGTAGCACCCTCTACCTCCTTCACAAAAGTTTGCTTGAGAGGGGGAGGTCGTTTGTTCTTGTCGTTCTTCTTCTTGTTCTTGGACTTGGGTGCGAACCCAACTCCCTCCTTGGCCACAACTTCCTTTTGATTGCTCAAAAGGTCATTGAGGTTCTTCTCACCTTGTATGCACGTCA
Organism: Triticum dicoccoides; assembly: GCF_002162155.2. Taxonomy (NCBI): domain Eukaryota; kingdom Viridiplantae; phylum Streptophyta; class Magnoliopsida; order Poales; family Poaceae; genus Triticum; species Triticum dicoccoides. Next base: position 215,844,682 of record NC_041393.1, on the reverse strand, counting down.
CAAGGCCTTTCTCAAGTTGCTCCTTCAACTTGGCATTCTCCTCCACAGGATGCACATGCTCACAGCACGGGTTAGTGGCATTTGCAGTATCAATTAATACCATATGAGGAAAGGTGGCTTTCTCCTTGGTAAACTTCACTTGGAATTGATCATGAGACTCCTTGAGGCTAGCATGAGCACCCTTCAAGACCTTGTGGGCCTTGTCGAGTATATCAAACTCCTCCTTGAGTCTAGCATGGTCATACCAAGTTTAGCCTTCTCGGAATTTAGCACACGAGATACAACAAGAGCATGATCAAGATCTTTCTTTAATTTAGCATGGTCATCGTTGTGTGACTCCTCAAGAGCCAAACGATGCCCACGCTCTTCCTCAAGAGCATTAGAGAGATCCGATATCTCATCGGCATAGTCACGACTATGACCTTCCATCTTAGAGATGGTTTCTTCATGAGCCTTGATCATGTCATTGGCTTCACCAAGTTGTTCCAAGAGAGCAACGAAGTGCTTCTTGGATTTGCCCTTGAGCTTACTCATAAAAGACTCAAATTCATTTACTTCCTCATTAGACCCCTCACTTTCATCAATGCAATCCGTCAAGGAGGGATTAGTGATGATGGTGGTTTTGATGTTGGGGGTTACCTTGTTGGTGGCTTTAGCCATGAAGCACTTGGCGGTGATGTTCTCGTTGGGTGAGTCGAAGAGGGACACCCTGGAGTTGTGGCAATGGAAACGGAGGCCATGGCCATGGCTTCACTATCTTCATCATCATCATCATCCTCATGGTATTCTTCTTGAACCACCAACCCTTTAGTTGGAGTCTTCTTGGTGAAGTTGTTCTTGTTGGGGAAAGACTTGGCTTTGTCTTTTCGGATGAGCTTGCCACCATTGTCTTCCCTCTTCTCATAAGGGCACTCCGCAACAAAATGGCTCACATTGCCACAATTGTAACACGTTCTCACACGTTGCTTGCCCTTGAAGCTACTTGAGTTATTCTTGTTGAAGCTTGGCCTTGAGTTCTTCTTGCTCCAAAATTGCCTTGAAGCAAGAGCCGTGTGTTCATGATAATCATACTTGGTATCTTCAGGATTGCTCTCATCTTCTTCCTGATCATCCTCTTCTTCCACACTAACCTTGGCCTTCAAGGCAAGGTTGGGCTTCTTTGCTCTTTGAGAGCATAACACCACATTGTCGGCGGTCTTGTCCAAGATGCTCATAGCCACAAACTCATCCAACACTTCACTTGAGGACAGGGTGTGGAAGTCCTGCCTTTGACGAATGACTGAGGACATGGCCTTGTGGTAAGGCATCATTGCCTTGAGGAACTTGCGCTTGATCCAATTGTCATCCGTGTCCTTGCTCCCATGATCTCGGAGTGAGACCGCGAGTTTAGTTACTCTCCGAAAGAGCTCACGAGGTTCTTCATCTTCTTTCATTGCAAACTCATCGGCTTCATCTTGCACCACTTCATAGTTGGAGCGTTGAATGCTTGCACTTCCCCTGTAGAGGGAAACAACACAATGCCATGCATCTTTGGCCATGGCGAAGGGTCGAAGATGAGGGAGATCTTCTGGTGGAATAGCATCTTGGATGATGAAGAGAGCATTCTCATTGAATTGATTATCCGCGTCTTCTCTAGGGGTGAAGTTGCTTCGGTCATGTGGATAGAAACCTTCTTCAATGATTCTCCAAATATTAGTATTCACATGATTTAAATGATGCTTGAAGCAATAAACCCAAGAATTAAAGTCCTCATTTTTCACAATCTTAGGGGGAGGACCAGCATGATTCAAATGGGTGGAAGGAATCGGTCCACCATAAACAAGTGGAGGTTCCACATGGGCAAAGATGCCGGTGCCATTTTTACCACTAGAAGAAGGAGCCTTTTCACTAGTAGCTTCTCCCTTGTCGGAGTTAGCATCCGCCACCTTGTTAGTGGGATCACTCACTTTCAACGGTGCGGTGGATAATTTAAGCCCTTCTAAGAATTTATTAAACATGCTTTCAACCTCGGTCGTCATGGAGGTTTTCAATGTGTCCAAAGCCACATTGAATTCCTCACGAGAAACCATGGTTCCCCCATCGACCGTAGATGAGCTCGGATTCACACCGGAGTGATCCTCCCCATGATCTATGGTGTCGACCATACTCTTCGGACGGCAAAGTCCTTAGTAAAGAGATGAGGCTCTGATACCAATTGAAAGGATCGATATAGTTGACTAGAGGGGGGTGAATAGGCAACTAATAATTTTTAGCTTTTTCTTTACCAATTTCAACTTTGCATCAAAGTAGGTTGTCTAGATATGCAACTAGGTAGGCAAACTATATGATGCGATAACAACAAGAACACAAACAAGCAAGAGATGCAACACAATATAAGCTTGCACAAGTAAAGGTGAGAGATAACCAAAAGTGAACCGATGGAGACGAGGATGTGTTACCTAAGTTCCTTCCTTTTAAGGGAAGTACGTCTCCGTTAGAGCGGTGTGGAGGCACAATGCTCCCCAAGAAGCCAGGCCACCGTTTTCTCCTCACGACCTCACACAATGCAAGATGTCGTGATTCCACTATTGGTGCCCTTGGAGGCGGCGATCGAACCTTTACAAAAAAGGTTGGGGCAATCTCCACAACTTAATTGGAGGCTCCCAATGACACCACGAAGCTTCACCACAATGGACTATGGCTCCGCAGTGACCTCAACCGTCTAGGGTGCTCAAACACCCAAGAGTAACAAGATCCGCTAGGGATTAGTGGGGGAATCAAATTTATCTTGGTGGAAGTGTAGATCGGGGCCTTCTCAACCAATCCCGAGCAAATCAACAAGTTTAATTGTCTAGGGAGAGAGATCGGGCGAAAATGGAGCTTGGAGCAACAATGGAGCTTTGGGGGAAGAGGTGAGTCAACTTTGGAGAAGAAGACCTCCTTTTATAGAGGGGGGAACAATCCAACCGTTACCCCGCAAAACAGCCCCGCAGAGGGCGGTACTACCGCAGGGGGAAACGGTACTACCGCTAGGCCCAACGGTACTACCGCTCCCCCTTGCGGTATTGCCGTGCAGTCTGGGAGGGCTAGAACATGAGCAGGAAACAGACCCAGTGCGGTACTACTGTGGTGGTAGGGCGGTACTACCGCTCACGAGCGGTACTACCGCATCTACTGCCGCTGCTTAGTGCGGCACAATCTGACACGAGAGGCGACCCCCTCGAGTCGAGGCGGTAGGAGCCCGGTACCGCAGTGGTACTACGACAGAGGACCGACAGGCGGGTACTACCGCTGCAGAGCGGTACTGCCGCCTATGGCTCTTGAGCGGTACTACCGCTGGGCACCACGGTACTACCGCTGGGACCAAATCATACTCATAGGAAGGGAAAGGAAGCTCCATCAAAGTGGGAAGGCTCAATGGGTGCGAAGAGGATGTGTATGTGTTGATTCCACCCTAGCCTTACCAAAGTGGACCCACTCTTGATAGTACGGTTACTCCTACGAAACAAGTCCACCAAAACAGAAATGAAAGAGCTACACCATCTTTGATTAAAACTCCGAGGGGAAGGAATCGTCTCTTGCCAAAGGATGAATCCCTGAAATGCTCAAAGCACACGATTAGTCCGCAAACGTGTTGTTATCAATCACCAAAACTTCATAGAGAGAGATATGCTTTAACACAATCATACACTCATCCGATAAGATGGACGCCGGCTCTGCAGTCTTAATGTTGGAGAAAAATTGCTGTTTTGAGCCTCTAAAACAGAAGCTGGGGCGGCTGAGGGAGTCCTGGATTAGGGGGTATCCAGACAGATGGACTATATACTTTGGCCGGACTGTTGGACTGTGAAGATACAAGACTCAAGACTTCGTCCCGTGTCCGGATGGGACTCTCCTTTGCGTGGAAGACAAGCTTGGCGATTCGGATATTATATTCCCTTCTTTGTAACCAACTCCATGTAAACCCTAGCCCTCTCCGGTGTCTATATAAACCGGAGAGTTTAGTCCTTATAGACAGAATCATAATCATCATAGGCTAGCTTCTAGGGTTTAGCCTCTATGATTTCGTGGTAGATCAACTCTTGTAACACTCATATCAATATCAATCAACCAGGAAGTAGGGTTTTACCTCCATCAAGAGGGCCCGAACCTGGGCAAACATTGTGTCCCTTGCCTCCTGTTACCATTAGCCTTAGACGCACAGATCGGGACCCCCTACCCGAGATCCGCCGATTTTGACACTGACGTTGGTGCTTTCATTGAGAGTTCCTCTGTGCCGTCGCTGCAAGGCTCGATGGCCCATCTCGTCGTCAAGGACAACATCACCTCTGGGGGAGCGCTGGCTGTAGGCCAGACTCTCCGACTAGGCAGCTTCGTCATGGCCGCCCAATCGGCTGTCGCGCCAATGATGACCTCTCGGGTCATCACGAATAGCCTCCACGTCAATCTGGAGCTCGCCGAACAGAGGGATCCAATAGAGCTCTCTTCCCTTAATGAGCTCTTGTATCGCATCGCCGCTTTGGGAGTCACTACAGACTATGACCGGATCGGGCTTAAACCCGACCAGAGGGATATTAAATCCCCACCGGTCACCCACGAGATAGCGGTAGTGGAGGAGCCACATATGGACCGTCCCTCTACTCTAAGGACAAACTATGTCCGGATCACCGAGCTCTCTGAGCCGGATACCCGTTCGCGGGAGGAAACGACCCAGATCCCGAACTTAGAATCGGGCAATGGGCCGGAGAAATCGGGCAACATCCCGGAACCCGAGTTGTCAAGCCCGGGAGCTCCTTTGCCCCTGGCTTTAGATCGGATCAGAATCCAGATTCAACTACGCCCACCCACCCAGACTTAAGATGTCTCTCCCATATCAGACAAGAGCCACAAGAGACAATACATTGCTACTGGGCCAGATTCCTCCTTGCGATAAACAAGGTCAAGGACTGTCGCAAGGAGGACGCAATCTTACTTTTTTGCAAAAATTGCACGAGCAAAGGGATCCTTAATACTATAAGTCGCCGTGACATAGTACACTTTGCTGACTTAGCAGCCATAGTAGAGAAGTACTGTGCGATGGAAAGCGCCTGGAAAACCCAAACATAATTTTGGGATAGTCCCGCCCTCACCAAAACCTTTGTCTGAGCTAAATGGGCGAACTCTCGTAAGTCAGCCGATCCAATCCCCAAGAAACTAAAGCCCACCCCAGGGCGTGGAACCGTATTGGAAGAATGGCTCAACGAGCCATGTAAACTCCACAGCTCACCGGACACTACACCAACACATAGCCTTAGAGCATGTTGGATACTCCGGCAGGTAGCAAAAAGTGGCGAGGATCTTCTTGTAAGCCATAAAACAGAACAACATCCCTCCAAAGAAAACAATATGGTACTAACAGTCTTCGAGACTTTCGCCTCAAATAATAGGCGCAAGTGAGCCCATCGAAATCTCGCTGAAATTTACCATGTGGCGAAAATAAACCCGTGGAACGACACTGCTATAAATTTCAGTGCGAGTGACGAACCCCAATTCCAGACAGTCCGGGCACTAGCTGCTCTGGTCCTTAGCCCAATCATGGACGGCTTTCGGCTCACTAAAGTACCCATGGACGGCGGAAGCGGATTAAACTTGATCTATGAAGAAACACTCAGCAAGATGGAAATGGACAAAAGTCGCATTGAGCAGAGTGGCACAACCTTCAGGGGAATCATCCCTAGTCGGGAAGCATGGTGTGCGGGAAAAATCACACTCGATGTGGTATTCGGCACTCCGGAGAATTACAGGTCTGAAGAAATCACATTCCAAGTGGCTCCTTTCAGCAGCGGATACCACGTCCTTTTAGGGCGGGACGCATTCACAAGCTTTCAAGCTATACCCCATTACGGGTACATGAAGCTTAAAATGCCCGGACCCAATGGAATCATCACTCTAGCAAGTGATCCGGACGTCGCACTTCGCACCGAAAATAAAACTGCAGCACTAGCCCTGGAAGCATTATCCGAACCTCTAGCAGTCGAAGAACTAACAACGCTGCGTGCCATCGTGGACAAGGACAACGTGATACTCGACAAGCGACCCAAGTCCACCTCATTTAAACCCGCAGACGAGATAGTCAAATTCCAGGTCCATCCAGTGGACCCCACGAAGACAACCTCCATCGGGACACAGTTGATCCCCACAATGGACGCTGCACTACGCGAATTTCTACGCGAGAATTGGGATATTTTTGCCTGGCATCCTTCAGACATGCCGGGCATCCCACGCGAGCTGGCCGAACACAGCCTCAACATACTAAAAGGATACACGCCAGTCAAACAGACTCTTAGGCGCTTCTCAGAGCCTAAACGGCAAGCCATGGGAGAAGAGCTAGCCAAGCTACTTGAGGCCGGATTCATCAAAGATATTAAGCATCCGGATTGGCTGGCAAACCTGGTAATGGTACCGAAGAAGGACAAATCCTGGCACCTATGAGTCGACTTCAAAGACCTCAACAAGGCTTGCCCCAAGGATCCCTTCCCCCTCCCTCGCATTGACCAAATCATCGACGCCACCGCAGGACACGACTCACTGTGTTTCCTCGACGCATACTCTGGATACCATCAAATAAAGATGGAAGAGTCTGACCAAGCTGCAACGGCCTTCATAACGCCATATGGCCCTTTCTGCTTCAACACTATGCCTTTCGGGCTTAAAAATGCCGGGGCAACCTATCAACGCATGATTCAAACATGTCTGGAGAAGCAAATCGGCAAAACGCTGGAGGCATACTTGGACGGCGTGGTCATAAAAACAAGACACGTCGAAACCTTAATAGACGACTTGAGGCTTACGTTCGATAACCTTCGGACATACGACATGAAGCTAAACCCAGAAAAATGTGTTTTTGGCGTGCCCTCTGGGAAGCTGCTCGGCTTCATTGTTTCCAATAGAGGAATTGAAGCGAATCCGGCAAAAATCTGAGCTCTGTCGCAGTTGGCTATCCCAACAGACCTCAAGCATATCCAGAAACAGCTGGATGCGTGGCTGCCCTAAGCCGCTTTATCTCCCGATTAGGAGAAAAGGCATTACCTCTTTACCACCTTCTTCGGTGCACCGAACACTTCATGTGGACGAATACAGCTGCAGCCGGACTGGACGAAATAAAGACCTTATTGGTCAGTAATCCAGTCCTAACAGCGCCAAATACTGGCAAACCTATGCTATTGTACATAGCTGCAACACATCAAGTTGTAAGCGCAGTGCTCGTCGTTGAACGAGAGGCTGACGGATACAAATTCCCGCTCCAGAAGCCGGTATTTTATGTATCCATGATCCTCACCCCATGCAAATCCAGATACCCACACTAACAAAAGATAGCATACGCGGTCTTCATGGCATCCCAAAAGCTACGACACTACTTCCAAGAGTGTTCGATCACAGTGGCCTCCGAAGTACCACTCAACGACATAATAAATAACCACGATGCTACAGGCCGGATTGCTAAGTGGGCCATCGAGATCCTTCCGTTCGACATAACATACAAACCATGGCGGGCCATTAAATCGCAAGTATTGGCCGACTTTGTCGCCGAATGGACAGAAGCCAAACTCCCTAAAGAGTACGGCGCGTACTCCAACTGGATCATGCACTTCGACGGCTCTAAAATGCTGGCCGGATTGGGCGTAGGTGTAGTCCTGACGTCTCCCACCGGAGACACGGTCCAATACGTATTCCAAATATTATACACAGACTCCAACAATGCAGCCGAATACGAGGCTCTATTACACGGTCTTCGGATGGCAGTCTCTATGGGCATTCAACGCCTGGAGGTGCGCGGGGATTCAAATCTCGCAATATCACAAATAAACAGAGACTTTGATGCCAAGGATCCAAAAATGGCGGCCTACCGTAATGTCGTCCTCAAAATGTCAGCTCGATTCGAGGGGCTCGAATTCCACCATGTGGCTTGAGAAAACAATCAAGCGGCGGATATCCTCGCCCGCATCGGCGCTAAACGCGACCCTGTCCCACCTAACATATTCCTGGAAATGCTATTCAAGCCATCTGTGGTATGGGAAGGGGAGTCCGCCAATACTAGCACGGATCCGAATACAACCCCAGATTCTGAACCATCAGACGTAATCGGAGGCTCCGCCACCAAAATAACAACTTCGGCCCACAAAACCATGGCTGTAATCGCCTCGTGGACTGAGCCTTTCTTGGCCTACCTAAATAGGCAGGAGCTCCCCGAGGACCAAAATGAAGCACATTGCATCGTGCGACGTTCCAAAGCCTACAAGGTCCATGAGGGGGAACTCTATAAGAAAAGCGCGACCGGAGTGCTCCAAAGATGCATCTCCAAAGAGGAAGGGCGGCAGCTCTTGGCTGAAATCCATGCCGGACTCGGCGGACACCATGCTGCGGCTCGGGCACTTGTCAGCAAGGCCTTCCGCACAGGCTTTTATTGGCCTACAGCCCGAGCAGACGCGCAAGACCTTGTCCAACACTGCGTCGGTTGCCAGCTCTTTGCCAATTAGAGCCACATGCCCCCTACCGCTCTCCAAACAATCCCCATCACTTGGCCCTTCGCGGTCTGGGGGCTGGATATGGTCGGACCCCTTAAAGGGGGAAGCCATAAGAAAAAAATACTTATTGGTCATGGTGGACAAGTTCACCAAATGGTTAGATGTCAAACCAGTCAAAACGGCCAAACCCGGACCAGTGATAGACTTCATATCCGGGGTTGTACACCGATACAGCGTCCCCCATAGCATCATCACTAACAATGGCTCAAACTTCACAGTCGATGAAGTGAAAACCTGGTGCGGCAACATGGGCATTAAGCTCGATTACGCTTCCGTCTACCATCCCCAAACAAATGGCCAGGTCGAATGTGCAAACGGTCTCATCATGAGAGGCATCAAACCCAGACTAGTGCGATCCTTGACAGAATCGGACATGCACTGGGTCGAGGAGCTCGACTCCGTACTCTGGGGGGCTGCGGACCACGCCGAATCGCACCACCGGATACACACCATTTTTTATGGTATACGGCGCAGAAGCAGTACTACCCTGCGACATAATACATGACTCGCCTCGCGTACGCATGTACGAAGAGAAGGAAGCCGAGCTAGACCGGTAGGACAACTTAGATGCCCTAGAGGAGGAGCATGACGTTGCAAAAGCCCGTTCCACATTCTATCAGCAGCAGGCTCGATGGTACCAAAGCAGAGAAGTGCGGGCCAAAACTTATAATATTGGCGAACTCGTTCTACGCCTACCAGAGAAGAAGAAGGACAAGCTCAAATCCAAGTGGGAGGGTCCCTTCGTTATTGATAAAGTTCTCATCGGAGGAGCGTACCGCCTACGTAATGCATCCGATAACAGACTCGAGCCGAACCCATTTACGCGGCCAGACTCCGGAGATTCTACGCCTAGCGCCGAACTCAGTGTTCGTCTCCTTACCACTCCCTTTTCATTATGTTCCCCACCCTTTTCCTTTCTCGTTCTTTTTCATTCTTCACACAAATTACTCAATACAGTGCGGAGGCTCGGATCGCTCCGACCGCACTATGTGTGTAAGCCATACCTGGGGGCTTCCTATACAGAAGCTAAATATAATTGCTTTCAAGGCTTCTTGCTTATCACATATGCGTTCTTTTTCCATATGTGCCTTTTCTTCACCATTATATGCATCGATATGACTTAAGATGTGGCCATGCTGGGTTGCCTGGCTCTTGTGTTTATGCCCTACGTTCCCGTTAATTCGGCTAGGGCATAAGGGGAGCACCTCTGTGATTGTTACTGCCGGTTGAGCCGGATGTGTACCTCAGACTGGGTGAAGCCGAAAGCTAGCATTCTTAAGGGAATATTCGGTCAGTGAATAAAAGATGTTTTTTCTCGTTTATCACAATGTGAACCCCAATGGGGTTTTTTATCCTGCGTCTCTGTTCGCAGTCCGGACATGTACATCGATGCATGTGCACCCAGGGAAAGGAACCCCTAACGGAACTATTCTCCCTGAAGATGTTTCTTACTATCCATGTAATATAACATAACTAGTTGGGTACTTCTCTGTTCAAGCACTTATGACCCCTACGCCTGGTTTCCACACATACCCCGGTTCTGAATAGCTAAGCGGGTATTCGGATACACCCCGGACTGTCGGATCCGGGGGCTGAAGCGAAAAGGTCCGCCATGACAAATGATTTTAATCCGGCTAGGGACTACATATGTCCATTGAATTACATAGTCACTTGGACTGACTATATTCTTCCTCTATACCGTCCAACAGGCTATCTAGCTTACAATCTTGATGGGAATACTTTGCGGCTAACGCTACCTGGTCATATACCAGACTCACGGGAATTTCTTGCCCATCTGGCCCCGCAGGTCCGACTTCGGCCATATGGTTCGGGTCAAGCTTGGTGTAGCGCGTCTTCACCATAGCTCAGGCTTCTCTTGCACCTTATCGGCAGGCTGACATCTTCCACAATCGGAAGCACCGCCGTGCTCCTTGGAGCATATCCACGAGCTCCCCCATGCCTTTTGGCAGGAAGGTGGATGGCCATAAGGCCTGGGCAATACCCTGCATCACCTGCCGAGCTCGTTCGTGCAGCTGTGAGAGGTCTTGCAGCAAATCGCCTGCAGACGCGGGCATCTCCTCTTCAGGGCGGCCCGTCAACATACCTACAGATATAAATTCTTTCAATATGCTTCCTTGCCGAGCTATACTACAGTTCGTCTAGGCACTCACCATAAATGCCGCGACAAAGCCTTCTGTTCTCCTTCATGGAGTCCGCCAGCTGAGCGCAAACATCTCCTAATTCGACGCCCAGCCGGACATTGGCATCTTGAAAATTGTTCTTCTCCTGCCTAACTTGCGTAAGAATACGCTCGCCAGCTTTTAGCTGCCTTTGGAGATGTGACTCGTCACCTCTCACGACCTCCGGATTCACCCCGGGATTGTCTGCAGAATTTTCTGTTAGACTTATCATACAAGCCACTTACTAACTGGTACATTTCCATAAAATTGGGACAAATGTTACCAAATGAGGCTTTTTGGGATTATTCTAGCTTGGCAACCGTGGCCCTCAGCTAGGTCTTGCACTCCTCCAGCTCTCGAGACGGGGCATTCTTATCTACAAGGACCTGTGCATAAATTGATCCTTAAAACAGTTGTTCCAACCGTTCCAAGTCTCAGGGGCTACTACTATACATGCTTATCAAAATTTCTTACCCGTATATCTTTGGCATACTAGACCGTCGCACGGGCAAGCCTTCCTTGAGCAGCTCGGATGTATGCATCTCCCGAATTGAAAGCATTAAATGCCTCTTCGAAAAAGATGTTGTTACGAAGTACGGCCCGTTGGCGCCGGTGATTCATGGCACTCTCTACTTCGGAATTCGTGGCGGAGAGCATATCCGCATCCTCTATCGGAGGACAATTTGGCATCGGCCCCACGTCCGTTTCCTCCCTCGAAACCGGTCCTGGAATTCGGTTGGTGGAGGCGTGATTGGCAGGATCTCCGGATATAGTCCGGCTACTCCTCTTTCTGCCAGGACACAAAGGATGCTGTCACATTTCAAACACAATAATCACAGAGCAGGTTTTTACCATACCTCTGTAGCGGCGTTTCGGCCCTAACCGCCTTCCTCTTAAACCTGACCGATCCGGACGCCCTTTGCCGACGGGCCCCAGGGGCTCGGCGCCGCGTTCCGAATGTCGCCTCTACAAAAATAGGATACTTCAGGCATAAGGCATGGCATCAGAAAGGATTCCTCTTCAGAGGATAGGGTTTTTTGGCTTTGCTTACACGTGATGCAGGTAGTAGTCCGGGATAGTCGGCGATAATAGCCACTGAGGCGCCATCGCAGCTCGCATGATAAAATGTCCCGTTGAAGAGCTCCACAGTAATATCTGGGTCTTCTTCGAGTCCTGGATCGAAGGCCCTTCCGGGGTCCTCTGGCTGCGGGGAGGGGCTGGAGAATCCTTCTACGGCCCTCCTCAGTTCCTGCTCAGAAATATCGACGTAAATAATCTTAACGAAGGACGCAAGAATTAATGAAGCGGGGGAAAGAGCAACGACTTACCCATCTTGGGGGGTTGTACATGGAAAACCCATCCCACAGTTTAATATGAAGGAATTCTTCTTCTTCTCCTTTATACAAATCGGACAATATCCTCGCCAGAGCAGTGGCGGAGTCCGGACCCTTACGACCACAGCGGGAGGCATCATCTTCCCTGTTGTAGTGCCACATGGGCTTCCCCCGATACTGAAGCGGCTGCACTCCCCGCATTATGCATATTGCCATAACCTCGACTATTGTCAGCCCTGATTTGGCCAGTAACTTTATCCTGCTCATCAGGAAATGTATTTCTCTGGTATCCTCCTCTTGGGGGCCCCGAGGGCCACAACTTCAGCGTGCCTTCGGTGGAGCATTACTGAACTCAGGGAGACCTGTGCGGACTGGATCCGAAAGGGGAACATCATCGACATAGAACCACTCTGAGGGCCAGTTCTCCGGTGCCTTCTTGGGAGTACCGGATAGGTATCCGGTCTCAGCGACGCGCCATACTTCGGCTCCGCCCACTTGACATATGAATTCCCCCTGGTTGCGAGGGAAGAGGTAGAACAACTTCTTCCATAACTCGAAGTGAGCCTCGCAGCCCAGAAATAGTTCACAAAGGGCGACGTATCCTGCTATGTGCAGCACGGAGGCAGGGGTGAAGTTGTGCAATTGGAGGCCGTAGAACTCCAGGAGCCCGCGAAGGAATGGGTGGATTGGAAACCCGACGCCTCTTAGCAGATGCGGGATGAGGCATATTCGCTCCCCCAGGGATGGATTAGGAGATCTCTCTGCTTGCTCCCCGCCATTATAGGTGGCTAGTCCGGCTCGGACGGGGACCATGAACGCCGGTGGAAGAAACCACTGGGTCTGCAGCTCTATTAAGCGGTTTTGAGGAACAGAACATTCTTCCCAATCACCTGACCTAGAGCTACGGGAGCGAGAGGAGGAGCTGCAATGGCCGGCCATGCTGGAATGATTTTTTCTGGGCGTGCTCTGTTGGATGCTCCCTCAAGGGAAGAAGGTGAAGCTTGGATCTAAGAATCCCCCGTCCCTTCAAATAGACGGTTTGCGTACAGGACCAGGGGGCGAATGCAAAAATTCCCCGGCTCCTCGTATTCGCTCGACACGTGGAGATGGTCATTATTGAAGCACAGAAGCCGAGGGGAACAACATTGATGGGAAGCCGGACATTGTTCGTTGCAACAGATACTTTGGAGTATTCGGAGATGGAACCCGCCTTGCAATGCCGAAGACAAAACCGCGCGTCGGACTCATCATCATTGAAGCCTGGTTCAGGGGCTACTGAGGGAGTCCTGGATTAGGGGGTATCCCGACAGCCGGACTATAAACTTTGGCCGGACAGTTGGACCGTGAAGATACAAGACTCAAGACTTCGTCCCGTGTTCGGATGGGACTCTCCTTTGCGTGGAAGATAAGCTTGGCGATTCGGATATTATATTTCCTTCTTTGTAACCAACTCCATGTAAACCCTAGCCCTCTCTGGTGTCTATATAAACCGGAGAGTTTAGTCCTTAGAGACAGAATCATAATCATCATAGGCTAGCTTCTAGGGTTTAGCCTCTACGATCTCGTGGTAGATCAACTCTTGTAACACTCATATCATCAATATCAATCAAGCAGGAAGTAGGGTTTTACCTCCATCGAGAGGGCCCAAACTTGGGTAAACATTGTGTCCCTTGCCTCCTATTACCATTAGCCTTAGACACACAGATCGGGACCCCCTACCCGAGATCCGCCTGTTTTGACACCGACAGCGGCTGCTACCTCTTGAGCACTGCGTTGGTTTTCCCTTGAAGAGGAAAGGGTGATGCAGCAAAGTAGCGTAAGTATTTCCCTCAGTTTTGAGAACCAAGGTATCAATCGAGTAGGAGGCTCCACGCAAGTCCCTCGTACCTACGCAAACAAAACAAGAACCTCGCAACCAACGCGATAAAGGGGTTGTCAATCCCTTCACGGCCACTTGCGAAAGTGAGATCTGATAGAGATAATAAGATAAGATAAATATTTTTCGTATTTTTATGATATAGATTGGAAAGTAAAGATTGCAAAATAAAGTAGATCGGAAACTTATATGATGGAAGATAGACCCGGGGGCCATAGGTTTCACTAGTGGCTTCTCTCAAGATAGCATAAGTATTACAGTGGGTGAACAAATTACTATCGAGCAATTGATTGAAAAGTGCATAGTTATGAGAATATCTAGGCATGATCATGTATATAGGCATCACGTCTGCAACAAGTATACCAACTCCTGCCTGCATCTACTACTATTACTCCACACATCGACCGCTATCCAGCATGCATCTAGAGTATTAAGTTCATAAGAACAGAGTAACACATTAGGCAAGATGACATGATGTAGAGGGATAAACTCAAGCAATATGATATAAACCCCATCTTTTTATCCTCGATGGCAACAATACAATACGTGCCTTGCTGCCCCTGCTGTCACTGGGAAAGGACACTACAAGATTGAACAAAGCTAAGCACTTCTCCCATTGCAAGAAAGATCAATCTAGTAGGCCAAACCAAACTGATAATTCGAAGAGACTTGCAAAGATAACCAATCATACATAAAAGAATTCAGAGGAGATTCAAATATTTCTCATAGATAAACTTGATCATAAACCCATAATTCATCGGATCTCGACAAACACACCGCAAAAAGAGTTACATCGAATAGATCTCCAAGAAGATCGAGGAGAACTTTGTATTGAGATTCAAAGAGAGAGAAGAAGCCATCTAGATAATAACTATGGACCCGAAGGTCTATGGTAAACTACTCACAACTCATCGAAGAGGCCTTGGCGATGATGTTGAAGCCCTCCATGATCGATTCCCCCTCCGGTGGAGCGCCAGAAAAGGCTCCAAGATGGGATCTCACAGGTACAGAAGGTTGCGGCGGTGGAATTAGGTTTTTATGGCGCTCCTGGATGTTTTCCGGGTACGTAGATATATATAGGCGAAGGAGGTCGGTCAAGGGAGCCAGGAGGGACCCATGAGGGTGGGGGCGCGCCCTCCTGCCTCGTGGCCGCCTCGGCTGCTTCTTGACGTCCACTCCAAGTCTCCTAGATTGCGTTTGTTCCAAAAAGATCTCTATCGAAGGTTTCATTCTGTTTGGACTCCATTTGATATTCCTTTTCTTCGAAACACTAAAATAGGCAAAAAAACAATTTGGGTTGGGCCTTCGGTTAGTAGGTTAGTCCCAAAAATGATATAGAAGTGTATAGTAAAGCCCATAAACATCTAAAACAGGTAATATAATAGCATGGAAAAATCAAAAATTATAGATACGTTGGATACGTATCAAGCATCCCCAAGCTTAATTCCTGCTCGTCCTCGAGTAGGTAAATGATAAAAACAGAATTTTTGATGTGGAATGCTACCTAGCATATTTCTCAATGTAATTTTGTTTATTGTGGCATGAATGTTCAGATCCAAATGATTCAAGATAAAAGTTCATATTGACATGAAAACAATAATACTTCAAGCATACTAACAAAGCAATCATGTCTTCTCAAAATAACATGGCTAAAGAAAGCTATCCCTACCTAAGCATATAGTCTGGCTATGCTCTATCTTCATCACACAAAATATTTAAATCATGCACAACCCCGATGACAAGCCAAGTAATTTTTTCATACTTTTATGTTCTCAAACTTTTTCAACTTTCATGCAATACATGAGCGTGAGCCATGGACATAGCATTATATGTGTAATAGAATGGTGGTTGTGGAGAAGACAAAAAGGAGAAGATAGTCTCACATCAACTAGGCGTATCAACGGGCTATGTAGATGCCCATTAATAGATATCAATGTGAAAGAGTAGGGATTGCCATGCAACGGATGCACTAGAGCTATAAGTGTATGAAAGCTCAACAAAAGAAACTAAGTGGGTGTGCATCCAACTTGCTTGCTCACGAAGACCTAGGGCATTTTGAGGAATCCCATCATTTGAATATACAAGCCAAGTTCTATAATGTAAAATTCCCACTAGTATATGAAAGTGACAACATAGGAGACTCTCTATCATGAAGATCATGGTGCTACTTTGAAGCACAAGTGTGGAAAAAAGGATAGTAACATTGTCCCTTCTCTCATTTTCTCTCATTTTTTTATTTTGGTGGGCTTCTTTGGCCTCTTTTTTTATTTGGGCTTCTTTGGCCTCTTTTATTTTTTATAAAGTCCGAAGTCTCATCCCTACTTGTGGAGGAATCATAGTCTCCATCACCCTTTCCTCACTTGGGACAATGCTCTAATAATGAAGATCATCACACTTTTATTTACTTACAACTCAAGAATTACAACTCAATACTTAGAACAAAATATGATTCTATGTGGATGCCTCCGTCGGTGTACCGGGATATGCAATGAATCAAGAGTGACATGTATGAAAGAATTATGAAGGTGGCTTTGCCACAAATACAATGTCAACTACATGATCATGCAAAAGCAATATGACAATGATGGAGCGTGTCATAGTAAATGGAATGGTGGAAAGTTGCATGGCAATATATCTTGGAATGGCTATGGAAATGCCATAATATGTAGGTATGGTGGCTGTTTTGAGGAAGGTATATGGTGGGTGTATGGTACCGGCGAAAGTTGTGCGGCACAAGAGAGGCTAGCAATGGTGGAAGGGCGAGAGTGCGTATAATCCATGGACTCAACATTAGTCATAAAGAACTCATATATTTATTGCAAAAATATACAAGTTATCAAAACAAAGTACTATGTGCATGCTTCTAGGGGGATAGATTGGTAGGAAAAGACCATCGCTCGTCCCCGACCGCCACTCATAAGGAAGACAATCAAAACATAAATCATGCTCCAACTTCATCACATAACGGTTCACCATACGTGCATGCTACGGGAATCATAAACTTAAACACAAGTATTCTTCAAATTCACAATTACTCAACTAGAATGGCTCTAATATTACCATCCTCATATCTCAAAACAATTATCAAGCATCAAACTTCTCATAGTATTCAATGCACTCTCTATGATAGTTTTTATTATACCCAACTTGGATGCCCATCATATTAGGACCAATTTTATAACCATAGAAAATACCATGCTGTTCTAAAAGACTCTCAAAATAATATAAGTGAAGCATGAGAGATCAATAATTTCTACAAAATAAAACCACCGCCGTTCTATAAAAAGATATAAGTGAAGCACAGGAGCAAAATTGTCTAGCTCAAAAGATATAAGTGAAGCACATAGAGTATTCTAATAAATTCCGAATCATGTGTGTCTCTCCCAAAAGGTGTGTACAGTAAGGATGATTGTGGTACACTAAAAAGCAAATACTCATATCATACAAGACGCTCCAAGCAAAACACATATCATGTGGCGAATAAAAATATAGCTCCAAGTAAAGTTACCGATAGACGAAGACGAAAGAGGGGATGCCTTCCGGGGCATCCCCAAGCTTAGGCTTTTGGTTGTCCTTGAATTATCTTGGGGTTCCATGGGCATCCCCAATCTTAGGCTCTTTCCACTCCTTATTCCATACTCCATCAAATCTTTACCCAAAACTTGAAAAGTTCACAACACAAAACTCAACAGAAAATCTCATAAGCTCCGTTAGTGCAAGAAAGCAAACCACTACTTTAAGGTGCTGTAATGAATTATTTATTTATTTTTATTGGTGTTAAACCTACTGTATTACAACTTCTCTATGGTTCATACCCCCCGATAATAGCCATAGATTCATCAAAATAAGCAAACAACACATGAAAAACAGAATCTGTCAAAAACAGAACAGTATGTAGCAATCTGTAACTTTCGAATACTTCTGAAACGCTAAAAATCCTACAAAAATAGGAAGTCCTAGGAAATTTGTTTATTAATCTACTGCAAAAATAATCAACTGAAAATCACGTTTATGTGATTTATTAAAATTATTATCGCGCGCGCTAAAGTTTTTGTTTTTCAGCAAGATCAAATTAACTATCACCGTAGGTTATCCTATAGGTTCTACTTGGCACAAACACTAATTAAAAAATAAAACCACATATAAAAAAAAGCTAGATGAATTATTTATTACTAAACAAAAGCAAAAATCAAGGAACAAAAATAAAATTGGGTTGCCTCCCAACAAGCGCTATCGTTTAACGCCCCTAGCTAGGCATAAAAGCGAGAATAGATCTAGGTATTGCCATCTTTGGTATTCAACTCATAAGTGGCTCTCATAATAGATTAATAAGGTAATTTGATTTTATTTCTAGGAAAGTGTTCCATGCCTTTCCTTAATGGAAATTGGAATCTAATATTTCCTTCCTTCATATCAATAATTGCACCAATCATTCTAAGGAAAGGTTTACCAAGAATAATAGGACATGAAAGATTGCAACCTATATCAAGAACAATAAAAATCTATGGGCATATAATTCCTATTTTCAACAGTAAGAACATAATTAATCCTTCCCATAGGTTTCTTAATAGTGGAATCTGCAAGGTGCAAGTTTAAAGAGCAATCATCAAAATCACGGAAACCTAGCACATCACATAAAGTTTTTGGAATCATGGAAACACTAGCACCCAAATCACACAAAGCATAGCATTCATGATCTTTAATTTTCATTTTAATAGTAGGTTACCACTCATCATAAAGTTTTCTAGGGATAGACACTTCCAATTCAAGTTTTTCTTCATAAGATTGCATCAAAGCATCAACGATATGTTGGGTAAAAGCTTTATTTTGACTATAAACATGAGGAGAATTCAACACGGATTGCAACAAGGAAATACAATCTACTAAAGAGCAATTATCATAATTAAATTCCTTGAGATCCGAAATAGTGGGTTCATTACTATGTAAAGTTTTGACCTCTACAATCCCACTTTTACCAAATTTAGCATCAAGATCTAAAAACTCTGAATCATTGGGTCACCTTTTAACTAAAGCTGACTCATCTCCAGTCCCATTATTATCAAGATTCATATTGCAAAACAAAGATTTAATAGGAGACACATAAATCACTTTTAGATCTTCATCATTATTATCATGGAAACTAGAAGAACACGCTTTTACAAAGCAATCTTTCTTAGCACGCATCCTAGCGGTTCTTTCTTTGCACCCATCAATGGAAATTCTCATGGCTTTGAGAGACTCATTGATATCATGTTTAGGTGGAATAGATATAAGTTTCAAAGAATCAACATTAAGAGAAATTCTATCCACGTTCCTAGCCAATTCATCAACTTTAAGCAATTTTTCTTCAAGCAAAGCATTGAAATTCTTTTGAGATATCATAAATTCTTTAACACTATTCTCAAAATCAGAGGGCATCTTATTAAAATTTCCATAAGAGTTGTTGTAGGAATTACCATAATTATTAGAGGAATTACTAGGAAACGGCCTAGGATTAAAGTTTCCTATATACGTGTTGTTACCAAAATTATTCCTGCCAACAAAATTCACATCCATAGATTCATTATTATTCTCAATCAAAGTAGACAAAGGAATATCATTAGGATCAATAGGAGCACTCTTATTAGCAAACAATTTCATAAGTTCATCCATCTTTTCACTCAAAACATTAATCTCTTCTATCACATGAACTTTTTTACTAGTAGATCTTTCGGTGTGCCATTGAGAATAATTAACCATAATATTGTCTAGGAGTTTAGTAGCTTCTCCTAAAGTGATTTCCATAAAAGTGCCTCCCGCGGCCGAATCTAAAAGATTTCTAGAAGCAAAATTCAATCCGGCATAAAAAATTTGTATGATCATCCATAAATTTAATCCATGAGTAGGGCAATTGCGAATCATTAATTTCATCCTCTCCCAAGATTGTGCAACATGTTCATGATCAAGTTGCTTAAAATTCATAATATCGTTTCTAATAGAGATGATCTTAGCGGGAGGAAAATACTTAGAGATAAAAGCATCTTTGCACTTATTCCATGAATCAATACTATTTTTAAGTAAAGACGAAAACCAAGTTTTAGCACGATCTCTAAGTGAAAATGGAAATAACTTCAAGTTAACAATATCATTATCCATGTATTTATTCTTTTGCATATCACACAAATGAACAAAGTTGCTTAGATGAGTAGCGTCATCTTCACTAGGAAGGCCAGAGAATTGATCTTTCATAACAAGATTCAACAAAGCAGCATTGATTTCACAAGATTCAACATCGTTAAGAGGAGCAATCAGAGTGCTAAGGAAATCATTATTGTTGGTACTGGAAAAGTCACACAATTTAGTATCATCTTGAGCCATCGTGACAAGCAATCCAACACACAAGAACACAAGAGGCAAGCGAAAAAGAGAAGCGGAAGAGAGGGCGAATAAAATGGCAAGGGTGAAGTGGGGGAGAGGAAAACGAGAGGCAAATGGCAAATAATGTAATGCGAGGGAGAAGAGTTTGTGATGCGTACTTGGTATGTCTTGACTTGTGCGAAGACCTCCCCGACAACGGCGCCAGAAATCCTTCTTGCTACCTCTTGATCACTGCGTTGGTTTTCCCTTGAAGAGGAAAGGGTGATGCAGCAAAGTAGCATAAGTATTTCCCTCAGTTTTTGAGAACCAAGGTATAATTCCAGTAGGAGGCTCCACGCAAGTCCCTCGTACCTACACAAACAAAACAAGAACCTCGCAACCAATGTGATAAAGGGGTTGTCAATCCCTTCACGGCCACTTGCGAAAGTGAGATCTGATAGAGATAATAAGATAAGATAAATATTTTTGGTATTTTTATGATATAGATTGGAAAGTAAAGATTGCAAAAATAAACTAGATCGGAAACTTATATGATGGAAGATAGGCCCGAGGGCCATAGGTTTCACTAGTGGCTTCTCTCAAGATAGCATAAGTATTACGGTGGGTGAACAAATTATTGTCGAGCAATTGATAGAAAAGTGCATAGTTATGAGAATATCTAGGCATGATCATGTATATAGGCATCACGTCCGCAACAAGTAGACCGACTCCTGCCTGCATATACTACTATTACTCCACACATCGACTGCTATCCAGCATGCATCTAGAGTATTAAGTTCATAAGAACAGAGTAGCGCATTAGGCAAGATGACATGATGTAGAGGGATAAACTCAAGCAATATGATATAAACCCCATCTTTTTATCCTCGATGGCAACAATACAATACGTGCCTTGTTGCCCCTGCTGTCACTGGGACAAAAGAGGCCATCCCATCATGACCGGTCACCGTAGCCCCGCTCGCCGCTCCCCTAGTCCGAAGCCAGGGGATTGGGAGAAGTGTTCCATCCCTCACAGCCACTTGATAGAGCTGCAGACCAAAGGGTTCCTTCCGCCCGCATATATGGTCCCTGTCCGATCCGGACTAGCCACCTATAATGGCGGGGAGCAAGAGGAGAGATTCCGTAACCCATCTCGGGGGGAGCGGGTATGCCTTGTCCCATATCTGCTAAGTGGTGTCAGGTTTCCAATCCACACATTCCTCCGCGGGCTCCTGGAGTTCTATGGTCTCCAGTTGCATAGTCTTACCCCTGCCTCCATACTGCACATTGCGGGCTACGTTGCCCTCTGCGAGCTGTTCCTGGGCTGCGAAGCTCATTTTGAGCTATGGAAGAGGTTGTTCTGCCTCGTCCCCCGCAAGCAGGAGGGATCCATATATCAAGTGGGCGGAGCCGAAATATGGCCCATCGCCCAGACCGGATACCTGTCCGGTACTCCAAAGAAGGCGTCCGAAGACTAGCCCTTGGAGTGGTTTTATGTTGACGACGTTCCCCTTCCGGACCTAGTCCGGACGGGCCTTCCTGAGTTCACCAATACTCCGCTGAAGAAACGCTAGAGCTGGCGCCCTCGGAGCCCCCAGGAGGAAGAAAACAGGGAAGTCTTCTATCTGTTGAGCCGGATACAAACACTGGCCAGATCAGGATTGACAATAATCGAAGTCATGTCAATATGCATTATAAGGGGAGTGCAGCCACTTCAATATAGGGGAAAACCCATGTGGCACTTCAATGGAGAAGACGATGCCTCCCGCTGGGGTCGCAAAGGTCCGGACTCCGCCACATCCTTGGCGAGGATACTATCCAAATTATACAAGAGAGAAGAAGAGGAGTTCCTCCGCATTAAACCGTGGGACGGATTTTCCATGTACAACCCCCGAAGCTGGGTAAGTTGTTATTCCTTACTCAACTCTATTCGTGTTTACCTTCTTGACCATAGTTATTTACCTTACTGTTTTAAAAGCAGGAACTGAGGAAGGCCGTAAAAGAGTTCCACAACCCTTCTCCGCAGCCGAAAGATCCCGGCCGGGCTCTCGACCCCGGACTTGAAGAAGATCCGGACATATCCGTGGAATTTGTCGACGGGACCTTCTACCAGGCAAGCAGCGGCTGCTCCCTAGTGGCCATAATCGCAGATTATCCCGGACTGCTACCCGTGTCGCACGTAAGTAATGTTGGGGTTCCAAACTTCTGAAAGGATTCCTTCGTTTTGCCACACCTTATAATCACATGCCGTATTTTTATAGAAATGGTGGTCTGAACGCCGTGCGGGACCTGCGGGGGCCTCTAAGCAAGAGGCGCCTAGACAAGGCAGGCTTAAAAGGAAGGCGGTCAGGAGCGACACACAGGCGCAAAGGTATTCATTAAACTTGCCCCGTGGCCTATTTGGTATGTTCGTCGAGACACGATGACTTTAATTATGTCCTGTCAGGAAGCGCTGGAGTGTGTCCGGGGACCCTACCGGCCACGCCTCCAGCAGCCGGATTCCTGGACCGGATTCACAGGCGGAGGCTGATGTGGGGACAGTGCCAAACTGTCCTCCTGCGGAGGATATGGATATGCTTTCCGCTAGAAATTCATAAGTGGAAAGCGCTATGAATCACCGGCGCCGACATGCCGTACTCCGCGGTAGTGTTTTTTCCGAAGAGGCATTCAATGCCTTTAATTCCGGACACGCCTATATCCGCGCTGCTCAAGATGGACTTGCCAGAGCAAAGGACCAGTATGTGAAGGATATACGGGTAAGAGAATTTTAATAAGTATGTGTACTAGTAGCCCCTGAGACTTGAAACAGTTGGCATGACTGATTTAAGGATCATTGAATGCACAAGTTCTTGTAGAGAAGAACGCCCAATTGGCTCGAGAGCTGGAGGAGTGTAAGGCTCAAATGAAGGCTAACGTAGCCGAACAAGAGGGTTCTAAAAAGATTTCTTCTGGTAATGATTCTTCTACTAGTTTGCGTGTTCGGCATGGTGTATAAATCTGACGAAACGTTCGGCAGATAATCCCGGAGAAAATCCCGAGACTGTGGGAGATAATGAGCTGCATCTGCGAAGTCAGTTGAAGGCGGGTGAACGAGTGCTGACGCAATCTATCCAGGAGAGGAATAAGCTGCAAGATGCCAATCTCCAACTGAGCGTCGAATTGAAAGATGTTTGGGCTCAGCTCGCGGACTCAGTGAAGGAGAACCGGAGGCTTCGACGCGACATTTATAGTAAGTGCTTGAACAAATTGTGGTATAGTTAGGCGAGGAGGCGTACTGACAGATTTATGTCTGTAGGTATGCTAACGGGACACCCTGAAGAGGAGATGCCCAGGTCTGTAGGCGATATGCTGCAAGAGCTTTCACAACTGCACGAACGAGCTCGACAGGTGATGCAGGGTATTGCCCAGGCTTTGTGGCCGTCTGCTTCCCTGCCAGGAGGTATGGGCGCACTTGTATAAATGCTCAAAGGAGCACGGCGGCGCTTCCGACTATGGAAGATATCAGCTTGCCGGCAGGGTGCGAGAGAAGCTTGGGCCATGGTGAAGACGTGATACGCCAAGGCTGACCCGAACCATATGGCCGAAGTCGGACTGGCTGGGCCAGATGGACAAGAGATACCCGTTAGTTTGGTATATGATCAAGTAGCATTAGCTGCGAGTATTCCCAGTAGGATTGTAAGCTAGACAACCTGTTGGATGGTATAGAGGAAGAGTACAACCAGTCAGTATGATTATGTAATTTTGAATGGGCTCGTGTACTCTCTAGCCGGATTGAAAATCATTTGTCATGGCGGACCTTTTCGCTTCAGCCCCCGGATCCGACAGTCCGGGGTGTATCCGAATACCCACACAGTAATAAAAAAACCGGGGCATGCATGGAAACCAGGCGTAGGGGTCATAAGTGCTTGAAGAGACAAGTACCCAACTAGTTATGTTATATTACATGGATAGTAAGAAACATCTTCCATAGAGAATAGTTCCGTTAGGGGTTCCTTTCTCTGGGTATGCATGCATCGATGTGCATGTCCGAACTGTGAGCAAAAACGCAGGAAACAAAACATCTGGGTATTTTCGTTGTTAGGAACGAGAACATCTTTTGTTCACCGACCGAATATTCCATTAAGAACACTAGCTTTCGGCTTCACCCAGTCTGAGGTACACATCCAGCTCAACCGGCAGTAACAATCGCAGAGGTGCTCCCCTTATGCCCTAACCGAATTAACGGGAACGTAGGGCATAAATACAAGAGCCAGGCAACCCAGCTTGGCCAAAACTTAAGTCATATCGATGTATATAATGGTGAAGAAAAGGCACATATGGAAGGAAAAATGCATATGTGGCTGGCAAGAAGCCATTAAAGTAATTATATATATAGCTTTCGAATAAGAATCCCCCAGGTATAGTGTGCACGCATAATGCGGCCGGAGTGCTCAGGGCATCTGTACAGTTTTAAGGCTGTATGTAAAAAGGGAATAAGGAAAAAGGGGCGAGAAAGGAGGAAAAGGAACATAATCAAAGAGGCGGAGATGGGGAGACGAACATTGGGTTCGGCACTAGGCGTAGAATCTCCGGAGTCTGGCCGCGTTCCATGGGTTCGGCTCGAGTCTGTTATCAGAGGCGTTGCATAGACGGTACACTCCTCCGGTGAGAACTTTATCAATGATGAAGGGACCCTCCCACTTGGGTTTGAGCTTGTCCTTCTTCTTCCGAGGTAGGCGTAGAACGAGTTCGCCAATGTTATAAGTCTTGGCCCGTACTTCTCTGCTTTGATACCTTCGAGCCTGTTGCTGATAGAATGCGGTACGGACTTTAGCGACATCATGCTCCTCCTCCAAAGCATCTAGGTTGTCCTGCCGGTCTAGCTCGACTTCCTTCTCTTCGTACATGCGCATGCGAGGTGAGTCATGAATTATATCGCAGGGCAGTACTGCTTCTGCGCCATACACCATAAAAAATGGTGTGTATCCGGTGGTGCGATTCGGCGTGGTCCGCAGCCCCCAGAGTACGAAGTCGAGTTCCTTGACCCAATCCGTGTCTGATTCCTTCAAGGATCGCACTAGTCTGGGTTCGATGCCGCTCATAATAAGACTATTTGCCCGTTCGACCTGACCGTTTGTTTGGGGGTGATAGACAGAGGCGTAGTCGAGCTTAATGCCCATTTTGCCACACCAGGCTTTAACCTCCTCGGCTGTAAAATTCGAGCCGTTGTCAGTGATGATACTATGGGGGACACAGTAACGGTGTACAACCTCTGATATGAAGTCTATCACTGGTCCGGATTCGGCTGTTTTGACTGGTTTGGCTTCTATCCATTTGGTGAATTTGTCCACCATGACCAATAAGTATTTTTTCTTATGGCTTCCCCATTTAAGGGGTCCCACCATATCCAACCCCCAGACCACGAAGGGCCAAGTTATGGGGATCGTTTGGAGAGCGGTAGGGGGCATATGGCTTTGATTGGCAAATAGTTGACAACCAATGCAATGTTGGACAAGGTCTGTGCGTCCGCCCGAGCTGTCGGCCAGTAGAATCTTGTCCGGAAAGCCTTGCTCACGAGAGCTCGGGCTGCCGCGTGGTGCCCACCTAGTCCGGTATGGATTTCGGCTAAGAGCTGCCGCCCTTCCTCCTCAGAGATGCATCGTTGGAGCACTCCGGTGGCGCTCTTCTTGTAGAGTTCTCCTTCATGGACTCTGTAGGCTTTAGAGCGTCGCACGATGCAGCGTGCCTCATTTTGGTCCTCGGGGAGCTCCTGGCTATTAAGGTAGGCCAAGAAGGGCTCGGTCCACGGGGCGATGACAGCTGAGGGAGTCCTGGATTAGGGGGTGTCCGGATGGCCGGACTATGACCTTTGGCCGGACTCCCGGACTATGAAGATACAAGGTTGAAGACTTCGTCCCGTGTCCGGATAGGACATTCCTTGGTGTGGAAGGCAAGCTTGGCGATTTGATACAAAGATCTCCTCCCATTGTAACCGACTCTATGTAACCCTAGCCCTCTCCGGTGTCTATATAAACTGGAGAGTTTTAGTCCGAAGGACGAACAACAATCATACCATAGGCTAGCTTCTAGGGTTTAGCCTCTCTGATCTCGTGGTAGATCCACTCTTGTACTACCCATATCATCAATATTAATCAAGCAGGAGTAGGGTTTTACCTCCATCGAGAGGGCCCGAACCTGGGTAAAAACATCGTGTCCCTTGTCTCTTGTTACCATCCGCCTAGACGCACATTTCGGGACCCCCTACCCGAGATCCGCCGGTTTTGACACCGACATTGGTGCTTTCATTGAGAGTTCCTCTGTGTCGTCACCTTTAGGCCCGATGGCTTCTTCGATCATCAACCACGACGCGGTCCAGGGCGAGACTTTTCTCCCCGGACAGATCTTCGTATTCGGCGGCTTCGCACTGCGGGCCAATTCGCTTGGCCATCTGGAGCAGATCGAAAGCTACGCCCCTGGCCATCAGGTCAGGTTTGGAAGTTTGAACCACATGGCCGACATGCGCGGGGACTTGATCTTCGACGGATTCGAGCCACGGCCGAGCGCGCCACACTGTCACGATGGGCATGATTTAGCTCTACCGCCGGACAACGCCCAGAGCGTCGCTCAAGTGCCCGCTCCGACCATTAGCTCGGAGCCGACTGCGCCAGTTGGGGACGGACGGTTGGACACCGCCCCAGGAGCCGCAATCTCTATGGCGATAGAGCCGAACACCAGCCTAGTCCTTTGCGAGGCCTATGACTCCAGGGTGCCGGACTCCGTTCCGAACTCCGAATCTCCCGCACCCCTTCCGATCGAGCCCGATTGGGCCCCGATCATGGAGTTCACCACCGCGAACGTCTTTCAGCACTCGCCCTTTGGCGATATCCTGAATTCACTAAAGTCTCTCTCTTTGTCAGGAGAGCCCTGGCCAGACTATGGTCAGCAAGGTTGGGATGCGGACGATGAAGAAATTCAAATCCCACCCACCACCCACTTCGTAGCCACTATCGACGACCTAACCAACATGCTCGACTTCGACTCCGAAGACATTGACAGTATGGACGCCGATGAAGGAGACGACCAAGAACTAGCGCCTATAGAGCGCTGCACAATCGCCTCATCACACGATGTATGCATGGTGGACACACCTAAAAGAAGCAACGACGAAGATCAAAAGGGCACAACCAGGGATCATTCCCTCGAAAAACAATCAAAGCGGCGGCGTAAGTGCCGCGCCAAGCCCCACCTCGACAGAGACCCAACCATGGAGCAGGGCGAAACAACGGAAGACGAACATGCCATCAAGCAACCGCCCAAACAAGGAGGACAAACCGAGCAATACGTCCCCAACAAAGATAATAGTCTAGACGACCTCACGCCGGACAAGTCGCTGGAGCACCAGAACCTCCACCAAAGGCTCGTCACCACTGTGCGTAGCCTGAAAAAGTGGAAGCGGAAGCTCAAAACAGCGGAAGATGCAATCAGAATAAGATGGGGCAAAGTACTCAATACCGCACACAAGTACGGCAACAGTCACCACACAAAGAGCTATCCGAAGCGGAAATTACTACCGGAATTCGATGAAGAGGCCCTAGAGCCCCCACAATCAAAAAACAAGGAAGTCACCAGGTCGGATAGACGACCCCACGATCGACCTCGACCAACAAAGGGCGCCGCATTC
The DNA here is from genome assembly GCF_002162155.2 of Triticum dicoccoides. Classification (NCBI taxonomy): domain Eukaryota; kingdom Viridiplantae; phylum Streptophyta; class Magnoliopsida; order Poales; family Poaceae; genus Triticum; species Triticum dicoccoides. The sequence goes on along the minus strand of NC_041393.1, from coordinate 215,816,753 downwards.
AATGCGGCGCACGAGCCGCCCAACGGTTCGCATCAGAAAACCGGTCCAACCAGATCCATCTACGGGCCAAGAAAGCAAGCTCCATTGAGCAATGCAACGCAAAAGATATCCGAACATCGTGGCACACCTACATACAGGGGCACCGCACATCCCCTATGTTTTACCGATGAGGTACTCGATCATGAATTCCCAGCGGGATTCAAGCCCGTAAACATAGAATCATACGACGGAACAACAGACCCTGGAGTCTGGATCGAGGATTATATCCTCCATATACACATGGCTAGAGGAGATGACCTTCATGCCATAAAATACTTACCCCTTAAGCTCAAACTGCCAGCCCGGCATTGGCTTAAAAGCCTCCCTGAAAACACCATGGGAAGTTGGGAAGAGCTCGAGGATGCTTTCCGGGCAAATTTCCAAGGGACCTACGTCCGACCCCCGGATGCAGACGATTTGAGTCATATAACTCAACAACCCGGAGAGTCAGCCCGGAAACGCTGGAATAGATTTCTTACTAAAAAGTATTAGATAGTCGACTGTCCGGACTATGAAGCCCTAGCAGCTTTCAAACATAGCGTCTGAGACGAATGGCTTGCCAGGCACCTCGGCCAAGAAAAGCCAAGAACAATGGCCGCATTAACAAGCCTCATGACCCGCTTTTGTGCAGGAGAGGATAGCTGGTTGGCAAGAAGCAGCACTAGCGACCCGAATAAGTCCGAACTTAGAGATGGAAACGGGAAACCGCGCCATAACAAAGAACTGCGCCGGATCAAGAACAATAGCCCGATGAGCACGACAGTCAACGCCGGATTCAAAAGCTCTCGGCAAAATCAAAAAAAGCCGCCCCCCAGAGATGACAGGGACGAGCTATCCAACCTCAACAAAATCTTGAACAAAGTATGTCAAATCCACAGTACTCCCGGGAGACCTGCAAACCACACCCACAGAGATTGTTGGGTCTTCAAGCAGTCCGGAAAACTCAATGCCGAACACAAGGGGCTCGACACACCAAGCGAGGATGACGACGCACCCCACAAGCAGAACACCAGAGAACAAAAGAAGTTCCCACAAGAAGTCAAAACAGTAAATTCACTTCAGGTGACAAAAGGGAAAAACAGAACGGCGCCCACGAAGATACGCGCCACACGGCCCACCCCAGAAGAGCACCGCCACTGGTTGTTACAACCAATCACCTTCGATCAACAGGATTACTCTAGAAGTATCCGAAATGCAGGCTGGACTGCCTTGGTATTGGATCCGATTATTGACGGACTCCAATTTACACAAGTCCTAATGGACGGCGGCAGTGACCTAAACCTGTTATATCAGGACACAATCCGCAAACTGGGGGTACACCCAGCAACAATTCGCCATGGCAACACTTCCTTTCAAGGAATCACGCCGGGCCCAGAGACCCAGAGTATGGGTTCCCTGTCGTTAGAAGTCATGTTCGGCTCACCCGACAACTTCCGAAGCGAAAAGCTAACCTTCCACATCGCCCCATTCATAAGTCGCTATCAAGCGCTACTGGGACGCGAAGCTTTCGCCCGCTTTAACGCAATACCGCACTATGCATCCCTCACACTCAAAATGCCCGGTCCACGAGGCATCATCTCATTAAAGGGAAATATCAATTGGTCCCTGAAGTACGGATGATGGTGCGGCCGCCTTGACAGCCACACACTAATCCAGCTTCACTACCCCGGACACGGTTCGACAAGTCCGGTGTAAACATACAAAGGCCTAACAGCCGCATAACCCTGTACAAGGGGCTCCGCGTGTTTACACCGGGAGACAATACGGCCCAATATTACTCATGCCTCTGTGTTATATTTTGTTAATTCTAATATAGATTTCTCGCATGATTATTTTTCACTAAGTCCCTCTCTTTCGCAGACAAACACCATGCTACGCCCGTCCAGGATACGGCACAACGGAGACACAGGCGCAGACGTGCAGTAGGGACCCGTTCTAAGGATTCTCTTCAGATTAAGACCCTGCGTAAACCTTTCTTACTGTCTCTTGTTGATAACATCCCCCGGTTTTCACTATAACCGAGGAGGAGGCTGGCGTCTTGGCATGTGGCCACACTAGAATTTTGCATGTACCTGGACACCAGGGGCTTTTTTACCAGAGGGCTATTGTTCGGCCCGTCTTCATAAAGACCGATTACCTTAGGGAGTGTTCAGCGTCGCGATTTTGGCCTTATATGCATCAGCTCCGAATCATGTCTTTGGTCAAATGTTGGGTTTCCCCGGCTCCTTTGTTTTACTGCCTTACGTTCCGCTCCATCGGCTAAGGCGGCACCAGGAGAACTACTGCGATTGTGCCCCAGTTCGGCCAGGCGAGCACCTCAGTAGAGAAAGCCGAAAACTGACTGTCATGATATAGCGAGAGACTGGTCAACCACTCGATGACTTTCGAAATCTTTAGGATTCCTCCGCATTAACGAAGGGCCGCTTCCCGGTCAGGCACACACGCGCCCCGAATTCGGGCGAGCGCGGTGCCCCTAGGGGCTATTCAGTAGCCCCACTGTCAAACACCTATGGCTAAGTGAAAGTGATAAAGAATTATAGTCCGGTTGCCTAGTTCGCTGCGCTATCACCTCCTTTATAGGACCAAGACGTTGGATTAAGTGTGAAAAGGCGCCTTTTTGCGAACACCCCCGCATTATATGTGTGGGGGCTGAAGCCAAAGACTGCCATCTTTCAGGTTATATACACATATACATTAACGGCCGCACAGGAGGCATTATAATTCTTGCAAGCACAAGTATAAAAAGCTTTTATATTCTATCAAAATATTCGTTTTACAATAGCACATGCTATTCGAACACAACATCCTTCGAGCACTGCGCCTCTATTAAACGAGCGCCATGAAGAACTTCCTCAAGGTAGTGCTTGGCAGGTACTCAGCTTTCATCCGAATCTCGGGATGCAACAACACTGGCCTTCATATCCGCCCAGTATGTTTTGACACGGGCAAGAGCCATCTGTGCACCCTCTATGCACGCCGACCTCTTCATTGCATCAACATGTGGCACCGAACCAAGGAATTGCTGCACCAAGCCAGAATAACTCTTCGGCTCCGGCTTCTCCGGCTACAAACGACTCGCAACATACCTCATGGCAAGTCCGGATAACCTGTTCAGCTCCGCCCAGGCGACCAAACGGTCGGATACTGAAAGTGGGCGTTCTGGATTGTGGAACTGCGACCAAAAAAGCTCTTCCAATCCATGGTCACCTCGGCCGCGGAAGTGTTCGGTCGTGTCTGCCGCACTAGCTGCCAAATCCAGATAAGTGTTTTCCGCACTCCACTGCCGGTCTAACGGAGAATACTTGGGGTCCCCGAACTTCATCCGCAGCATATAGGGCTTTCCAGCCGTGATATCTCCGGCCTGACGTAGCTCCTCTTTCATAGCTCTCATTGCAGAGCGAGTATCCTTGGCCTCGGCAGTGATCCTTTCAAGATCCTTCTGAGCCGCCTTATCTCCTTGTTCAAGAAATTTACAGCGGTCGGCAGCATCCTTCAATTTTATAGCCATCTCGGCTATTACTTTCTTGCTTTGGCAGTGAGCAGCCTGTTCGGCTCTTAGCTCTTCAACCGCCTTAACGGCAGCCGCATCACTTTCCCTTGATTGCTCCTTGGCTCGGGCAAGTTCCGCTCGAAGGTTCTCCACGGCAGCAACACTATCTACATTACGCACATATCTTATAAGGCACGAGCACCAAACTCCCCTTATCATATGTCTTTGGAACATACCTTGTGCCTCATCTAGCCGCTTATTTACAAGCGCGATGTCGGCATCCGCCACGTCAAGTTGCCGCTTTCGCTCGGCAGATTCATCAGTCCGGCTAGCCACCGAACGGCTCACCACCTTCATAAAATAGGTGACATATCATACCTGGGGTTATGAAACTCTGCGCGCCGTCACTTTTGACGACACACAGAGTCTCAGGGGATACTATTTATACAGGGCGCATTTTATATGCGGCTCTACCAAAAGGTACACCTTTTTACGTACCTCAAAGCTTGTCAGTAAACTCCTGGTGGCCTCGTACAGTCCGCTTTCCGCGGATGAAATCCTTCCAATCACCGTATCCATCAACATACGGTGTTCTTCTGAGATCGACGCCCTCCCGAGCTGATCCTTCAGCCCCTCCGACCGCGCACCAGAGGGTGCCGGACTAGCCTGACGACCTTTTTTAGGGTCCGGACTTGGAAAAACCCTCTGAGACGACACCTCGGGGTCGCCTACCTCGTGAGATGGTGCAACAGGGGGAGGCGTTTCGCTCTCCATCATCTCCGGACGAAGATCCCCTGAAGATGAGCTCTGCTGAGAAGGGTTGAGATCCGAACTGCAAGGTAATATTTTGGTTACCTTCCTCAGAAATAAAATGGGAATGTCATTTATTTTGGAACCCCTCTCTTTACTTACGGCTCGGGGGAGAGCTGATCCCCTTGAGGGTGCAATGCGACCGGGGCATTCTCCGGCGCCGGACCCTCTGGCGAAGATTTCTTCCCCCGCTTTGAGGCCATCCCCTCCGGGTCTTTAGAGGCAGTCCTTTTCTTTCCCTGGTCGGGGGAATTTTTGATTCCTCCCTTCCTAATAGCCTCCTTCGGGGAGGCGGTAGCTCCTTGGTTCCCCCCTTCGCCTTCTGCCAAAAGCACGACCTCCAGCATCCTGGTTAACATGGGATCCGGCGCGGTCTCAGGCAGGGGGGCTGGACACCTGATAAGCTTTGCCTTCGCAATCCACTCATGTTCAAGGGATAAGCTCTGTTAAGGGCAATTTTATGATGAAAATACAGATGGCATGTCCAAATACGGGACTACTTACTCGAGCATCCGGGCGATTGCAGCTCAGACCCGCGTCCTCGGATAAATCCGTACACCTTGCTTGTGATCCGAAGAACAATTTGTACATCTCCACGGGCGTCGTGCCCATAAAGTGTTGGAGGACTCGCGGTCCCTCCGGATTAAATTCCCACAGGCGGAGAGGGCGACGTTTGCAGGGCAGCGTGCAGCGAATCAGCATGACTTGCGCCACTACGGTCAAGTTGATATCTCTTTCTAGGAGATATCGAATGCGGTCCTGCAGCAAGGGCACGTCTTTGGACGGCCCCCAGGTAAGCCCTTCATTGACCCATGATGCTAGCCGTGATGGGGGACCCGAGCGAAAAGCAGGTGGCGCCACCCATGTGGTGCCCCTGGGGGCTGTGATGTAAAACTAGTCCCGTTGCCATAAGCCGAACTCCTCTTGGAAAGAGCCCTCGGGCCATGGAGCGTCGGCCATCTTTCTTACGATAGCTCCTCCGCACTCAGCGTGCTGCCCCTCTATTATCTTCGGTTCCACCTTGAAGGTTCTCAGCCACAATCCGAAGTGAGGAGTAATATGGAGGAAGGCCTCACACATGACAATAAACGATGAGATTTGGAGGATGGACTCCGGAGCTAGGTCGTGAAATTCCAGCCCGTAATAAAACATAAGTCCCCTCACGAAGGGATCAATCGGGAAGCCTAGCCCCCGAAGGAAGTGAGATGTGAACACCACGCTCTCACCGGGCTGGGGAGTGGGAATGTCTTGCCCTTGAGCAGGCAACCTATGCGAGATTTCACCGGTTAGATACCTGGCATCTCTGAACTTTCGCACGTCTTCTTCCGTAGTGGAGGAAGGCATCCACCGGCCTTGAAGGTCGGAGCCGGACATCATCGAGGGTCCGAGGCGCCTAAAGCTGGAGCTCTAGATGTTGGAGCTCAAGGCAAGGGGCGGATTCGATCGAGTTAAAAGGAGTCGAGCCTTGGTCTCTTTATAAAGAGGTTGAATACCAAGAGCCCTCCCCGTAACCATTTGGGACTCGCTTTCAATTAGGGAGTCATACCAAAGACACGGTTGGGTTACCCACGCCCGTATTGATGAGAATCCCGGAATAAGGGGACACGATCTCTGCTTTGACAAGACGTGCCAAGGAAACCGCCTCGCTAAACGCACTGAGGTGGAACAGTAAAACGATTCGAATAAAGGCCTCGCCTTGGCGTGATGTCACGCTGCGGAATACGTCAGCAGATTAGATTTGTGCAGTATTATTCTCTCTAGGGTGGCATGTGGAACTTATTTTGCAGAGCCGGACACTATCCTTGTGTTCAAAATCTTCTATGGAGTATTTGGAGGAGGAACCCGCCTTGCAATGCCAAAGACAATTTGCGCGCCGGACTCGTCATCATTGAAGCCTGGTTCAGGGGCTACTGAGGGAGTCCTGGATTAGGGGGTGTCCGGATGGCCGGACTATGACCTTTGGCCGGACTCCCGGACTATGAAGATACAAGGTTGAAGACTTCGTCCCGTGTCCGAATAGGACTTTCCTTGGCGTGGAAGGCAAGCTTGGTGATTTGATACGAAGATCTCCTCCCATTGTAACCGACTCTATGTAAACCTAGCCCTCTCCGGTGTCTATATAAACTGGAGAGTTTTAGTCCGAAGGACGAACAACAATCATACCATAGGCTAGCTTCTAGGGTTTAGCCTCTCTGATCTCGTTGTAGATCCACTCTTGTACTACCCATATCATCAATATTAATCAAGCAGGAGTAGGGTTTTACCTCCATCGAGAGGACCCGAACCTGGGTAAAAACATCGTGTCCCTTGTCTCCTGTTACCATCCGCCTAGACGCATAGTTCGGGACCCCCTACCCGAGATCCGCCGGTTTTGACACCGACAACATCCATTATTTCGTGGGCCGAAGATGTTATTTCGGTGGCAGAGCCTCCGATTACGTCAGAAGGTTCAGAAGTTGGGGTTGTGTTCGGAGCCGGACTGATGGTGCCGGACTCCCCTTCCCATGCCACGGACGGTTTGAACAACCTTTCTAAGAAGATGTTAGGTGGTACGGGGTCGCGTCTAGCACCGATGCGGGTGAGGATATCGACCGCTTGGTTATTTTCTCTAACCACATGGTGGAATTCGAGCCCCTCGAACCGAGCTGACATTTTGAGGATGGCATTGTGATAGGCCGCCATTTTCGGATCCTTGGCGTCAAAGTCTCCGTTTAGCTGAGATATTGCGAGGTTCGAGTCCCCGTGCACTTCGAGGCGTTGAATGCCCATAGAGACTGCCATCCGAAGACCATGTAACAGGGCCTCGTATTCGGCTGCATTGTTGGAGTCTGTGAATAATATTTGGAGGACATACTGTACCGTGTTTCCGGTGGGGGATGTGAGGACGACACCCGCTCCTAATCCGGCCAGCATTTTGGAGCCGTCGAAATGCATGATCCAATTTGAGTACACGTCATACTCTTTAGGGAGTTTGACTTCTGTCCATTCGGCGACGAAGTCAGCCAGTACTTGCGACTTAATGTCCCGTCGTGGTTTGTATGTGATGTCGAACGGAAGGAGCTCAATAGCCCATTTAGCAATTCGGCCTGTTCTGTCGCCGTTATTTATTATGTCATTGAGTGGAACTTCGGAGGCCACTGTGATCGAACACTCTTGAAAGTAGTGTCGTAATTTCCGGGATGCCATGAAGACCGCATACGCTATCTTTTGATAGTGCGGGTACCGAGATTTACATGGAGTGAGGACAGTAGACACGTAATACGCCAGCTTTTGGAGCGGGAACTTGTGTCCGTCTGCCTCTCGTTCGACGACGAGCACTGTGCTCACAACTTGGTTTGTTGCGGCTATGTATAATAGCATGGGTTCGCCAATATTTGGCGTGGTCAGGACTGGGTTAGTGGCCAAGAGTGCCTTTATTTCTTCTAGTTCGGCCGTGGCCGCATCCGTCCACTCGAAGTGTTCGGTGCGTCAAAGAAGGCGATACAAGGGTAGTGCCTTTTCTCCTAAGCGGGAGATAAAGCGGCTTAAGGCAGCCACACATCCAGTTAGTTTGTGGATCTGCTTGAGGTCTGTTGGGATAGCCAACTCTGACTGAGCTCAGATTTTTGCCGGATTGGCTTCAATTCCTCTATTGGAAACTATGAAGCCGAGCAATTTTCCGGAGGGTACTCCGAAGACACACTTCTCTGGGTTGAGCTTGATGTTGTATGTTCGGAGATTATCGAACGTAAGCCTCAAGTCGTCTATTAAGGTTTCAACGTGTCTTGTTTTGATGACCACGTCGTCTACGTAGGCCTCTACTGTCTTGCCGATCTGCTTTTCCACGCATGTCTGAATCATGCGTTGATAGGTTGCGCCGGCGTTTTTGAGCCCGAAGGGCATGGTGTTGAAACAGAAGGGGCCGTATGGGGTGATGAAGGCTGTTGCAGCCTGGTCGAACTCCGCCATCTTTATTTGATGGTATCTGGAGTATGCGTCGAGGAAACACAATGAGTTGTGTCCTATGGTGGCATCAATTATCTAATCAATGCGGGTGGGGGGAAGGGATCCTTAGGGCAGGCTTTATTGAGGTCTTTGAAATTGACACACAAGCGCCAGGATTTGTCCCTTTTTGGTACCATTACCAGGTTTGCTAGCCAATCTAGATGTTTGATGTCTCTGATGAATCTGGCCTCAAGTAGCTTGGCTAGTTCTTCTCCCATGCCTTGCCGCTTAGGCTCTGAGAAGCGTCTAAGAGTCTGCTTGACTGGCTTGTATCCTTTCAGCATGTTGAGGTTGTGTTCGGCCAGTCTACGTGGGATGCCCAGCATGTCTGAAGGGTGCCAGGCGAAAATATCCCAATTTTCACGCAGGAAGTCTCGCAGTGCGGCGTCTATTGTGGGGTTCAGCTATGTCCCTATGGAAGCTGTCTTCGAAGGGTCCGTTGGGTGGACCTGGAATTTGACTATCTCGTCCGCTGGCTTGAAGGAGGTGGATTTAGGTCGCTTGTCGAGTATCACGTCATCCCTGTCCACCGTTGCTCGTAGTGTTGTCAGTTCTTCGGCCGCGAGGGCTTCTGATAATGCCTCCAGGGCAAGGGCGGCAGTTTTATTTTTGGCGCGGAGTGCGACATTCGGATCACTAGCTAGAGTGATGATTCCGTTGGGCCCGGGCATTTTGAGCTTCATGTACCCATAATGGGGTACAGCCTGAAAACTCACGAATGCGTCTCGACCCAAGAGGGCGTGGTACCCGCTGTTGCACGGGGCTACTTGGAATGTAATTTCTTCGGACCTGTAATTCTCCGGCGTGCCGAATACCACATCCAGTGTGATTTTTCCCGCGCATTGTTCCTTTCGACTAGGGATAATTCCCCTGAAGGTCGTACTGCTTCGTTCAATGCGGTTTGTGTCGATTTCCATCGTGTTGAGGGTTTCCTCATAGATGAGGTTTAGTCCGCTTCCGCCGTCCATGAGCACTTTAGTAAGCCTGAAGCCGTCCACGATTGGGCTGAGGACCAAAGCGGCTGGTGCTCGGACTGTCCGGAATTGGGGTTCGTTACTGACATTGTAGGTTATAGCCGTGTCGTTCCATGGGTTTATTGTTGCCACGTGGCAAACTTTTGCGAGGCTGCGCTAAGCTCGCTTGCGCCTATTATTTGAGGCAAAAGTCTTGAAGATTGTAAATATCGTATTGTTGTCTCCAGCGGGACGTTTTATGAGGAGATCCTCGCCGCTTTTTGCTACCTGCTGAAGTATCCAACATGCTCTGAGGCTATGCGTTGGCGTAGTATCCGGTGTGCTATGAATCTTGCACGACCCGTTTAGCCATTCTTCCAATACGGTTCCGCGCCTTGCGCTGGGCTTTATTTTTTTGGTACTTGAATCGGGTAACTTACAAGAGTTTACCCTTTTAGTTCGGACAGGGGGTTTGGCTAGTGCCGGATTGTCCCAAAAACTTGTTTGGGTTTTCCAGGTGCTCTCCATCGTGCAGTACTTTTGCACTATGGCCGCTAGGTCAGCGAAGTGTACTATTTCACGGTGACTTATAGCATTGAGAATCCCTTTGTCCGTGCAATGCTTGCAAAAGAGGGAGACTGCGTCTGCCTCGCGACAGTCCTTGACCTTGTTTATCACAAGGAGGAATCTGACCCAATAATGATGTACTGTTTCTTGGGGCATTTGTCTTATATGGGAAAGATTGGATAAATCTAGGTGGGTGGGCGGATTTGAATCCGAATCCCGACCTGATCTTGGACCCAGGGGCAAAGAAGCTTCCGAGCTTAACGGCTCGGGTTCTAGGAAGTTGCCCGATTTCTTCGGCCCGTCCTCCGATCCCGAGTCCGGGACCGGGATCATGTCCTCCCGTAAGCGGGTGTACGGCTTGGAGAGCTCGGAAATCCGGACATAGTTCGTCCTCAAAGTGGAGGGAGAATTAGGGTGATGCTCTTCCACTACCGCTATCTCGTGGGTGGCCGGTGGAGAGCGAATCTCCCTTTGATCAAGTTTAAGCCCGATCCGGTCATAGTCTGTAGCGACGCCCAGGGCGGCGATGCGATCCAAGAGCTCATTGAGGGAGAAGAGCTCTATTGGGTCCATCTGTTCGGCAGATTCCGAATCAACGTGGAGGCTATTTTTAATGACCTGTGAAGTCATCGTCGGCGCAACAGCCGATCGGGCGGTCATGACGAAGCCGCCCAGCCGGAGAGTTTGGCCTAAATCTAGGGCTCCCTCGAGGTGATGTTGTCTTTGACAACGAGACGAGCCATCAGGCCTTATCGTGACGACATAGTGCAACTCTCAATGAAAGCACCAATGTCGATGTCAAAACCGGCGGATCTCGGGTAGGGGGTCCCGAACCGTGCGTCTAAGGCTAACGGTAACAGGAGACTGGGGACACGATGTTTTACTCAGGTTCGGGCCCTCTCGATGGAGGTAATACCCTACTTCCTGCTTGATTGATCTTGATGATATGAGTATTACAAGAGTTAATCTACCATGAGATCAAAGAGGCTAAACCCTAGAAGCTAGCCTATGGTATGATTGTTGTTGACGATGATGAGTCCTACGGACTAAACCCTCCGGTTTATATAGACACCGGAGGGGGCTAGGGTTACACAGAGTCGGTTTACAGAGAAGGAGATCTACATCCGAATCGCCAAGCTTGCCTTCCACGCCAAGGAGAGTCCCATCCGGACACGGGACGAAGTCTTCTGTCTTGTATCTTCATAGTCCAACAGTCCGGCCAAAGTATATAGTCCGGCTGTCCGGATACCCCCTTATCCAGGACTCCCTCACCCACCCCCCTAGGGCGCGCCCTCTTGCCTCGTGGCTGCCTCGGCTGCTTCTTGAAGTCCACTCCAAGTCTCCTGGATTGCATTTGTTCCAAAAAGATCTCTCTCGAAGGTTTCATTCCGTTTGGACTCCGTTTGATATTCCTTTTCTTCGAAACACTGAAATAGGCAAGAAAAACAGCAATTTGGGCTCGGCCTCCGGTTAGTAGGTTAGTCCCAAAAATGATAAAGAAGTGTATAGTAAAGCCCATAAACATCCAAAACGGGTAATATAATAGCATGGAACAATAAAAAATTGTAGAAACGTTGGAGACGTATCAGCGGCTGAAGCGCGATTGTAATGACATGGGCCAGCTGATGGCAGCTCTAGTCAAATATGCCGACTCTGATAGTACCAAGTATCTCGAGTCTGACGATGAGAAGACAGGAAAGGGAAAGAAGAACGGCAACGCTAAGGGCCCGCAACATAACCCGACGAACCAAGGGGGCAATAACAAACGTAAGGCTGATGGTAGCTCAGAGTTTGTGGCTAACACCAATGCATAGGGCAACAATCAACGACGTAAGGGAAGGCCGCCTCCTCGGTCCGGCGAGTCTGGCCCCACTCTTGAGCAGTTGCTGAATGAGCCCTGTCCAAGGCATGGCACTCAGGAGAAACCAGCCACTCATCTGTGGAAGGATTGTACGATTATGAAGGCTTTCAAGAACTCTAACATGTTTGACAACAATCATGGACCGGGCGGAGGCTCAAGCGGCGGCGGTTTTCATGGCCCGGGTTATGGAGGTGGCGGTTCTAATTCCGGCTTTCAGGGCCACCAAAGTAATCAGGGTGGATATAATCAAGGCAACCAGGGTGGTTATAACCAGCAAACCGGCCAAGGGGGTCAGCAGCAGCAATCCGGGTATCAAAGTAATCCGAAGCAGTTGAACAGTGGGCGGTATCATGTTTTCACCACAAGTTTGTGCAAACAGGACCAGAAGCTTCACAAGAGGGCTGTGAACGCCGTTGAGCCGGCAGTCCCCCAATATTTACGATGGTCTGAAGAACCCATTATGTGGAGTCGGGATGATCACCCGCCCCTGGTTGATAATCCGGGTCACTTGGCTTTGGTGGTGGCGCCTCAGGTTGGTGGATACAAATTCACTAAGGTACTCATGGATGGAGGCACTAGCATCAACATCCTCTATTATGAGACTTTTCGTCGTATGGGGTTAACTGACAAAAACCTTAAGACATCCAACACTGTTTTCCATGGAGTGGTGCCTGGTAAGTCGGCGTACCCTGTGGGCAAGATTGAGCTGGAGGTGGTCTTTGGAGATGAGCATGATTCCAGGGCTAAGAAGTTAACTTTTGAAGTGGTTAAAATCAAAAGCCCGTACCATGCTCTGTTTGGACGGCCGGCTTACGCCAAGTTCATGGCACGGCCGTGTTATGTTTATCTGCAGCTCAAGATGCCAGGTTATAAAGGAACCATTATGGTGCATGGAAGTTGGAAGATAGCCCTGGAATGTGAAGAAGGTGATGCTGCCTACGCTGAGTCGGTCTGCGCAGCGGAAGAGTTGAAATTTTACAAAGACAATGTTGACCCGGCTGATATGACGTCTTTGAACAAGCCAACTATGGAGCATGACCCAGTGATGAAATTTAAATCGGCTGATGACACCAAGCTTGTTGACTTCGTTCCTGGCGATTCATCCAAGCAGTTCAGTATCAGTACTAATCTGGATCCCAAATAGGAAAGCACGCTCATCGAGTTCATCCGTGAGAACCGGGACATCTTTGCATCGAAACCTTCTGACATGCCGGGTGTATCGAGAGAACTCGCTGAGCACACTCTCAATATTGATCCAAAATTTAAGCCGGTCAAGCAGTTTCTTCGGCAGTTTAATGAGGAGAGGCGTAAAGCCATTGGTGAGGAAGTAGCCCGGCTCTTGGCGGTTGGGTTCATTGTTGAAGTTTTTCATCCAGAGTGGTTGGCTAACCCGGTGCTCGTGCTTAAGAAGAACGGCACCTGGCGCATGTGTGTGGATTACACGGACTTAAACAAGGCTTGTCCGGCTGATCCTTTTGCTCTCCCTCGTATTGATCAAATCATTGATGCTACGGCGGGTTGTGAGTGCTTGAGTTTTTTGGATGCTTATCCTGGTTATCATCAGATCAAGATGGCGGTTAAGGACCAGGAGAAGACAGCTTTCATTACTCCCTTTGGAGCCTTCTGCTATGTGTCTATGCCTTTTGGGCTCAAGAGTGCCCACGCGACTTATCAGCGATGTGTGCAGAACTGTCTTCACAATCAGATTGGGTGCAACGTTCATGCTTATGTGGACGACATTGTGGTGAAGTCCAGATAAAAGGAAACCTTGATAGACGATTTGAAGGAAAACTTTGATAATCTCCGGATCTACAAGATGATGCTTAACCCAGCCAAGTGCGTTTTTGGTGTGCCAGTAGGCAAGCTTTTGGGTTTCCTGGTTTCTAACAGGGGCATTGAGGCTAACCCAGAGAAGATCAAGGCCATCACCTCTCTGGCTAAACCGGCGTGTATCAATGATGTTCAGTGTTTGGTGGGTCGTATTGCTGCCTTAAGCCGGTTCATAAGCCGGTTAGGTGAGAAGGTCATACCGCTGTATCAGATGATGAAGAAAACAGACGAATTTGTCTGGAGTGATGCTGCTAACGATGCATTTGAAAATTTGAAGAGGCAGCTAGCTGAGCCACCGATTATTGCTGCTCCCATTGATAAGGCGCCATTACTGTTATATGTGGCTGCTAACACACGTGTTGTCAGTGTGGCCATTGTGGTGGAGCGCAAGGAGGCTGGCAAGGAATATCCGGTTCATCGGCCGGTTTACTACATCAGTGAGGTGCTTATTGAGTCCAAGCAGAGATATCCACATTGGCAGAAGCTCATTTATGGGGTGTTCATGGCTAGCCGGAAGCTTAAGCAATATTTTCTGGGTCACCCGATCACTGTGATCAGTTCTGCTCCTTTAGGAGATATCATTCAAAACAGAGAAGCCACAGGACGAGTCGCCAAGTGGGCCATTGAGCTCAGGCCTCATGGTTTAAAGTATGTGCCACACACTGCTATAAAGTCTCAAGCACTGGTGGATTTCATCAATGATTGGATAGAGCTACATATGCCTGAAGAGAAGCCGGATAACATGTATTGGACTATTCACTTTGATGGGTCCAGGCAATTGGAGGGCTAGGGGGCTGGAGTTGTCTTAGCTTCCCCTCGAGGTGACAAATTTTGTTATGTACTAAGGTTGATGTTTCCCTATACTAACAATGTAGCTGAGTATGAGGCCTTGCTCCATGGTCTTCGGATGGCTAAAGAGATGAATTTAAGCCGGGCAAGGTGCTTTGGCGACTCAGATTTGGTGGCTCAACAAGTCTTAGGCAAATGGGATTCCAAGGATCCCCTCATGGCGGCTTATCACCGTGCAGTTGATGTTGTTGCTGGGCACTTCAAGGGTTATCAAGTGGAGCACATTGATCGCAGAAAGAATGAGACAGCTGATACTTTAAGCCGGCTGGGATCTCAGCGTAAGCCGGTGCCACCGAACACTTTTTTGGATATTCTGCATAACCCTTCTGTCAAGTTGCCTACAGAGGAAGACCTGGATGTTCTTGACCCGGAAGCACAATTGGTGGCGGCTCTTCACGTCATCCCAGATTGGAAAGTGCAATATTTGACTTATATGACCCGGGGCGAGTTACCTGAGGATGAAACCTTGGCCAGGCAGATAACCCGGCGGTCTAAGTCAATGACAATTGCCAATGGCGAGTTACATCATCGCAATGTCACTAGGGCGTTTCAGCGTTGTGTTTCTCCTGAGGAAGGTCAAGATATTCTTCGTGAGATTCATGAAGGAGATTGTGGCCATCATGCCGGTTCAAAGTCCCTGGTGGCCAAGGCTTTTCATCATGGGTTTTATTGGCTGACGGCTCACGCTGATGTGGAGGATTTGGTTAGTAAATGTGATGGTTGTCAGAAATTTTCACGTCTAGCTCATGTGCCGGCTCAAGAATTGATGATTCCAATTACTTGGCCATTTGCAGTCTAGGGACTTGACATGGTTGGGCCTTTCAAAAGGTCCAAGGATAAAAGACCCACCTCTTGGTGGCGGTTGACAAATTCACAAAGTGGGTTGAAGCAGAGCCGGTCAGTAAGTGTGACGCGGCAACGGCGGTTCAATTCATGAAAAAGGTGATTTTCTGTTTTGGCTTTCCCCACAGTATCATAACTGATAATGGCACTAACTTATCCAAAGGTGTTATGAAAGAATTTTGTCAACGTGAGCATATTCGTCTTGATGTATCATCAGTAGCTCACCCTCAGTCCAATGGGAAAGCTGAAAGAGCCAATCAGGAAATTTTGAGAGGCATCAAGCCCTGGCTTGTGGTTCCTTTGCAACAGACGCCGGGTTGTTGGGTGGAGGAGTTACCTTCTGTCATATGGAGTATCAATACTACCCCAACAGGTCTACGGAGCAGAGGAAGTTCTCCCCAGTGACATCCGTCATGACTCTCCTCGCGTGGCGGCTTATGTTGAAGCTGATAATGAGCAGGCACGTCAAGATGCACTGGACCTCATGGATGAGAAGCGTGACCTTGCAGCAGCCCGTTCGGCGATTTATCAACAAGACCTGCGCCGCTACCATAGTCGCCGGGTAAAATCCAGAACCTTTCAAGAAGGTGACTTGGTGCTACGGCTCATCCAAGATCAAACTTATATGCACAAGTTGTCCCCACCTTGGGAAGGGCCCTTTGTGGTCAGAAGGAATTTGAACAACGGATCATACTATCTTATCAATGTTCGAGAGCACAAGGACTCACGTAAGTCGGAGGAGGAGACCCGCCGGCCGTGGAATATCGCCCATCTTCGGCCTTACTACACTTGAGCCACCGGCTCTTATGATGTACATATTCTTGACAATGTATATATTATGATAAGTAATAAAGCAGGACCTCTGTCCTTTTCATCCTCAAACGATTATATGTCTTCATCATCATAATTCCAAAGACCAATTGGGGGCTGATCGTATTCGAATCTAGCTTCACCCCTTTTGGTCCGACTCTAATCGTATTCGAATCAGAGTCGTTAAAAAAGTCTCAAGGTCATTTGGGGGCTTCCTATTCAAACATAGGTCGTATTCGAACCAAAGAGAACATAGCTGTCGGTACCCTCTTGATCGACGCAATGCCAAAACCACTAGGGGGCTTCCTGATCATATTCGAATCATAGCTTAACCCCTTTTGGTCCAACTCTGATCGTATTCGAATCAGAGTCATTAAAAAGTCTCAAGGTCATTTGGGGGCTTCCTATTCAAACATAGGTCATATTCGAACCAAAGAGAACATAGCTGTTGGTACCCTCTTGATCGGCGCAACGCCAAACCCACTAGGTGGCTTCCTAATCGTATTCGAATCATAGCTTAACCCCTTTTGGTCCGGCTTACTGATCGTATTCGAATCAGAAGCCTCGCTTTTTTCTCTCTGTTTGACTTAAGTTTTTTGAGAAAATAGTCTTTTGGGTTTTGTCTTGAGACTTTTTGCTCATATCTGAGGCATCTATATGTGGTTTCAATTAAAGCGGCTTGAGTGTGGATAATAAGTCGCCAGTATATGAGAATTATGAAACACGTGGAAGCTGAGGCTTCTAAAAAGTTGGGTTATCACCCTTACTGGACGGGTCATATAAACCGGCAGTACAAGTTCAATATCGCAGGTATGATATTGTTATTATAGTTATATTTCAAGTTCTCATTCATAACAAACCTGTCTATGACTTCTTACACTTCAGTGGTTATATAAGAGATAATATGACCCGCCTTGCGGTAAACCGCCAAGGGTTCTTATGATCTATTTCTATGTGCAGGATAGTTCAAGGATTTTCTTATGCACCAGTCAAACACATGATAAGTGTAAAAAGGATAAGTATAACAGGACGGATTAACAGTGTTGAGCACCAAAACATGCATGATGGCACGACAGAGCAAAGTCAGTACTATCGTATTACATGACTCGTCGAGTTTAAATGATCAATGGTTTTTTCAACATCACGGTTATGAAACGCCCAGCGGGTTAATCTTCCTGCGTTTGCTGGCCTGAGGCTTCTGGATCAACCCTCTCCGCTTCTTTGTCCTGTTCCCTATCCTGGAAGGTTGACGATGACCAATCAATGCCATTCAAAGCTTCAAACTGAGCTTCATCATCAATTAGCCTGGACGGGTCAACTTCAGGGGCGAAGGTGTGCTTACGGATTGGGGGGGGGATCAGGCTTGTCACTTTATAAATCACCGTTGATATCCTCTGATTTCCTACGTCGTAAGCCGGATGGTACTTGGTGAGGTCCGTCTCATTGGCAATCAGGCTGGCCGTAGGATGTATCTCCTTCAAGCAAGCAGCAAAGTCTGTCTGTTCAAACGGAGTGCCATCCTCCTTAAGGCTGGGATATCCAATTGAGATGTCGGCCGGGTCTAGTTCCGGCAACCAAGCTTTGGCCCGACTTAAGGTAGATACGGCTCCAGCTCTTGCAGATGATCGTTTTATTTCATTAAGCCGATGGGGCAGCACAGAAAGCTTCCTTAGCACGTCAACCAAGAGCGTGGGGGCTTCATTCGATAGAGCAATTTTGGCCAATGCACGTTGGGCACCAGTGTACAGCTGCTCTACCAATGTATAAACCGCCTTTAGCTTCACAAGCATGTCTTGGTTGAGGTTGGTGCTCCTAGGGCCTGCATAGCAATAACAGATGAATTAAAGACAGTTCATATGATCAAGGGAAAGATTGAACACTTGACACTTGAAGGGAGACTTACCAAAGATAGCCGAGACCATCTGAGACACATGGCGTTTTAAGCCGGATAATTCAGTGGTCACCTCTTCAAGAGTCGCCTCTACTTTTTCAGTTCGATGGGTCAAGGCAATATTTCCCTCAGCCCAGGCCTTTTTCTCAACTTCAAAGTCGGCCTTCAGTTTCTCTGTTCAGACACGCTGAATTCAAATTTGGAGTTTGCGCTCTGGGTTTCAGTCTCCTGCAGCTCCAAGCAGTTCTTTACTTCTGACAGCTCTGATTGAAGTTGAGCAGTGGTGGTCTGTACAAATACCGGATCAAAGTCATAAGTATTAGTATACAATGTTAAGTCCCAAGCCTTTTGCAAGCAACAACACTTGGCACTTGGGGGCTAATATGTACCAAAAGTTTTGTCTAAGTGGCGACTTATGAGAGTAAGTCCCAAGCACTTTGCAAGCAAGAGTACTTGGCACTTGGGGACTAATGCATATTGATATTAAAAACTACACAAGTATTGTCTTCTACACAAGCATATAAAGGACCGGCTCATTCATGCTGGTTAAACCGGCCCTTGGGGACTACGGATTAAATCGGACCTTTTAAAAGGATTTCTACCAAAGGATATTACTGATGCTCATAAGTTCGTTCTAAGTCTACAGCATATTCATCACAAGCAGTAGACTTGAGGGCTGGCATAGTAAGGATAATTCAATAAAGGAAAGAATTTATACCTCAAATTTCTGGTGCATTTGTTTCACCATGTCAACTTCAAGATCGAGGCTATTGTGCACTTGGCTAAGATAACCCGAAAAAACTTCGCCAATGCTCAATTTAGTATAGTCAGCAACATCAAATATGACTTTACATCGTTGAATGTGCTCCTCCTTGGCAGAGCACTTAGCTAGAACAGCAGGTCTCCCCGGCTCAGTATAGCCGGTCTTGGTGATTTCCACATCAACATCTTGTGGGTCGGCTGTCTTAACTGGGCTTGAAGCTTCGGGGTTTCAAGAGTCGGCGGCGGCTTGATCAACATGCGGGTCAGCAGTCATTGTCGGCATGTCATGAACTGGCTCAAGCGGCAGCTCAGGAACAGAAGCCTCAGGCGCTGCGATCTGGAGCTCCGGCTCATTGACGGTCGGCTCTTTGACTGACTTGATTTTATTCACCTTCTTGCTGGAATTTGCTTTTCCACTGCATGAAACAAAAAGGTCAGTACAAGTATAAAAGGATTGTAATAAGTACAGGACAAGTAAATCACCATTACCCTGGAGCAGTCTTGAAAGTTGACATATTGGACTGGATTGAGTCGCCAGAAGAATGTGAAGTTTCCTTATAATTTGAATCAGAAGAGTTGAGTGGTTGACGAGTGAGACCCGCCGAAGGATAAAAAGGGTTTAAGTCGGAGGTGACCTCATTCCGGCGCTTCCTCGGTGTATTCGGTAAGCCGGAGAAGAGTTCCGCATCCTTGCTTGTCCGGGTCTGCCTCCGGCTCTCATGAATCTGTCGCTTCAAAAGAAAGTGAGGATCCTGATAAGCTAAGGGATGTGAAAATCTTACTTTCCGGGTTACTCTTCGGATTTTTTGCCTTGGCAAAGGCTCGGAGTTGGAGGAAATAATAGTTACCTCTTCATCCACTCCCTAACTTGTTCCCGTGTCATCCTAATGATAATCAGTGTCAGTAAGGTGGTCAAAAAAGGAGCCAAGAGAGTCAAGGGCTACCTCCGACTCAGAGCTGTCTTCTAGTCGAAGCAATTCAGAAGCGTTGGGCTTCTTTCCTATTTTCTTGGTGGCGGCTCTCCTGGCGGCTTTCTTGGCTTTCCTAGCTCTCTTTGCATCCTCATGGTCATATTCTTTCTTCCAAAATTCATCATCGGCCTGTGAAAACCAGCAAAGGTTTGAGTTAAGACAAAATATCAAAGACAAAGGTAAATCAACTATGGTTCGGCGGCTTACCGCTGGAGCTGGGTTAGCTTTGCAGAAAGGGCTCAGGCCCACCTTTCTGCAGTCTGCTAGGCTTTCATTCAAGAGCGAATTCATCGTATCATCAATGACATCATCAGGTAAATCGTCAGGGTTGTGGCGCAGTAGATCATTCTTCTCTCCCGTGTAGGTGTACATCAAACCGGAGCGGCAGCTCAACGGGATGATCCGTCAGGCAACCCGAACCCGGACCAAGTCAATACCATTTAAACTGTTCCCCAAAAGAGCCTTGACTTTAGCCATGGTAGGGGCGTGCTTCTAGCGATCAGCAGCTAACAACTTGTCTGGAAGAGGATGATTGGACTCGAGGCTCAAGGCCCGAAGGCCGGGCAGAGGGTTTTCATCAGCCGGAGAAGTGTCTTGGCAGTAGAACCATGTCTAATTCCAATCTTTGGGGTGACTCAGTGGTTGCGCGTAAGGAAAAATGGCGTCTCTCCATCATTGGATCGAAACCCCGCCGAGTTACAAACTAGGTCCGTTGGAGTATTCATTCTGGCGGTTCAAGTAAAATAACTCTCTGAAAAGTAGCAAGTTGGGCTCTTCTTCAAGGTACACCTCACAGAACACTTGAAAGTTGCATATGTTAGACACGGAGTTGGGTCCGATGTCTTGAGGACGGAGGTCAAAAAAGTGCAGAACATCTTTGAAGAACTTTGAGCCGGGTGGAGAAAAGCCCCGGTTCATGTGATCAGTGAAGATGATGACTTCCTCTTCTTTGGGCTGAGGCTTTTCTTCTGTTGGATTAGGAGCACGGTATGACATGACATCCTTGTTGGGCAGATAGCCGTTTTTCACAAAATCGTCAAGAGTACTCTCCGTAACAATAGATTTGACCCAGTTACATGAAGTGGTTGTTTTGGGCGGCATTGTGAAGAAGGAAGCCTAAAAAATAGTAAAATTCTCGGTTCAAATTTAAGCCGGAGGAAAAGTATTACAACACATATTCAGAATGGCGGCTTATAAAGGGGCCTAATGGTATATGACTAAATACGTCAGGTTATTTAAACCGTCGTGAGCAGTCAGGTTATTTAAGCCGCCATGAGCACTTTACTGCTAAGTACCATACAAACAAGTTTCACATGTTGCAACTATTATTTTGGATCAGCGGCTGTTCAGAAAAAGGAAATAAATCTAGACCTAAAAAACCAGTATAAATTAGTTCAAAAGCTCTAAGGGGATCTTTTCTTCCAGGAAAGAGGATCTACTGGTATGGAAGGTGAACGCAAAACAACTACCACATACGTTTTGTACCGCTTCTAGATCAAAATGTGCTGCGATGGATAGGCTAAGAAGAACACTACGAAGAACACGACGAACAAGTCGAAACCCTAATGCGGATCTGGGGTATAGGGAAGGAAGTACTTACAGATGCGGATTGACTACGGAGGGGCGCTGCCGTTCGTTGGTTCGTTCAGGTTGATGCAGCGGCCAGGGACGAAGACGACGGCGTGCTCTGCGGTAGTGGCGGAGCTCGAGTGGCAGAAGGTCGCGAGAGGAAGAAGACGATAGAAAGGGGAAGAATGAGAAGAAGACCGGTCGTGGCTATTTATAAGGGAAGACTGATAAGTGCACGCGAAAAACGAGGAGGCCAAACACATGGTTATCCAGCTGCCCAGACGCCTCAATTTTTGGGACGATTATTAAGATAAGGATCCGTTGAGATATGTTGGACAAAGTGTGAGTTAATGGCAGGTGACATCATGGCGGGTTATCACAAATCCAGAAGATGACGTCATGGCAGGTCCTAAACTCCCGCACAGATGAAGAGCAGAAGATATTTTTTTCTTAAGTGTTGAAGATTGACATGAACCAGTTCAAATCAATCTGGGGCCTAATGTTGGGGATATAACTATTAGGTATGACCCGCCCAGGAGGGGCCGGGTTATACCTATGGCGATTCATGAAATGAAGCCCAAGATGACACTTGAAGATGGCGGTTCGGTTAAGGGCCCAAGGCCCAAAGGCGGCTTAAGGCCCGTAGAGATAAACTGGCATATGTGTATGACTTGTATTGTAAGGCAGGAATAGATCGTTACCGAGCCGGAAATTGTTTATAAGCTGTCCGGGACTCCGTGAGCCGCTGGGCGTCAACCTCTATATATAAAGGGATGACCCCGTGGCGGTTCAGGACAAGTAAGATCAGATCGAAAGCTAGGTCAAGCGAATCCGCTCCTTGGTAATCGAGACATAAGCAATACCACCTCAAACTGGATTTGGCCTTTACCTTCACCGCAAGGGGCCGAACCAGTATAAACTCCTGTGTCCTTTGTCCCTATTTAACCCTTTTAATCTTCCTAGTTGCGACCACGACTAAGTCCTTTTGCTAGGACATCTGACGTGATGTTTCCACGACAGTGGACGCCAACCGTCGTGGAATTGTCACGGCAGATATCCTAGTGTGAGGACTTAGTCGAGGAGCCATTGCAACTAGGTTAGCTTAAAGGGGTTAAATGGGACAAAGGACACAGGGAGTTTATACTGGTTCGGCCCCTTGCGGTGAAGGTAAAGGCCTAATCCAGTTTGAGGTGGTTACTTATGTCTCGATTACCCGGGAGCGAATCCGCTTGACCTAGCTTTCGGTCTCTAGTATCTTGCCCTAAACTGCCGCTGGGTCATCCCTTTATATACATAGGTTGACGCCCAGAGGCTCACGGAGTCCCGACCGGCTCATAAACAACGTGTCTGGCTTGGTCACTAATTATACTTGCCTTACAATATAAATCATACACATGGCAGTTTACCCCTATGGGCCTTAAGTCGCCTTTGGGCTTTGTATTGATGAACCGCCATTAGTATAACCCGGCCCCTCCTGGGCGGGTCATACCCAATAGTCATATCCCCAATAGTAACACTGAAGGAGTACATAAGGGACACTTTCCGGAGTGTTTCAGACTCTGAAAAGGAATAGGTATGTGGTACAATAAGTAAATCGACTCCAAAACTGTTCTAATAGCAAATTTTCTCCGTTTTGGAATATTTAAAAAATAGGAAAATTAAAATTAGTCCGAGAGAGACATGAAGAGACCACAAGGGTGGAGGGCATGCTCTACCCCCTGGGCGCACCCCCTACCTTGTGGCCACCTCGTGTGCCCTCCGGACTCCATTTTCTTGCACGATACTTATTTTAGCTGGTAAAAAATCATTATATAATCTCCCGAAGGTTTTGACCACCGTACCACGGCAAAATCCCCTGTTTTCATTTTGAGCTATTTTTTCTCAGAGTTTCAAGGCCAGGCATCATGTCGTCCTCCTCGTCCAACAACGTGGACGGTGATGCTTGGTTGATGCAGATGGAACTGAGAAGGGAGGATGCCGAGGAAGCCACAATGGAGGAGGATGAAGGAGATTTGCTTGAGCACCACCCTCCGACTTCGGAGGGAGGCACTCTGGCTGGCATCTCCACTATTCCCAATCCCCATCAAGCAATAGGGATTGCAAACAACCATGAAGACCAAGAGGTTCAAGAAGGGCTTCCCCCTAGGAGGCCCTTACACAGGTTACATCGGAACAACTTCCATAATTACAGAGTGGAGAACACCCCTCATACACATATACCCTCCAATTGGACATATCCCATTCAAGTGAAAGCAATGCAGGGAAGAGCTCTTGGGGGCCTGAAAATAAGCATCTTATGGAGGAAATTCAAAAGAATGCAAATATGCTCCAATGTGTGCTCCAAGAACTGCAAGTTCTAAAGGGTGCATTAATGAAGCTAACGGAATCATCAAAAACTCCATCATCACCACCTCCGAAGAAAGAGACATAAATACATGGGTATGGGCACTCCCCTTGGCAACTGCCAAGCTTGGGGGAGGTGCCCCGGTATCGTATCACCATCACACCTCTATCTTTATCGTTTTTCTTAGTTCGATCCTTTTGGTTATATCTTGATCTAGTAGAATAAAGTTTTAGTATGATCTAACTTTAAGTTTTGGTTTGATCTCTATCTATGTAATCAAGTCCGTGAGTTATATATAATAAAGATTAGTTTTGAGTTGAGGGCTTTGCTATCTTGCTATGATCTTGAGGGAATTAAAGAAAGAATAAAAAGATCATATTGATCTTATGGAGAGTAATGACTTCACATATAAAGAGTATGATGAATAAAAGTTGTTGAGAGTTGACAAACATAGTTTTGGTCATTTTTGCAATTAATAGGAAGTAATAAAGAAAGAGAGGTTTTACATATAAATATACTATCTTGGACATCTTTCGTGATTGTGAGCACTCATTAAAATATGACATGCTAAAAAGTTGATGTTGGACAAGGAAGACAACGTAATGAGTTATGTTTTCTTATATCCGAATAGAAGTTATATTGTCATGGATCATCCAACATGTTGAGCTTGCCTTTGCCCTCTCATGCTAGCCAAATTCTTTGCACAAAGAAGAGATACTACTTGTTCTTCCAAACATCCCTAAACCCAGTTTTGCCATGAGAGTCCACCATACCTACCTATGCATTGAGTAAGATCCTTCAAGTAAGTTGTCATCAGTGCAAGCAATAAAAACTGCTCTCTAAATATGTACGATCTATTAGTGTGAAGAAAATAAGCTTTATACGAACTTGTGATATGGAAGAAATAAAAGGTCCTTATCACAAGCGGCAATATAAAGTGATGTTCTTTTGCATTAAGATTTTGTGCATCCAACCATAAAAGCGCATGACAACCTCTGCTTCCCTCTGTGAAGGGCCTATCTTTTACTTTTATCTTCTACCCTTATACAAGAGTCATGGTGATCTTTACCTTTCCTGTTTTCACTTTATCCTTTGGCAAGCACTATGTGTTGGAGAGATCCGGATATATATATATATATCCACTCGGATGTAGGTTTTCATAAAGTATTATTGTTGACATTACCCTTGAGGTAAAAGGTTGGGAGGCGAAACTATAAGCCCCTATCTTTCTCTATGTCCCGTTGAAACTTTGTACCCATAAGTATCGCGTGACTGTTAGCAATTGTGAAAGACTAAATGATAGTTAAGTATGTGGACTTGCTAAAAAGCTCTTATATTGACTCTTTCCGATGTTATGATAAATTGTAATTGCTTCAATGACTGAGATCATAGTTTAGTTTTCAATGAAGTTTCTGATTTGTACTTTACCTAGTGAATGAATTGTTACTTTAGCATAAGAAATCATATGACAATATATGTTGTTGTTCTAAAGATGATCATGATGCACTCATGTCTGTATTTTATTTTATCGACGCCTCTATCTCTAAACATGTGGACATGTTTTTTGATATCGGCTTTCGCTTGAGGACAAGCGAGGTCTAAGCCTGGGGGAGTTGATACGTCCATTTTGCATCATGCTTTTATATGATTATTTATTGCATTATGGGTTGTTATTACACGTTATATCACAATACTTATGCCTTTTATCTCTTATTTTATAAGGTTCACATGAAGAGGGAGAATGCCGACAGCTGGAATTCTCCACTGGAAAAGGAGCAAATATTAAAGACCTATTCTGCACAACTCCAAAACTCCTGAAACTTCACAGAGAATAGTTTTTGAATAAATAAAAAATATTGGGCAAAGAAAGTACCAAGGGGGGCCACCAGCCATCCACGAGAGTGGAGGGCGCGCCCTACCCCCCTGGGCACGCCCCCCGTCCTTGTGGGGCCCCTGGCAGGCCCCCGACACCCATCTTCTGCTATATGGTGTATTTTGCCCTGGAAAAAATAAGGAGGAAGCTTTCGGGACGAAGCGCCGCCGTCTCGAGGCGGAACCTGGGCAGAACCAATCTAGGGCCCCGACGGAGCTGTTCTGCCGGGGAAACATCCCTCCGGGATGGGGAAATCATCGCCATCATCATCACCATCGATCCTCTCATCGAGAGGGGGTCAATCTCCATCAACATCTTCACCAGCACCATCTCCTCTCAAACCCTAGTTCATCTCTTGTATCCGATCTTTGTCTCAAAACCTCAGATTGGTACCTGTGGGTTGCTAGTAGTGTTGATTACTCCTTGTAGTTGATGCTAGTTGGTTTATTCGATTGAAGATCATATGTTCAGATCCTTAATGATAATTAATACTCCTCTGATTTTGAATATGAATATGCTTTGTGAGTAGTTATGTTTGTTCCTAAGGACATGGGAGAAGTCTTGTCATAAGTAATCATGTGAATTTGGTATTCGTTCAATATTTTGATGAGATATATGTTGTCTCTCCTCTAGTGGTGTTATGTGAATGTCGACTACATGACACTTCACCATGATTTGGGCCTAGTGGAAGGCATTGGGAAGTAATAAGTAGATGATGGGTTTTTAGAGTGACAGAAGCTTAAACCCTAGTTTATGCGTTGCTTCGTAAGGGGCTGATTTGGATCCATATGTTTCATGCTATGGTTAGGTTTACCTTAGTTCTTGCTTCGTAGTTGCGGATGCTTGCGAGAGGGGTTAATCATAAGTGGGAGGCTTGTCCAAGGAAGGGCAGCACCCAAGCACCAGTCTACACACATGTCAAATTATCAAAGTAACGAACATGAATCATATGAGCATGATGAAAACTAGCTTGACAGTAATTCTCATGTGTCCTCGGGAGTGCTTTGCTTTATATAAGAGTTCGTCTAGGCTTATCCTTTGCTACAAAAAGGATTGGCCACGTTGCTGCACCTTGTTTACTTTTTGTTACTTGTTATCCGTTACGAATTATCTTATCACACAACTATCTGTTACCGATAATTTCAGTGCTTGCAGAGAATACCTTGTTGAAAACCGCTTGTCATTTCCTTCTGCTCCTCGTTGGGTTCGAAACTCTTACTTATCGAAAGGACTACGATAGATCCCCTATACTTGTGTGTCATCATGCGTTAGCAGGGCCCGGCCCGCGCATATCTCAACCGCCGTTGGGGCGTCCGGATCACCAGAACGAGACCAATGGGTGAGGGGCTACATGACCAGTGAGGCCCCTGAGTCGTGATGCTCAGGGGTCCCCCTTGACGTACGAATGGCCCTTGTGAAGGAAATGTAAGTAGCGTCTGGGCTAATCCGGAGTCGTCATACCTTTCCTCGCCAACTTTTGCCTGGGAGGGTCGCGAAAAGACCAGGTGCGGAGGACATAGTAGGGTGGCATGCGCCAGGCGTGACCTGGACGCAGCCCCTGTGCCCAACCCCTCGCGCGACTCTCCCATGGGGAAAGGTGGCGCAGTGGGGCCAGACGGCAAGCCCTAGGGCTCTCCTGAGGTTAGTGCAGCCGCTAGGGCGCCCTCAGTTGTTTATTCATCAATGTGGAGCATGATGCTTCCACTCTTGCATGGGCATAGCCGCTCCTCGACCGTGTCGTCCGCCAGCGCGGAGCATGGGGCTTCCACTGGTGTGTGGGTGGGAGCTCCCTCTGAGGGGAGGTTCCGGGCATGTATAGCCCCGTCCTGGCACGTGGCTTGCATGGAAGGAGTAGAGGAGGTGTATATGGGCACCCGTGAGTCAGCACGGGACTCACGGGGCCCTACCTTAAGGCGGGTTGCGCCTGAATTCTTGGTTTGGGACGTTCGTGGAGGTCCTGCGAGATGGTTAGGTCACCTGTGCCGAGTAAATCTCCGGAGTATATTGTATGAGAAGGCAAAACACCAACGACCCCAGGAGGTGACGTGAACAGGGCCGGCCCGTCAGACAAAGCTCAGCCGCTGGATTTGTAGACACTGCAGGGACGGACTTGAGCACAGACGTCGTGCCCAGTCTTCTCATGCAACAATCCTAAAGAAAGACAACCGGCGCGCGGCTCCCGCGGCGGCGAGGCACCGTGTCCTGCGCCCTAACTCATCCGCTCACGATTAGCTCATGCGAGAACAAGGCACCAAGGACTACGGGACACGGGGTTAGCCCATGAGACAGAGCTCGACCACTTGGGTTTAGTGACGCTGTAGGGGCGGACCCAAGCACAAACACCGTGCCAGTCCTCAATCATGAGGCGGTCGCGGGCGGGTTTGTAAGTGCGCACGACGTTCGTGGTGGTGAAGCACCGGACATGCAGGTAATAATATAAAGCAACTCATGAAAGGGTGAGGCCAGTTCCAGTAGATGCACAAAACGATACACGCTGCAGGGTGGACCCATACAGCTTGAGGATAATGCAGCCCGAGGGGTGCTCTCAACTGAACAAACCAAAAAAGTCACCTGGCACTATTGGGGCAGAAGTGTTGGAGTAGCTGGAGATGCGCGCCATAGAAGTCGCACCTCATGAGCCAGTGGGCTCCTAAGTCCCGGGGGGCTTCGGAGGCTCCGGCTCCTCCTCCGTCAGGATCGCCCGGCGCTTGGCCTCATGAGCCGCCAGAACGCACCGCATCTAGCGCTGCTGCGAGGCAACCGCATCCAGCAGGCCGAATGGCATGCAGACGTAGCTGTGGGGGTAGCCTCCAAACCGGCCAACGTAGGACGGCCAGAAGAGTTCCTGAGAAGCAGCCTTGTTGAGGCCCGGGATGTTGACGCAGACACGTAGCACGCCACCCACGTCAGGGGCGGTAGCTCCTCCGGATGATACGGGGCGACACTCGCCATGCATGGCTCGCGCCTATTGAAGACCCTCGATTGCCTTGGTGATGATCTCCTGAGTGCTCGGCGCCTCCCTCCTTGTGCTTTGCTCACAGAAGCGCACGTTGAAGCACGCCTCCACATGGTGCCTGAACGCCTCCCTCGTGACGCTGGCCAGGTCATAGGCCCTCCAGAGGAGAGCCCCCGAGCCCAGCCTAAGAGGGATGTCGGGCGTGCCTTCCTTTGAGAGAGGGAAAGGCGCCCTAGCAGAGGGCGGGGGTCTTGAAGCGCGATCATCGGGCACCCCAGCCTCCTGAGGACCCCTGAGGAGGAGCGGCTTCTTCTTCTTGGGGACGACCTCAGGAGGATGGGTGGCACCCTCGCCGTTTGAGTTCACGACCGCTGTGGCCAGGTAGGCACGCTCAAGGGAGCACACCACGTCCTTCTCATCGTAGGAGACCATGATGATGCCGCTGCTTCCTGGCATCTTGAGGACATTGTAGCCATGGTGAGTCACCGCCATGAACTTGGCCAGGGCCGGGTACCCAAGGATGGCGTTGTACGGAAGGCAAATGTGAGCAACGTCGAAGTCAATGAGCTCGGTGCGGTAGTTGTCGCGCTTGCCGAAGGTGACATGGAGACGGGTCTGCTCTGTGGGGATGGTGGAGCCATCGGTCACTCCTGAGAATGGCTTGGTGGGCAGAAGCTGGTCGTATGGCACCTGGAGCCTATCGAATGTCTCAATGGAGAGGACATTGAGCCCCGCGCCACCATCGACAAGTGTCTTGGTGATCAGGACATTGTTGATGGTTGGTGAACAGAGCATCGGAAGCGCGCCTGTAGTGGCCGCGCACTTGAGCTGGTCCGAGGAGTCGAAGGTGATGGCGTACTTTGACCACCTGAGGGGACACGACGCCTAGAGCTTGGGGAGGGCCGCGTTCACCTCACAAGGGAACTTCTTGAAGACGTGATGGAAGGCGGGAGCATGAGCACCACCCTGAATGCAGGCGATAGCACGAGGCTCTTGGAAGCCCTCGGACCCATCATCATGGCGGTGGCAGCAGAGGGAGGCCAGCGTTGCCCTCGGGGCGGTCCTCACGAGGCTGGTCCCGCCATGGCCGTCACGAGGCTGGCTCTGCCAGCGGTCCTTGCGAGACTGGTCACACCAGTCCTGACGGGGGCCACAGTTGTCCTAGCGGCCTCCGCCGCGGCCGTAGCCACGGTCGTTGCGCTCAGGGCGGTGGCCAAGGCGTCTGTCCCAAATGGCTCTGAGCTCTTGGCAGTCGTTGGTGTTGTGGTTGTGCACGTTGTGGAAGACGCAGAACAGGCGGTTGCCTTTGGAAGACTCAGGGTGATCACAGCCGCGCTTCATCTTGGGCTCGGCCACGAGCACTGTCGGGCCCTTGCGCTTCATGCCTTGGCCTTGGCCTTCTTGTCTTCTAGGTTGGTCTCTGGGAGCTCGAGGAGCGAGAGACGGCCTTCCTCTACCATTGCACACCTGGTTGCCATATTGAACATCTCCAGGGCTGAGCACAGGTCCTCGTGAATAGCGAGCTCCTCCTTCATCTTGACATCCCAGACGCCATCAGTGAACGCTGAGATGATGGCCTCGTCCGACACCTTGGGGATCTTGAGGTGAACGTTGGTGAAGCGCTAGATGTATTTGTGCAAGACCTCCCCTGGTTGCTGCTAGATGTGCTACAGGTCGCCCGCGGCAGGAGCACGGTTGCGGGTGCCTTGGAAGTTGGTGGCGGAATGCTCCCGCAGCTCGTCCCAGGAGGAGATCGACCCCACCGGGAGGTTCAGGAGCCATGAGCGCGTGCCATCCTTGAGAGCCATGGGGAACCAGTTAGCCATGACTTTCTCATCACCATTCACCACCTCGATAATGAGCTTGTAGAGGTGGAGGAACTCGGCTGGGTCGGGGTGCCGTCGTAGCGCGGAGGCAAATCTGGCTTGAACTTGCTGGGCCAGATGACACGGCGAAGCTCCGGAGTGAATGCTCGGCAACCTGCCGCGCTCACGGGAGCCCTCCATGAAGGGGGAGCTTGGTCTTGACGCCCACGTGCAACCACCTCGGGCTGCACATGGTCTTGGCGCGGGGGCGCCGGGAGCGCACGCACCTCTCCCTAGGGCCACTGCACCACCTGGCAGCTTGCTTCGTCGAGCGCCGGTGCCACCCGCGGTGGGTCACGCTAGGGGGCCTCATGCCTTGGCTCGGGGATGACATATTGCCGGAGAGGAGGAGGAGGTGATCTGTGGGCCATGTTGCCCGCCTGCAGCGGTGGGCGAGGCAAGGAACGAGACAGCACAAGAGCCTCTCCAGTGGCACTGACGAGCTCGGTGATGCGGTCCAGCCAGTCCTCGTAGAGGTCACCGGCTAGACAATGGCGCGGAAGCTCGCGCGCCATGAGGAGCGCAGCCTGTGTGTTCGCCGGCCCGTGATGGGCATGGGAGGACGAAGCAGCGGCCAGGGTTGGCGACGGAGTGGCGGTGCGGCTGTCACGTCGCACGGAGGGCAGCTGCAACAAGTCCTGCTGCTTGTGGATCATGGGGCCGGTGGCGGCATTAGCCGTAGGTGACGGGAAGTGGCGGGGAGCATCGTCACCCGCGGGCTCTATCTGAGCAACGCGGGCGGCGAGGGCTGCCCGATGCTCAGCACAGACTCGACGAGCATCCGCCATGAGAACAGTGGAGCGATGGCGAAAT
Organism: Triticum dicoccoides; assembly: GCF_002162155.2. Classification (NCBI taxonomy): domain Eukaryota; kingdom Viridiplantae; phylum Streptophyta; class Magnoliopsida; order Poales; family Poaceae; genus Triticum; species Triticum dicoccoides. The sequence continues at coordinate 215,785,673 of NC_041393.1, read as the reverse complement.
GATCGACGGAGAAGAAGCTTCGACACGCCCCTACCTGGCGCGCCAAATGTCGAATTCAGGGCTCCGCAAACCCAAGAAAGGTTCGAACTCTAGGGCGTGTGCGAAGAACTCAACCTCTCCAACCAGCCAACTTGCTACTCTCATGGCCTAGTTCAATGAACGGGAAAGGAAATGGACACAACAGTTTACTCAGGTTCGGGCCACCTTGCGGTGTAAAACCCTACTCCTGCTTTGTGGTAGATTAGCCTCGCGGGGGCTAAGGATGAACTAGTACAAGGAAGAAAAGCCTCGCAAGGTCTGCTCTGGGGGTGGATATGAGCTCAAGGGATTTGACGGTCCAGGGAGTTGATCCCATGCTGTGGTGGTGGCTAGGCTATACTTATAGTGGCCTCGGTCCTCTTCCCCCAAAACTTAGGCGGGGAGGGATCCCAAAGTGGCCAATTTTTAAGGGGGACAAGTAGTACATCTTATCCTGATGAAAGGTGGTCTTCGCCTACAAAGCTTCTAGTTGTGACGTCGTGGTGGGCTCGGTGAGGACATTTGTCCTTCTGTCCTGGCGGTCTTGGTCGTGCTGCACGTAAACGGTAACCTTTGGTTGATTCCTCGGGACTCTACGCCTGCACTTGCCTCCTTAGCACCAAAGAGGAAACCTGTCGCTCTGCGCCCGCTGGCGCGTGCCTGGCCTTGGTCGTCATGGCTGGCGTCACCTCAACCTCATGAGGTGAGCGCTTGCATAGGAATCTCTGCTTCTCAGGAGGCCACATGGGGAGGCTGCTCCTTCCGAAGATCTTGGTGTCGTCCGCCTCGCGAGGCTTGGCCTCTCGCGAGGGTCTTGTCTTATCAATGCTGAAGATGGGCCATACTAGGCCATCGATGGAGCCACGGCGTGGGCCACAGGCAGGCAAGTCTGGGTACCCTAGTTCCTAGAACACCGATAGAAACATTTGAGAAGTTCACAGAATTTCAGAGTAAAGTGGAGAATCATCGTAACAAGAAAATAAAGTTTCTATGATCTAATCGTGGAGGCACATATTTGAGTTACGAGTTTGGCATTCACTTAAAACAATGTGGAATAATTTCACAACTCACGCCACCTGGAACACCACAACGTAATGGTGTGTCCGAATGATGTAACCGTATTTTATTAGATATGGTGCGATCTATGATGTCTCTTACCGATTTACCACTATCATTTTGGGGTTATGCATTAGAGACAGCTGCATTCACGTTAAACAGGGCACAGTCTAAATCCATTGAGACAACACCGTATGAACTGTGGTTTGGCAATAAACCTAAGCAGTCGTTTCTTAAAGTTTGGCAAAAGGGTTCAACCTGATAAGCTCGAACCCAAACCGAAGAAGTGCATCTTCATAGAATACCCTAAGGAAACAATTGGGTACACCTTCCATCACAGATCCGAAGGCAAGATCTTTGTTGCTGAGAATGGGTCCTTTCTAGATAAGGAGTTTCTCTCGAATGAAGTGAGTGGGAGGAAAGTTGAACTTGATGAGGTAATTGTACCTTCTCTCAATTTGGAAAGTAGCTCATCAGAGAAGTCCGTTCCCGTGATGCCTACACAAACTAGAGAGGAAGCTAATGATGATGATCATGAAAATTTAGATCAAGTTACCACCGAACCTCGTAGGTCAACTAGAACACGATCGACGCCAGAGTGGTACGGTAATCCTGTTCTAGAAGTCATGTTATTAGAACAAGGCAAACCTACCAACTATGAAGAAGTGATGAGCCCTGATTCTGATAGATGGCTTGAGGCCATGAAATCTGAGATAGGATCCATGTATGAGAACAAAGTATGGACTTTTGTGGATTTACCCGATGATCGGCAAGCCATAGAGAATAAATGGATCTTCAAGAAGAAAACTCACACTGATGGTAATGTTACTGTCTTTAAAGCTCGACTTGTCGCAAAAACCTTTTCGACAAGTTCAAGGGGTTGACTACGATGAGACTTTCTCGCCCGTAGGGATGCTTGAGTCTGTCCGAATCATGTTGGCAATTGCCACATTTTATGATTATAAAATCTGGCAAATTGACGTCAAACCTACATTCCTTAATGGATTTCTTAACAAAAATTGTATATGATGCAACCAAAAGGTTTTCTCGATCCTAAAAGTGCTGACAAAGTGTGCAAGCTCCAGCGATCCATCTATGGACTGGTGCAAGCTTCTCGGAGTTGGAATATACACTTTGATAAGGTGATCAAAGCATATGGTTTTATACAGATTTAGGATGAAGCCTGTATTTACAAGAAAGTGAGTGGGAGCTCTGTAGCATTTCTAATATTATATGTAGATGACATATTGTTGATTGGAAATGATATACAATTTCTGGATAGCATAAAAGGATACTTGAATAAGAGTTCTTCAATGAAATACCTCGGTGAAGCTGCTTACATATTGGGCATCAAGATCTATATAGATAGATCAAAGATGATTAATAAGACTTTTAATGAGTACATACCTTGACAAGATTTTGAAGGAGTTCAAAATGGATCAGTCAAAGAAAGGGTTCTTGCCTGAGTTACAAGGTGTAAAGTCGAGTAAGACTCAAAACTCGACCACGGCAGAAGATAGAGAGAGAATAAAAGTCATTCCCGTGCCTCAGACATAGGTTCTATAAAGTGATCCATGTTGTGTACCATACCAGTTGTGTGCCTTGCTATGAGTTTGGCAAAGGGGTACAATAGTGATCCAAGAGTTGATCACTGGACAGTGGACAAAATTATCCTTAGGTACCTAAAGAGGACTAAGGACATGTTTATCGGTTATGGACGTGATAAAGGGTTCGTCGTAAAGGGTTACGTCGATGCAAGCTTTAACATTGATCTAGATGACTCGGAGTCTCAATCTGGATACATATTGAAAGTGGGAGCAATTAGCTAGCGTAGCTCCTAACAGAGCTTTGTAGACACAGACATTTGCAAAATACATACGGATCTGAATGTGACAGACCCGTTGACTAAACCTCTCTTACAAGAAAAACATGATCACACCTTAGTACTCTTTGGGTGTTAATCACATGGCGATGTGAACTAGATTATTGACTCTAGTAAACCATTTGGGTGTTAATCACATGACGATGTGAATTATTGGTGTTAAATCACATGGCGATGTGAACTAGATTATTGTCTCTAGTGCAAGTGGGAGACTGAAGGAAATATGCCCTAGAGGCAATAATAAAGTTGTTATTTTATATTTCCTTATTTCATGATAAATTTTTATTATTCATGCTAGAATTGTATTAACCGGAAACTTGATACATGTGTGGATACATAGACAAAACACCGCGTCCCTAGTAAGCCTCTACTAGACTAGCTCGTTAATCAAAGATGGTTAGGTTTCCTAACCATAGACATGTGTTGTCATTTGATGAATGGGATCACATCATTAGGAGAATGATGTGATGGACAATACCCATTCGTTAGCTTAGCATTATGATTGTTCAGTTTTATTGCAATTACTTTCTTCATGTCAAATACATATTCTTTCGACTATGAGATTATGCAACTCCCGGATACTGGATGAATGCCTTGTGTGCTATTGAACGTCGCAATGTAACTGGGTGATTATAAAGATTCTCTATAGGTATCTCCGAAGGTTTTTGTTGGGTTGGCATAGATCGAGATTAGGATTTGTCACTCCGAGTATCGGAGAGGTATCTCTAGGCCCTCTCGGTAATACACGGAAGCAAAGTGACTAATGAGTTAGTTGCAGGACGATGTATTAAGGAATGAGTAAAGAGACTTGCCGGTAACGAGATTGAACTAGGTATGAAGATATCGACGATCGTCTCTTGGGCAAGTAACATACCGATGACAAAGGGAATAATGTATGTTGTCATAACGGTTCGACCAATAAACATCTTCATAGAATATGTGGGAGCCAATATGAGCATCCAGGTTCTGCTATTGGTTATTCACCAGAGAGGTGTCTCGGTCATGTCTACATAGTTCTCGAACTCGTAGGGTCCGCACACTTAACGCTCGTTGACGAGATAGTATTATATGAGTTATGTGATTTGGTGACCAAATGTTGTTCGAAGTCCCAAATGAGATCACAGACATGACAAGGAGTCTCGAAATGGTTGAGAGGTATAGATTTGTATATAGTAGGATGGTATTCGGACACCGGAAGTGTTTCGGAAAGCACCAGGTACTTATCGGGTCATCGGAAGGGGTTCCGGGCACCCCCGGCAAAAGATATGGGCCTTATGGGCCAAGAGGGGAAACACACCAGCCACAAAGGGGGCTGGTGCCCCCCCCCATATGGGCTGGAAAAATTGGAGAAGGAAAGGGGAAGGAGGAAAGGAAAAAGGGAATAAGATTCCCCCTTCCCCCTCTTCCCTTCCTACTCCGAATAGGAATAGGAGAGGGGGGTTGGCCGAATCAGGAAGAGGACCCCAAGTAGGATTCCTTCTACTTGGGGTGCCCCCTTGGCTGCCTCTCCTCCCCTCCAACCTATATATATGTGGGGAGGGGGCGCCTACAACATAGAACAACATCAATTGTTTGCCGTGTGCGGCGCTCCCCCTCCACAGTTTACACCCCCGATCATATTCTCGCGGTGCTTAGGCGAGGCCCTACGCGGATCACTTCACCATACCGTCACCACGTCGTCGTGCTGACGGAACTCATCTACTTCCTCGACATCTTGCTGGATCAAGAGGGGGAGTGATGTCATCAAGCTAAACATGTGCAGAACTCAGAGGTGTCGTACGTTCGGTACTTGATCGGTCGGAGCTAGAAGAAGTTCGACTATATCAATCGCGTTGTCAAACGCTTCTGCTTACGATCTACGAGGGTACGTAGACACACTCTTCCCCTCTCGTTGCTATGCATCTCCTAGATAGATCTTGCGTGAGCATCGGAATTTTTTTGAAATTGCATGCTACGTTCCCCAACATAAATAACATGTCCATCAATATTATCAACCAAGAGATCTTTAACCATAGAAACATTAGGTTCAACTTTAATTTGTTCAGAAGGTCTAGGTGCTCTAATATTACTTTTGTTACCACAGTTGAAACTTTAGCATGTTCCTTTATCCTAACAGGAAAAAGTGGTTTCTCAATATAAGCGGTAGGCACAACTGGATCAACATTGTAAATGGTAGTCTCATCTTTTACTATGACGGGTTCTTCGATCTTTTATTTAATAGGTGGATGATAATAAACCATTTATCCTTAGGAAAATCAACATGAGTAGCAAATTATTCACAAAAGGAAGCTACTATCTCAGCGTCAAATCCATATTTAGTGTTGAACTTATGAAAAGCATCGGTATCCATAAAAGATTTAACACAATCAAACTTAAGCATTATACCTGACTGTTTACCTTTGTCGAGTTCCCAATCTTCAGAGTTGCATTTAATTCTTTCTAGAAGATCCCATCTAAATTCAATACTTTTCTTCATAAAAGAACCGATTGAAGAAGAATCGAGCATGGTTTGATCACCATGAGAAAGGCGAGCATAAAAAAATTTGTAAGAAAATTTCTTTAGAGAGCTCATGATTGGGGCATGTGTATATCATGTACTTAAGCCTCCCCCAAGCATGAGCGATACTTTCTCCTTCACAAGGCCAAACATTATATATATATATGGTGGGTCTATTATGATAACACCCTTAAGAGTCTTATTCTGATAACAGCAGGCTTATTCTGCTAACACCAAACAAACTGCACCGCGGATAAAGTGAACCGCAAACAGAACCTGGAGCAACCCACCCCACCTTCTTCCTCACACCCCTACCCGCCGGCGCATCCCACGGCACGACCTCCCTCCTCCCACCTTCTTTCCCGCACGCGAACACACCCCACCACCCATGCCGCGCGCCCATTCCCCTCCTTCCCCCTGGCGCCCTGGATCCACCCGCACGGCGAGATCCGTGCGGGGGCCTCCTGGCACCGCCACCCACCCACACCGTCGCGCCGGCCTTGACTACTCCCCTGGCTCCTTTCCTCCCCAGTCGGTCGAGCACCACCGATTTCCCCAACCGGATTCGGCGGAATCCTTCTCCACCTCTCTCCTCCCGCGCCTGCCCCGGCCTCCCGTCGCCGTGCCACGCCACCGCATAGCTTCCTTCTCCGTGCTAGAGTGCCCCCGGGGCTCCTTCCTCCCACCGCCGTAGGGCAGCTGGCTCCTTTCTTCCCCGCGCCACACTTCCTCCCAGCGCCGGATCTCCTCCCAGCTGCAACACGACCCTGCATGCTTCCGCGCCGCCCAGACGACGGATCCAGCCCCACCGTGCCACCCAGCCCCCGGTCCACAGCGTCGTCCTGGTGACTGCCTAGACTACTCTGCCCCTGATCTTGCTTGCTCCCCTCGGTGGTCATCTTCCTCGTTAGCACCGCTGCACTCTGTACCTCGGCCTTGGATCCGATGCTCATGGTGTCCACGGGGAATTAGCCTCCAATAGAAAGCACCAACTTCCCCGACGAACAGAGGTAGATTCCGACTTCCCTTCCTGACCGAAGATTCCTCTTTGCTGATTCAGGCGGCCTCTCATCAGCTGCAGTTCGGTTTGGGCAGGCATGTGGCTCCCGTCACGAGCAGTTCACTCTTCCATCATAGTGACGAAGGTCAACAGCGGTGACAATGCATGTGCAGTTTTTTCTCTCTGAACCAATTCCTCACTGTTGCAGACTTTTGAAGCAACTACTATTGTCCCACAAAGTCTTGCCGCTCTATTCATCCTCGGGGTCAAATCGGGAATACGAGGACACCCACTGCTCTAGCACCTGCAAGCTCCTGTGCAATTTGTGCAGTGCGCCAGTGAAATTCAGAGTCTAGCTGTGTGGTGCGGATCATGTGTGTGTGCAGTCTGGGCATGGATGGATATCGAGTATGCATACATGGTTTTCGAGCAAAAACATCAGCGTGGAGTTCCGTCTGTGAAGAGCCATTGCATCGATTTTTTTGGACTGCTGCCTGAGCTCACAATTTTTGTGTGTATTTTTCAGTATTTTTGTTGTTGATTTTGGTCATGCAGTCCACCGCGTGAGTGTAAGCAGCACACCCGTCGTCACCGTGCAGTCCTTGGGCTTGGAGCTCACAATTTTCTTTGTGTATTTTTTTGTTTTTTTGTTGTTGATTTTCGTCATGCAGCCCACTGCGTGAGTGTAAGCAGCACAACCATCAGCACCGTGCAGTCCAATGTGTGGGTGGAAGTAGCCATGTGCACGATGCAAGCGTTTCGTGCGATGGGGACATGCAGTTCGCCGGCGACGACGCCCTAGAACAGTAGCCGCCCATGCGAGTTCGGAAGAGCTTCTTTTGCTGTTTTTTCTATAGATTTCTAACAAAATTTGTTGCTCTATATAGTACCCAAGTTTGTTGCTCCACTGTTTATTTGAAGTTCCATTTTGTTGTTTAGGAGAAACGCAGAGAGAAAAAGGGTACTGCCTAGTGCATTTGAAGTTCATTTTGTAGTAAGAAAATGGATGGTAATTTTGCACAAGCAAGTCTTTGCCTAGTGTAGTTCAGTTGGGTACTCCGTCGTTGATTCTGCTATGTACTGGATGGATGTGTAGCTGTGTAAAAATAATGAACGGGTATGTATGTTTTGAAGCTCACTTTGTTCTCTCATCAAGTTCGTCACTTGGTGATCCGAAACAAAAACACCTCGGAAAGCAGCTCACTTCTCATTACATGTGGTTCACTTGCTCGGTCCATGCAGTCCACTTGCCCGATCTACGCACGTAAAAAATAGTGAGTTTGGAAAAAAACTCACGCGGCTCACTTTCAGTAGTGTTGCAGCCCGTTTACGGCAGTCTCGAGGTTCGCTTTTTATAGTATTGCGGTTCACCAACACTCGACATGAAGTGCACTCCCCCTCGTTTAGGAAAATTTACGTCCCACAAAAAAGAAATCATGCAGTGCACTTGTTTGTCCGATGAAGTGCAGTTTTTAGTCTAAAGAAGTGCGGTTTTCTGTCTGATGCAGTACATATGACGATTTTGGTGTCGTGAAAAAACAGTGTTCGCATTTTGTTAAAATCAAAATTGCTCCTAAACCGCAAGGAATCGGAGAGAGTGTTCTATATGAAAAAGTTGCGCCTCATTGATATCTTTCCAACTGCGTATAATTTGAATCATTTTGACCAGCGGTTTGTAAAAATTTCACGAAAAACGGCCGCTGCCTCTCGTCGTCAGCCGCACAATTTTTAAAATTAACTAAAAACCGTAAGGAATCTCAAAAACAGTTTAACATATGAAAGTTGTGCCTCATCCGTAGCTTTCCAACGGCGTATCATACGCCTCATTTTGATAAACGGTTATAAAACTGGAGTGGAAACAGTACCGAAAAGTCGAAAAAAATTGAAAAACAGAATTCCGCGATTTAGTAAATTTGAAACTGCTCTTAAACGGTAAGGAATTAGAGAAAATAATAGATATGAAAAAGATGCGCCTCGATAATATCTTTCCAACGGTGTATCATTTTCTTCATTCCGACGAGCGGTTTAGAAGAAATCGCGAAAAAACGCTCGCTACCACTCATGATGAGCCACACCATTTTTGAAACTGCTCTTAAACCATGAGGAATCTCGGAAAGTGTTCAACATGGAGAAGTTGCGCCTAATCCATAGCTTTTTAACGGTATATTACACGCCTCATTCCAACAAACGATTAAAAAACTAGAGCAAAAAAGGTACCAAAAATACACAGCATGCAGTTTTTTGCGACGGGAAGTTCACTCGTGAGAGTACTGCAGCACACTTGGTTCAAACAATGATGTGCACTTGCGTTGAGCATGCAGTGCGGAAGTGTTATCAGAATAGTTATTTTGCTAATATTAGCAGAATAAACCGGCTATATATATATATATATATATATATATATATATATATATATATAGGGTGGGTCTATTCTAATAACACCCCTTAAGAGTCTTATTCTGCTAACAAATATTCTTATTCTGCTAACACTGCACCGTCCTGTACGCCTCAAGCGAACCGCAGCAGAAACCGCCCACGACCACCACCACCACGTCCTACACCTTATCCACCCACCTCCACCTTCTTCCCCACGCCCCCACCTCCGTGTCGATGGCCAACTCCCCTGCGTCGCCGCCACGTCCCTCCCGGCCCCGTCCATGCTACTCCAATCCCCCGCAGCCCCAAGCCCCCTCGCCGCCCGGCCCTCACCTTGCTCCCACCACGACCAACTCCTCCCCCGCCACCCCACCTTCCTCACCATGACCGGCGTGCCCCACCACAGTCAGCCGGGACTACCCCCGC
>NC_041393.1:215702423-215775840 GCF_002162155.2 Triticum dicoccoides | reverse complement strand
CGAATTTGGATCGATCCAACCCCATCTCAGCCACGGCCATGGCCTCTCGCCGCGATTGTCGCCCTCCACGGCAACGACACCCCCGCCCCCGACCAAGCCTGACGGCACTGCCACGAGCCCCTGCCTCCCTCTTCCAGTGATGACCGCAGTGCTCGAGCGCAACAGGGCCGGCGCGGGGCGACCTTCTACCTTCTTCCCCTCTTGCTTGGGATTCTACGGCGATGAAGGTCAACGGTGGCGACGAGCTCGATGCAGTTCAGAAGATGTTTCCCCCCCTTGATTTTGGATGTGCAATGCTGCCGGATCCCGCGAGCAGTGCCCGCATGCCCTTGTGTTGTTTATCCACGGCCACTGATGCAGCTGGTGGAGGATGGTTGGCGTGGGTGATGCACGGGTGATAGGCGGGAGTGCTCCCTCCCTCCACTCTCCTCATTTCCAATGAGCAATTGTTGCTCCCAGCAATCTCCCGCGTAGTCCAGATCGACACTAGCTTCTCACGAGGGCGCAGTTCGCCCCGGCTTCTCGACGGGGTTCAGTTGCCCCAGTGCTGCAGTGCGGTTCCTCGGCATGTAGTTCGAGCCACGGTGATCAGCGAGAGAGGGATGGCGCTCGGGGCCGCCTCCCTGGTCCTCTCTGATGGTGGTGGCATGGCGGGGCTCTCCGGTGGCCGGCTCTGGTGATATTTCCTTCTTCTGCCCCCTCCCCTATCCTTGTCATTGCGCACATCGGAGGCTCTGCCATCGCCCGATCCCGGCATCCCCCGACCCTGCAGGAGGGATAACGACATCAATGTCCCCTCCACTAACCATCTAGAAGGAGGTGGTTGTCCCTGTCTGTCGTTGTAGTCCGCACGGTGGGCATTTGTAGCACATCATCGACAAAGATGGATCCAAGGGCACCCGTGCAGTCCACTGCGTGGGTGCACGCAGCACGCCGGCACTCCCCTTCGCAGTCCATAATGTGGGTTCAGCCCACAAGGGCATGCAACTCTGCCTACGGGCATGCAGCTCTGCCTACGGGCGTATGCAGTACATGATGACGAGCATGTATACATGGTTTCGGGAGCAAAACATCAAAGTGCGGTTCGATGTTTTTGCTGGAGTTCACTACTCATTCATATCACTTTACTCTTTTTTTAATGGGAATCTTTGGTGCAATGAAGTATTCTATCCGCTATTCTTTTTTTAATTACTTGAACAAAGGCAGTCCTCCTTGTTGTAATTGTTTTGAATTTTTCCTTTGCTGTTTGTATAAATTATTCAAACAAAAATGCAGTGCTCTTTGAGAGAAGTGGAAGCCAATATCACAATAACTAAAGTCATTTGGGCCGAAGATGTCCCCTTGAAAGTACTGAGCAGTTTGTTAATTTTGCCTTTGTTGTTTGTGTAAATTATTCAAACAAATGTAGTGCTCTTTGAGAGAAGTTGAAGCCCATATCACAAAAAAAGTAAAGTCACTTTGGGCTGAAGATGTTCGCTTGACTGTACTGGGCGGTTCTTTTGTCGAACTGGATTTTTTTAGCATCCTATGTACTTTGAGAAAAAATGATGTGGTCCATTTTGTGGTGATTAGTGGTTTAGTTTGTAAAAAAAAAGAAAAATAAATTCCCATGAGAAGTTCACTTCTTTTTCTAATGCACTTTATTTCATTTGTGGCTCTCAAAAGCATGCATAGACGGAAAGAAAAAAATTAAGTGCAGCTCACTTATTTCATTGTTGTAGCGATCTTCTATCTCCGAGCGGTTAACTATGTTGCCAAGTGCAAAAACAAAATTGGAAGAAAACAAACTGGAAAAGGTTGATTTTTTAATGCAGCTCACTCTGTTGTTTGTGTGCAGTAGAAACAAAATTGGAAAAGAACAACTGATGCAGTACACTCACCTCGTCCCTGCAGTGCATACTCGTTGATAAAAAAAGTTACGGAGACGATAAAGGAAAAAGAATGTGGTTCACTTTTCATAGTATTGAGGTTCACCAGTGCTCGACATGAAGTGCACTTCACCTCGTTTTGAAAAATTTACGTCCCCCAAAAAAGAAATCATGCAGTGCACTTGCCCGTCTGATGCAGTGCGATTTTCAATCCAAAGCAGTGCATTTTAGTAAAATCAAAACTACTCTTAAACTGTAAGGAACTAGCGGAAGTGTTCTATATGAAAAAGTTGCGCCTCATCGATATATTTCTAATGGCGTATAATTTGAATCATTTCGACCAGCGGTTTGCAAAAAATTCGCGAAAAACGGCCGCTGCCTCCCGCCGTAAGCCGCACAATTTTCAAAATTAACTAAAAACCGTAAGGAATCTCAAAAAATATTCCAACATACGAAAGTTGCACCTTGTCCGTAGCTTTCTAGCGGTGTATCATACTCCTCGTTTCGGCAAACGGTTCAAAAACTGGAGCTAAAACAGTACCGAAAATTGTAAAAATTTCAAAAAAACGTAATTCCGCAATTTAGTAAATTTGAAACTGCTCTTAAACCGTAACGAATTAGAAAAAATAATATATATAAAAAAGATGTGCCTCGATGATATCTTTCCAATGACGTATCATTTGCTTTATTCCGATGAGCGGTTTAGAAAAAATTGTGAAAATACGCTCGCTGCCACTCGTCGTTCGCCGCACCATTTTTAAAACTGCTCTTAAACCGCGAGGAATCTCAAAAAGTGTTCAACATGGAGAAGTTGCGCCTAATCCATAGCTTTCCAATGGTATGTTATACGCCTCGTTCCGATAAACAGTTAAAAAACTAGAGCAAAAACAGTACCAAAAAAACACTACATGCAGTTTTTTACGACACGAAGTTCACTAGTGTGTATTGCAGTGCCCTTGCTACAGAAAGTGCAGTGCACTTGCGTTGAGTGTGCAGTGCGGAAGTGTTATCAAAATAGTTATTCTGCTAATATATATATATATAATTCCGATCACGATGAACCAGATGCATAGGATAAAACTTTTGATGAAATTCCAATCTATCATTTCCAAATCCATGTTCCAATATCATCACATAGCCTATACCATGTCAATGCCTTTCCCATAATAGATAAATAGAAAACCTTACTCTTAATTTCATCTCCGGGTTGACCTACAAGCATAAATAATCCACAAAATTCATCCGCATGGATTAGGTGCATATCAGGATGTATTGTTCCATCTCCTGTATAAGGATTAGCTAGCAGTTTCTCTATCATACCCAAAATAACCTCATAGTAAATATTTTCAGTAGGGGGGTGGGCGCGTCATGGTGCCTCGTGGGGAACTAGGTGGCCCCCTTTGGTATTTATTTCTTCTAGTATTTTTTATTTATTCCAATATAATTCTCCATGAAATTTTAGCTCATTTGGAGATGTGCAGATGTCGGTACCCGGATCCTAAGTCACACGATCTAGAAGGTAACACATCATATCACTTGGTGACCCCACGGACAGTATCCCCACAGCTGCAGCCTTACCTTGGCCTGGACCATTTACGCCTTTTGGCTCACGTACATGATTCTACTGCTAGCATCCATATGACAGAGAACCCAGGCCGACATGACTAATCATAAATCAAGGTGACACAAACTTATAGGGATAGGCATACATGACCCAACAATGCACGTGTCGGTCAGCAGCGAGTGTAACAAAGTCATAGCGAGGCTACAAAGGGCTCCAATAAACACCGCGTGACATTTACCCGTAGGGACAGATATAGGAGCAAAGAAGGACACATGTCGGTCAATCCATGTGTTCCGGAGCAGTAGCGAACTACCATGGCTTAGTGGAAACACTAGGCGGCATTTCCCCATAAGGAAGGCTACCGAGAATAAACAAATAGGTGCCGGATCCCACACATACCAAGCATTTCAATATAATACACACAATATGCTCGATATGTGTAGATACAACATGGCATCACAACATAACTCTATGACTCAAGTATTTACTTAAAAGGCTCTGAGGAGCCATACATAGCATGATATTACAAACATGGTTCTCATGACCCAACATACAAAGTCATACAAGCAACAAGCACATGCAGAAGCTTATCCTGTCTGAGTACAGACAGCTGAAAAGAAAGAAAGCTAGAAAGCCTGTCTATCTACAAGACCCTTTATAGGAGCCAGACCTCTTTCTGGGATTCCCAAGCTAATTGGTCAACGTCAAACTCATCGCAGGAATCTAAAGTGAGACTGAAGTCTCGTCTACAAAAACATAGATTAAGCAAACATGAGTACAAATGTACTTAACAAGACTTACATCAGAACTAGCTACATATGCATCAGTATCACCAAAGGGGCTGTGGAGTTTAACTTTAGCAAGCCAGCTTTAACTCGATGGTTATCCTGTACTACAACTACTAGTAAATTCTTTGAGGTGAGAAAGTACACACGAGTCCACATATTCACCATATCAATACACCACTATGGATCCGCTCTCGTCTCCCTACGAGAAGGCTATCCATAGCACTCACGCTTATCTTGCGCATTTTAGAGTATCCACTTCGAGTTATAGATGAACTGTATAAGCTTTCCAAGTAGTCCATATCCGCGGGCGCGGCTATTCAAATAGTTTGATAACCCTACAGGGGTGTACTTGTTTACACATTCTCTCACCACCCACCACCATATACACGTCATGAATCTCAGCAACCTTCAAGCGAAGCCTGGCGAGGGTGTCGGCCACAACCTGAGTAACCACAGACTCTAGTCCAAGTTTATCGCCTATTTGAGGTTTTATACGCAAAGGAACTCCAGCTGAGGTTTCACTCATGGCCTCAAATGACGTGTGCAGGGATCCCAAACCCACCAAAACGGGTGCCTTGGTACACCGTGCCACGGTGCCTATACCGCATCATAGCCCACCCCTAAAGTCAGCGCTATGCGCGACCTCCAACACATATCCTACAAACACCAGAACCTAGTTGTGACCCCTGGACAGAGATCAAGGCGATTAATAAGTTGAGAGAGCTTGGAGCGACCGGAGCCCAATGTGTGGTAGTAACTGTCTTGGATCGCAAACACAGAACTCAGTTCCTAAAGACGATTTCAGTGAGACAACCCACCATGTACTCCTACATGGCCTCTCATCGCTACCTTTACCAAATCGTGTTCACACACTTAGCTCTCAACAGTAGGACATGTTAGCCACCATCCCAATCCATCCCAGATGAATCAAGCCTGACACAATTCCAAGCATAGTAGGCATAGCAAGCAAGCATGAATGAGTGGGAACATCATGGCTCAAACAACTTCGACTCATGCTAGTGGGTTTCAACTATTTACTGTTGCAAAGACATGTCATGCAGAGGAATGGGTTCAACTACAGCAACATGCAATAGTTGAATCGTTATTTTCCAAATGCATTAAAAGAGAGAAAGAGCGAGAGAGTGGGATTGTATCAGAATGATCAAGGGTTTTTTGCTTGCCTGGCAGTTCTGAAGATAGTACTACTCTTCATGAGTGACAATGATCACAACATCAGAAACGACGACTACCGAGAAGGAACAACACCGACTAGCAAAGAATGAACACAATTAATGCAATGCACAACCAAATGCATGATATGGCATTTCAAGGTACTAAATTAATCTAATGCAACAGCAAGTCATTTTAATTGAGGTGGAATTCAAACATGTAGCAAATTCCAACTCCAAAACTAATTACCATACATTCCATAATCATGAAATGTCCTAGTTGGTGATGTTAACTTTCTCAACCATGCATGAACATGTCATAAACAGATTCTTCATATTTTTCTCAAAAAAAAATCATATATAAATTATTTTCATCTCAGCTACGGTTTAATTTCTATGATTTTTTGAAGGTTATGTGAATTTCTGTTTATGTGAATTTATAAAATAAATAAATCATTTAGATTTTTTTAAATTCTAGAAATCCTTTATTGTGTCAGTGTGAGGTCACCACTACGTCATCTAGTCAACATGGCTGGTCCAGGTCAAACCTAACATGCGGGGTCCACATGTCATTGACACACCGGTTAACAGAGGGTTAATTAACACCTAACAAAAGTAATTTGCAAGTTGGGGACCGATGTTAGTGACCTAAACTAAATGTAATTAGTCTAAAACGACGGTTAGTCGCCGATGATAAACAGGAAGCGGCAGAGCTCCCTGGTCGGCCAACTCCGGCAACGAAAGGTCGCGCGGTCGGGCTTGTTGGAGCCAGCGCAACGAGGCGCGTAGGGTGGTGGCAGTGGCTGGTGCCAGGGAGGGATATAGCGATGGTGGCGGCTACATCAGTGGCGGCCGGAGCTCGGGTTCATGCGAACGTGGTGGTTCAACGCGTAAGGGAGTAGGATGGGACACGGGTTAGGTTCCTAGTGGTGCCAGGAGCATGTCTACGTGCTCGGACACGATGCTTGTCCGCTGTAACGACAACAACGACATGAACGTCGATGGTGAGCTCACGGGTGCGGCGCCTAGCATGGTTAGAGTAGGCGCGCGAGCGAGAGGACAGGAAGGGAAGGAGGAGGAGCTCATGTGGGCGTAGCAGCTGGTCAGTGGCTTCAGGGACGGCTGGAATGGGGCGGATCAAAGCCAATGCGCTTCTGGCAGAGGCGACAGGGACAAGCTCGATATAGCGACGCTTCCGGGCGTCCAAGGACACGATCTTCATCATGGTGAGGTTCGGCGTGATGGCGGATCTCCCAGACATGCGGGCGCGACGTCTCATTGATGGTGGCCACGTAAATAGAGCTCGGCGGCCGGTGGATGCCCTCGGGGGTGCTCGGAATCGAGCGCTGGAGAGAAAGAGAGGGACCAGGGGGAGGGTAACGGAAGAGGGGCTCGAGGGGGCCTTCCCGGCAAAGAGGATGGGCACGAGGGAGGCTGCTGCGTGGCAAGCAGGAGGTGGACGCGGTGCATGCGCGGGCGTCACGTAGGTGCTCCTACTAGCAGGAGGTAGGAGACGCTAGCGAGGAGGTGGGTTGGGCTAGCTACAGTGTTGGGCCACACAGTAGGTTGCCAAATGAGTCTTTCTCTCTGTTTTTTGTTCTTCTGTTTTGAATTAATTATTGCCATTGTTTGAAAATCAGAGCAAAGTTGAAACCAGTGCCAAAAATTTCTGTAAATATTTATGTGACTTAGCTAGACCTTTCCAAATGTACATAAATATTTCAGAGACATTTGAAGATATATTCTAACTACAAGAATATAAATTCAAATTCAAATTCAATAGTGATTTAAATTCAAAGCCCAAAATATTCTGTAAATATGTTCATCATCTTTGGTTGGGCCCAAAACCTTTGCCAAAATATAACCAACATTATCTAAGGTCATTTTGGAATCATTGAATGCATTTATAGGGTTTTTGCCCTTTATTTGAAATTTGGAGACTTAAAATTTCCTCATTTCAAAATTCACTAAAATTAAATATGATGCATGATGCTCTCTGATGCAACTATTTACAAGCAACAATCTAGGGTTGTGACAACTCACCCCAACTAAACAAGAATCTTTACCCAAGATTCAAGATGTAGGGTAAGGGAAAGGGAGGTCACGGAACTAACATAGACTTCATGATCCAATTACCCTTCTCGAAGACATTGATTCATCACTTCATATTGATCTTGACGTATGTGTTTTGGGAACTCCATCCAAAACGTATGATAGAAAGAAACTCTACAGGAATTGATCTCCTCGAAGATCGAGCAAGTCAAGATCAACTCTTGGAGTGAGACATAGAACATCCCTTGAGCTGAGACACAGAACACACGTCGAGATAGATGGAAAGAAACAGATGACGAATGTTCAATTTGGTAGGCAACAATTCCACGCTTAAAAAGATGGTGCATAAATGTCCAAGTAGCGAGGGGTAAATTGTCATGATTCCATAATGGGACACCTTAAGGGAGGTGACTCGTAGAATTATTCCCTTAAGTGGCAAGAAGAATTACTTTTGATACAGCAATCATTGGAAGTCCTCATATAAGGCTAAGGCAATTTACAAATGATCATTTGAAGGAATTCGAAAGAGATGGCATACTCGGATTAGGATGGAAACTATGGTTATAGAACAACTCGGCAAACGGAAGGCACATTCTAGTTGATACCGAGGATATAACCTAGTGCCTGAGCATGCTCTCAAGAACTTGAGCATTTCCATATCATCAAGGTTTGCCAACATCTATGCCAAGAATGTTGATACAACTACAGACTACCATGATGAATAATGATGGAGGATGCAGATGAAAAGGAAGACAACACTTTCTCGGATTTCACCTTGACTATGCCAAGGGAACGAAATCTGGATGATCAACCGAGAGACATTTAGCACTCTGCTTCTAATGTTCTCCTTGATGTACTAGTGTAACCCAATTATAGGTATTGTTTGGTATCTAGAACATCAAGTAAATCTCGGACTTCAGGAGCACAAAGGATCCATAAGGAACAACTTGATGAATAAGTCGCACAAAATCCTCATGGAGAAGATGGTCAAATTGCTCAATCAAGATACTACAATAAGATCTTCTGGCTAGGTGTGTCAGCCAAAACATCAACCTTGCCAGAACCTATATCATAGATCTTGGGAAAATACCAACCATCGTATCTACCTGAGATTCAGATGTTGTTGGTAACATGATATTTTAGACTCGGCATGTTCAAATAGGAAGGTTTACAACACAAATGACGAGATGACGTTGCGAGATTCTCGGGAAATGAACTAAGGTAGCAAGCTCCAAAGCATAAGCTGGATTGCAAGATACATGTGAACACACTTCCAAGACAAGCATGACCGCATAGAAATCTTACAAAAAACACTACCAAGTTCTAGTTAGGAACCATCATTGAGGGTATCGAAGTCTTGTGCATTACCATGGATTAGCAGTTAACTCCTTTTCCTAGAATAAATCAGTCAATGGCTTTGTGTGCTAGGGAATACATATAGAATAGAGGTTGCAAATCTACCAAACCATAGTATACTTCGCACGTGCATGACTGACTTGGGACGATTCCAAATGAAGCGAAACAACTTTCTTGAACTCATGGCAGCAACTTGCATCAAATGCACGTGAATTAGAGGAAGTCACTTGTTTCATACAAACATATGCTTCATGAACGGGAAATGAAGAAAATGCTTTCAAAGTTTTCAGCACTAGCTTGATGTTCAACGCGAATCATGGAGAAGATAAGAATGTTGCCAATGGGCTCAACAACAATTCATCGAAATTTCCATACAAATGGAGTTCCATAACTATGTGAACAAAGTGATCGCATT
Source organism: Triticum dicoccoides (assembly GCF_002162155.2). NCBI lineage: Eukaryota > Viridiplantae > Streptophyta > Magnoliopsida > Poales > Poaceae > Triticum > Triticum dicoccoides. Next base: position 215,766,628 of record NC_041393.1, on the reverse strand, counting down.
GGCCAGACCAAAGGATATAATGGTGCATGCTCGAGGAAACAACCACAAGTAAGACAACATTAGGGGAATGTTGGTTATGATTTTGATTTGAATATAACCCATAATCAAACCAAGGATTGGATAAAACAATAGATCCAACAGCTGATCGCGAAGACCAATTGATGAAGATATCATCTTTCTTCAACACACACACACAACACAAAGATATCCCTTTGGAATGAACTAAGTTAGGCAAAGCTTTTATCTACCAACTCTCCAAGTTATTGTTTAGCTTAACCAACTAGTTCGGGGTATCCAACACATATTCTTCAAGAAGGGGTGGTCTATAAGAAAAACAACTTGATCACGAACTCAAGATAACGGTCAGGGGACAACCTGGTAATACTTCCTAGAAGATATTCAGAAAATCACGAACCACCCATATGTTATGAAGCTCGAGAACAATCTTGCTTTCGAGGCAAGATGATGTGATAAAATAAGAAAGGGATTGACACAATTCAAGCTCATTGATCGAAGAGTGCACCAAAAATAGGGACTAGGTAGCATGATCAATCTTAGGATGATGATTCAATAACTAGCATGCTAAGAATGAGATTATCGTCCATTAGCTACCAAGCAACGGGGTTTCTAGGAGTATTGATTTCACACATCACAGTTTACTTGCCAGCATTCTGGTTTCAACAACACGAGACTGAGGAAAGAACAATGATGGCGAGAAGTATCACCACGTCAAGAATTCATAGAAGGTGGTGCAATTCTCATGACAATCCTAGAATAAAGGGGGTAATAATCCAGGGTAGAACAGAACAAAAGCTGGACTGACATTTTGATCTGCGGAATACAACTGTTTTGACCCAATCCTAGATATGGATGAGGTACTAGAGTTTGTTTGTCCTGGTCATTCCAAAATAATGGCCTAATAGACCATAGGAATAATAGGCACTGATGAGCCCGAATGCATAGGTACTCCTGACTATCAACTAACAGATGAAGGTCGGAATATAAACAAGGAGGGACAACTCAAAGGAACACATGATTTCATGAGTTGTGGACGCATAATTACCATGTGGAACAAGTTCAACATATTTCTTCCAGGTAAACCATGTAGAAGGAAGGATGGGCAGAGTCACAATTATTGAATGGAGAACTCATCAAGAGCACTCTTTTTGTGATCTTTTGGTTCGGGAGAGCTTCTGCCATGATGATTCATGGTATTGGAATAATGATAAACCACGAACCTTGGAGACTGTCACAAATGTTACTAACATCCTAAAGGAACAACAAAACACTATCAACAGGAATGGACGGAATTAATCATGGGTTCAAGAACACAGGAATAGAATACCTACTAACTAAATGACATCAAGAGATGCTTTCAAGAATGGTGGCCAGAATTATCACACTAATAACACAAAACAAAGCTAGAATAATGGGTGGTTCTCTGGGTGAGTTGTCTAAGATATCCTAATTTCCTCATAACTTCAACATATATGTCGAGGCAACAGAGTACCTCAACACAATGATTAGTGTGATTAGTCTGGCCAAAAAGGGACATCGGAATAGGAAGAAAGAATTTGCAAATGCTTCAGATTATCTAGAAACCTCAGATTACTCGAATAGCATAGCGGTTGTACGGCATGAAAAACGAGACATCCTGCATGAGGACTGACAACTCAACAACTGAATCCTATGGAAACACCGATCCAAGAAGACAACACCTATCCTATAAGTCTCTAGCATAGTAATTCGTCATCCTGATAGATAGATAAGAAGCCTAGTTTCTTAACCCTGTAGAAATGAAGAGGGTGACTCAGAATTTGAATGAAACAAGGATAAGGAGTAAAAAGAGCCTTACGTTCCCTTCCATAATCAATTCCCTTATATAACTAAAGCAGTTCTAGACTCGACTTCGACAAGTTTGGCTTGGTAATCCTACAGGCAGTCACGCTCTGATACCAAAACTGTCGGGACCCCGATCCTAAGTCACACCGATCTAGTAGGTAACACATCATATCACTTTGCAGCCTCACGTAGGTATCCCCACGGCTGCAGCCTTACCTTGGTCGGGACCGTTTGCGCCTTTTGGCTCACATATATGATTGTGTTGCTAGCATCCATATGACAAAGAACCCAAGCCGACATGACTAGTCGTAAACCAAGGTGGCACAAACTTATAGGGACAGGCATACATGACCCAGCAATGCACGTGTCGGTCAGTAGTGAATGTAACCGAGTTGTTGTGAGGCAACAAAGGACTCAAGTAAACACTGCATGACATTTCCCCATAGGGACAGACAGAGGAACAAAGAAGGACACATGCCGGTCAACCCATGTATTCTGGAGCAGTAGTGAACTACCATGGCTAAGTGGAAGCACTAGGAGGCATTTCCCCGTAAGGAAGGATACCGAGAATAAACAAATAGGTGTCGGATCCCACACATACCAAGCATTTCAATAACTTACACACAATATGATTGATATGTGTAGATACAACATGGCATCACAACATAACTCTATGACTCAAGTATTTATTTGAAAGGCTCTGAGGAGCAATACATAGCATATTATTACAAACATGGGTTTGATGACCCAACATACAAAGTCATACAAGCAACAAGCACATGCAGAAGCTTATCATGTCTGAGTACAGACAGCTAAAAAGAAAGAAGGCTAGAAAGCATGTCTATCTACAAGACCCTCTATTGGAGACATACCTCTATCTGGGATTTCCAAGCTAATCGGTCAACATCAAACTCATCGCAGGAATCTAAAGTGAGACTGAAGTTGTTGGGGAACGTAGTAATTTCAAAAATTTCCTACGCACACGCAAGATCATGGTGATGCATAGCAATGAGAGGGGAGAGTGTTGTCCACGTACCCTCGTAGACCGAAAGCGGAAGCTTTAGAACAACGCGGTTGATGTAGTCGTACGTCTTCATGGCCCGACCGATCAAGCACCGAAAACACGGCACCTCCGAGTTCTAGCACATGTTCATCTCGATGACGTCCCTCGAACTCTGATCCAGCCGAGTGTCGAGGGAGAGTTCCGTCAGCATGATGGCATGGTGACGATGATGATGTTCCACCATCGCAGGGCTTCGCCTAAGCACCGCTACAATATTATCGAGGAGGACTATGGTGGAGGGGGGCACCGCACACGGCTATGAGATCAATGATCTGTTCTTGTTGTGTCTAGAGGTGCCCCCCTGCCCCCGTATATAAAGGAGCAGGGGGAAGGGGCGGCCGGCTAGGGAGGAGGCGCGCCATGGGGATTCCTACTCCCATTGGGAGTAGGGCTCCCTCCTTTCCTTGTTGGACTAGGAGAAGGGGGAAAGAGGAGGGAGAGAGAGGAAGGAAGGGGGGCGCCGCCCCCCTCTCCTTGTCCTATTCGGACTAGGGGGGAGGGGCACGCGGCCCTACCCTAGCCGCCTCTCCTCTTCTCCACTAAGGCCCACTATGGCCCATTAAGCCCCCAGGGGGTTTCGGTAACCCCTCGGTACTCCGGTAAAATCCCGATTTCACCCGGAACACTTTTGATATCCAAATATAGGCTTCCAATATATCAATCTTCATGTCTCGACCATTTCGAGACTCCTCGTCATGTCCGTGATCACATCCGGGACTCCGAAAAACCTTCGGTACATCAAAACTCATAAACTCATAATATAACCGTCATTGAAACTTTAAGCGTGCGGACCCTACGGGTTCGAGAACTATGTAGACATGATGGAGACACGTTTCCGGTCAATAACCAATAGCAGAACCTGGATTCTCATATTGGCTCCTACATATTCTATGAAGATCTTTATCGATCAAACCGCATAAAAACATACGTTGTTCCCTTTGTCATTGGTATGTTACTTGCCCGAGATTTGATCGTCGGTATCTCAATACCTAGTTCAATCTCGTTACCGGCAAGTCTCTTTACTTGTTATGTAATGCATCATTCCATAACTAACTCATTAGCTACATTGCTTGCAAGGCTTATAGTGATGTGCATTACCGAGAGGGCCCAGAGATACCTCTCCGACAATCGGAGTGACAAATCCTAATCTCGAAATACGCCAACTCAACATTTACCTTTGGAGACACCTGTAGAGCTCCTTTATAATCACCCAGTTACATTGTGACGTTTGGTACCACACAAAGTGTTCCTCCGGTAAACGGGGGTTGCATAATCTCATAGTTGTGGGAACATGTATAAGTCATGAATAAAGCAATAGCAACATACTAAACGATCAAGTGCTAAGCTAACGGAATGGGTCAAGTCAATCACATCATTCTCCTAATGATGTGATCCTGTTAAGCAAATGACAACTCAGGTCTATGGTTAGGAAACATAACCATCTTTGATTAATGAGCTAGTCAAGTAGAGGCATACTAGTGACATTATGTTTGTCTATGTATTCACACATGTATCATGTTTTCGGTTAATACAATTCTAGCATGAATAATAAACATTTATCATGATATAAGGAAATAAATAATAACTTTATTATTGCCTCTAGGGCATATTTCGTTCAGTCTCCCACTTGCACTAGAGTCAATAATCTAGTTCACATCACCATGTGATTTAACACCAATATTCACATTTGTATGTGATTAATACCCATAGTTCACATTGTCATGTGATCAACACCCAAAGGGTTTACTAGATTCAATAATCTAGTTCACATCGCTATGTGATTAACACCCAAAGAGTACTAAGGTATGATCATGTTTTGCTCATGAGAGAAGTTTAGTCAACGGGTCTGTCATATTCAGAGCCGTATGTATTTTGCAAATATTCTATGTCTACAATGCTCTGCATGGAGCTACTCTAGCTAATTGCTCTAACTTTCAATATGTATCCAGATTGAGACTTAGAGTCATCTGGATTGGTCTAAAAGCTTGCACCAATGTAACCTTTTACCATGAACTCTTTTATCACCTCCATAATCGAGAAACATTTCCTTAGTCTTTACTAAGGATATTCTTTACCGTTGTCCGGTGATCTACTTTTAGATCAAAAATTGCACTCCCTTGCCAAACTCAAAGAAAGGTATGCAATAGGTCTGGTACACAGCATAGCATACTTTATAGAACCTATGAATGAGGCATAGGGAATGACTTTTCATTCTATTTCTATTTTTCTGCCATGGTTGGGTTTTGAGTCTTACTCAACTTCACACCTTGCAATACAGGCAAGAACTCCTTTGACTGTTTCATTTTGAACTACTTCAAAATCTTATCAAGGTATGTACTCATTGAAAAATCTTATCAAGCATCTTGATCTATCTCTATAGATCTTGATGCTCAATGTGTAAGCAGCTTCACCGAGGTCTTACTTTGAAAAACTCTTATTCAAGTATCCTTTTATGCTATCCAGAATTTCTATATCATTTCCAATTAACAATATGTCATCTACATATAGTTTTAGAAATGCTATAGAGCTCTCACTCACTTTCTTGTAAATACATGCTTCTCTAAAAGTCTGTATAAAACCATATGCTTTGATCAACTTATCAAAGCGTATATTCCAACTCCGAGATGCTTGCACCAGTCCATATATGGATCGCTGGAGCTTGCACATTTTGTTAGCACCTTTAGGATTGACAAAACCTTCTGGTTGCATCATATACAACTCTTCTTTAATAAATCCATTAAGGAATGCAGTTTTGACATCCATTTGCCAGATTTCATAAATTGTGGCAATTGCTAACATGATTCAGACAGACTTAAGCATTGATACGAGTGAGAAAATCTCATCGTATTCAACACCTTGAACTTGTCGAAAAACTTTTTGCGACAAGTTGAGCTTTGTAGATAGTAACACTACTATCAGTGTCTGTCTTCCTCTTGAAGATCCATTTATTTTCTATGGCTCGCCGATCATCGGGCAAGTCCACCAAAGTCCACACTTTGTTCTCATATATGGATCCCATCTCAGATTTCATGGCCTCCAAGCCATTTCGCGGAATCTGGGCTCATCATCGCTTCCTCATAGTTCGTAGGTTCATCATGGTCTAGTAACATGACTTCAGAATAGGATTACCGTACCACTCTGGTGCGGATCTTAATCTGGAAGATCTACAAAGTTTGGTAGTAACTTGATTTGAAGTTTCATGATCATCAGCATTAGCTTACTCACTAATTGGTGTAGGAATCACTAGAACTGATTTCTGTGATAAACTACTTTCCAATTCGGGAGAAAGTACAATTACCTTATCAAGCTCTATTTTCCTCCCGCTCACTTCTTTTGAGAGAAACTCCTTCTCTAGAAAGGATCCATCTTAGCAACCAATATCTTGCCTTCGGATCTGTGATAGAAGGTGTACCTGATACGTCTCCAACGTATCTATAATTTATGAAGCATTCATGCTATTTTATTATCTGTTTTGAATGATTATGGGCTTCATTATACACTTTTATATTACTTTTGGGACTAACATATTAACTGGAGGCCCAGACTATATTGTTGTTTTATTGCCTGTTTCAGTATTTCGAAGAAAAGGAATATCAAACGGAGTCCAAACAGAATGAAAACTTCGGGAGCGTGATTTTTAGGAAGAATATGATCCGGGAGACTTGGAGTTCATGTCACAAGATCCTCGAGGAGGCCACGAGATAGGGAGCGCCCCCCCTGGGTGCGCCCTACCCTCTCGTGGGCCCCTCGAGGCTCCCCCGACCGACTTCTTTCACCTATATAAGCCTATGTACCCTAAAAACATCGAATATCAAGATAGATCGGGAGTTCCGCCGCCGCAAGCCTATGTAGCCACCAAAAACCTCTCGGGAGCCCGTTCTGGCACCCTGCCGGAGGGGGAACCCATCACCGGTGGCCATCTTCATCATCCCGACGCTCTCCATGACGAGGAGGGAGTAGTTCACCCTCGGGGCTAAGGGTATGTACCAGTAGCTATGTGTTTGATCTCTCTCTCTCTCTCGTGTTCTCTCTATGGCATGATCTTCATGTATCGCGAGCTTTGCTATTATAGTTGGATCTTATGATGTTTCTCCCCCTCTACTCTCTTGTGATGAATTGAGTTTTCCTCTTGAAGTTATCTTATCGGATTGAGTCTTTAAGGATTTGAGAACACTTGATGTATGTCTTGCCGTGCTTATCTGTGGTGACAATGGGATATCATGTGCCACTTCATGTATGTTTTGGTGACCAACTTGCGGGTTCTGCCCATGAACCTATGCATAGGGGTTGGCACATGTTTTCGTCTTGACTCTCAGGTAGAAACTTTGGGGCACTCTTTGAAGTACTTTGTGTTGGTTGAATAGATGAATCTGAGATTGTGTGATGCATATCGTATAATCATGCCCACGGATACTTGAGGTGAAAATGGAGTATCTAGGTGACATTAGGGTTTTGATTGATTTGTGTCTTAAGGTGTTATTCTAGTATGAACTCTATGATAGATTGAGCGGAAAGAATAGCTTCATGTTATTTTACTACGAACTCTTGAATAGATTGATCTGAAAGAATAACTTTGAGGTGGTTTCGTACCCTACCATAATCTCTTCGTTTGTTCTCCGCTATTAGTGTCTTTGGAGTGACTGTTTGTTGCATGTTGAGGGATAGTTATATGATCCAAATATGTTATTATTGTTGAGAAAACTTGCACTAGTGAAAGTATGAACCTTAGGCCTTGTTTCCTACATTGCAATACCGTTTATGCTCAGTTTTATCATTAGTTACCTTGCTGTTTTTATAATTTCAGATTACAAATACCTTTATCTACCATCCATATTGCACTTGTATCACCATCTCTTCACCGAACTAGTGCACCTATACAATTTGCCGTTGTATTGGGTGTGTTGGGGACACAAGAGACTCTTTGATATTTGCTTGCAGGGTTGTTTGAGAGAGACCATCTTCATCCTACGCCTCCCACGGATTGATAAACCTATGTCATCCACTTGAGGGAAATTTGCTACTGTCCTACAAACCTGTGCACTTGCAGGCCCAACAACGTCTACAAGAAGAAGGTTGTGTAGTAGACATCAAGCTCTTTTCTGGCGCCGTTGCCGGGGAGGTGAGTGCTTGAAGGTATATATTTAGACCTTGCAATCGAATCTTTTTGTTTCTTGTTTTATCACTAGTTTAGTTTATAAAAGAAAACTACAAAAAAATGGAGTTAAGTTTGTCTCATACGCTTTGTCTTTTTAATATCTTTCGTGAGTATGATGAAAAGGAAAATTGTGCTCAAGTGCTAGAATAAGAAATCTATAGAATGTTTGACCTTAAATCTTTGAATAATGAGCATGGTTTCAATGTTTTTAGTGCGAACTCCTTGAATATCCATAGTACTAATGATGATTGCACTAGTTATGATGAAAATTTCTCTTATAAGCATGTAAATTTTTGTGGAGAGCATTGGGTTTGCATAGATACACCAAATAGAGAAGATAGATATTGTAAGAGGCATAAGTATTTAGAAACTAAAAGGTTGCAAGAAAGTCTTGATGTTTGTGCTGAAAAATTCAATATTTTGCGCGCTCCTTGTGAACTTTGCAATGAACGTGGTCATTTAAATCTCCAATGCAAATTGTTTCATGACCAAATCGTATCCAAAAATTGTGATAATTTGATTACCCTTGGGCATCATAAAGAGCTTAGTCTTCTTTTGGGGTATGAAGAAATCAAACGTATAACCGAGGGTATTCCAAAATTTAATCTTGATAGATTTCTTGATTTTGATCTAGAGACGATTTATATGTTTTGTGCGGTGAATTGCATTGAAAATCCGTATATTGCCAATTACCTAAAGAAAAGAAAGCAAATAGAAGATGATGAGAATACTAATGAAAGGGAAGAGACTTCCCAATATCCTCCTATTATTTCTTATGATGAATCAGGTAATGAGGAGGAGCTTTCTATTCAACCAATCTCATCAATAAGGAGCTCAAAGAGGAAGGTTGAACCCACACATAATGTGAAGAAGAAAAATAAAAGAAGGAGAAACAAATGTAGAAAGGTATCCCTCACAAATTATGTTGCTCCTACTACTCATTGTGATGATGATAATTGCTTTACTATTGGTGATATCCATATTTTTAACGATGAGAGTGATTATGCTTATGATATGAAAGTGCCCAAGCTTGGGGAAGCTATGTTTGATGAGTGTGAAATATTTGAGCATATATTTGCTGAAATTAATGTTTGTCCCAAGCTTGGGGATGCTGTGTTTAATGAAGATGATATTTTTAGCATCCCAAGTTTTGATATGCAAAGTTGTTATGATGATAGCATGCCTCTTACCTATGATAATTATATTGATGAAAGTGGGTTCGGAAGAGTGTCAACTTTAGGAAGTAGTTATCCCACTATTTTGGAGGATGTTGAATCTTATTATGATAAATATGAAAGTGGATTTGGAAGAGTGTCAACTTTATTTGGTGATGATTCCACTATCTTGGAAGAGGTTTCAATCGATTATGATGAGAACGAAGTTGCTACTTATGATGATTATTGTGATGAAACTTATGCTATAAAAAGTAGTGATGATTATATTTATAAAACTTGTCATTATTATGATTACCCTTTTTCTGAACATTACTCTTTTAATGTGGAAACAATTTTTAGTGTTCAAGTCTTTTATTGTACTCTCACTATTCCGATTGAGAAGAATTTTGCTTATGTGGAGAGTAGTAAATTTTCTATGCTTGTAGATCATGAAAAGAATGCTTTAGGTGCTGGTTATATTGTTGAATCCATTCATGATGCTACTGAAAATTATTATGAGGGAGGAACATATGCTTGTAGGAATTGCAATAATATCAAGTTTCCTCTCTATGTGCTTAAAGTTTTGAAGCTATGCTTGTTTTGCCTTCCTATGCTAGTTGTTTATTGTTCCCATAAGTTGTTTGATCACAAAATCCCTATGCATAGGAAGTGGGTTAGACTTAAATTTGCTAGTCATATGCTTCATGATGCTCCCGTTATGTTTCAATTCTTCTCTTTTATGTGAGCATCATTGCCATCATCATGCCTAGCTAGAAAGGCATTAAAGAAAAGCGCTTGTTCGGAGACAACCCAATATTTATCCCTACTGTTTTTATGTGTCCACATGATTATGCTACTGTTTTAATCATGTTTTATAGCTTTTGTTTCAATAAAGTGCCAAGTAGAACCTTTGGGAAGACTTGGGTGAAGTTTATGTGATCTTGCTGTAAAAAACAGAAACTTTAGCGCTCACGAGATTAACTGCCATTTTTTACTGGAGAGTGATTTTAGGTTGATTATTTTTTCAGATGATTAATAGACAAATTCCTCAGTTCCACCAATTTATTTCAGAATTGTTTGAGTTCCAGAAGTATTCGAATGATACAGATTACTACAGACTGTTCTGTTTTTGACAGATTCTGTTTTCTATGTGTTGTTTGCTTATTTTGATGAATCTATGAGTAGTATCGGAGGGTATGAACCATAAATAAGTTGGAATACAGTAGATGTTACACCAATATGAATTGATAATGAGTTCATTACAGTACATAAGTGGTGATTTATTTTCTTATACTAACGGAGCTTACGAGTTTTGTTTTGAGTTTTGTGTGGTTGAAGTTTTCAAGTTTTGGGTAAAGATTCGATGGACTATGGAATATGTAGTGGAAAGATCATAAGCTTGGGGATGCCCAAGGCACCCCAAGGTAATATTCAAGGACAACCAAGAGCCTAAGCTTGGGGATGCCCCAGAAGGCATCCCCTCTTTCGTCTTCGTTCATCGGTAACTTTACTTAGAGCTATATTTTTATTCACCACATGATATGTGTTTTGCTTGGAGCATCATTTTCTTTTGTTAGTATTTTCTTTCTGTTATTTAGAAAATGTTTTGCATATTTAGTTCAATAAAAATGTCAAGGATAGCCTTTACCATGCTTATTTTGCTGGTATACATGTTGCTGTTTGAAAACAGAAAGTTCACCGCTGTTGCAAAAATTCCCTAGAAAAGTCAGAGAATGGTATAATGTTGAATCTTTTTGCATATTGAGCTCTGATAAATATTCTACATTTTAGTATTTTTCTCATAATTTTTGGAGTTAGGGAAGTATTGATACTCTTGCATTCTTTACAGACTATACTGTTTTGGCAGATTGCTCTTATGTTTGCATTGTTTGCATATGTTTGTTTGTTTAATGATTCTATTTGAGGATAGGAGTATTAAATATGCAGAGACATTTAGTATGAAATGTTGAATAATTTTTTTAGTGATTTGTTACAGTAGAAAATGATAAGGTTTCGCATTGGTTTATACTAACCTATCTCACGAGTTCTTGATGAGTTTGTTGTGGATGAAGCTTTTGATAACAAGAAGAGAAACCATGATATGAGAGGAATTAAGGAGACATAAAAGCTCAAGATTGGGGATTCCCAAGGCACCCCAAGATAATATTTCAAGAAGTCTCAAGCATATAAGCTTGGGGATGCCTCGGTAGGCATCCCGCCTTTCTTCTTCAACAACTATCGGTTAGTATCGGTTGAGCCTAAGTTTTTGCTTCTTCACATGAGTTGTGCTATCCTTGAAATGCATTTTTATTTTGCTTTGCTTGCTATTTGAATACAATACCAAGATCTGAAATTCTTTATTGAGAGAGAGTCTTCACATAGTTACATAATTATTTTGCTACTCATTGATCTTCACTTATATCTTTTTGGAGTAGTTTGTCGTTTACTCGTGTGCTTCAGTTATATCCTATGAGTAAATGGTTGAATGAGTTGATTGTCATAAATCTGAAATTATATATGTCTCATTTTCTTATCCCATGGGGATTAATGACTTCACATCTAAGAAGTAGAGGTTGTAAATTTATTGAAGGTTAGCAAGCATTGTGTTGGTCATTTGAACAATTCATGAAAGAATATTGAAGGAAGACAGATTTCACATATAAATATACTATCCTAGACATCTTTTATAATTGTGAGCACTCATTAAGTATGACATGCTAAAGAGTTGATGTTGGACAAGGAAGACAACATAATGTTTTATGTTTTCTCACATCTCAGTTAAAGTATATTGTCATGGATCATTCAAACATGTTGAGCTTGCCTTTCCCCCTCATGCTAGCCAAAATTCCTTGCACCAAGTAGAGATACTACTTGTGCTTCCAAATATACTTAAACCCAGTTTTTTCCATGAGAGTCCACTATACCTACCTATGGATTGAGTAAGATCCTTCAAGTAAGTTGTCATCGGTGCAAGCAATAAAAATTGCTCTCTAAATATGCATGACTTATTAGTGTGGAGAAAATAAGCTTTGTACGATCTTGTTATGGAAGCAATAAAAGCGATAGACTGCATAATAAAGGTCCATATACAAGGGGCAATATAAAGTGACGTTCTTTCGCATTAAGATTTTGTGTATCCAACCCTAAAAGTGCATGACAACCTCTGCTTCCCTCTGCGAAGGGTCTATCTTTTACTTTATGTCTTTTACTTTATGCAAGAGTCAAGGTGATCTTCACCTTTCCCATTTTCATTTTGTCCTTTGGTAAGCACTTTGTGTTGGTTTGATCCTGATATATATATCCAATTGAATGTAAGTTAGCATGAACTATTATTGTTGACATCACCCAAAGGTGAATACGTTGGGAGGCAACACTATAAGCCCCTATCTTTCTCAGTGTTTGATTAAGACTTCATAACCACAAGTATTGTGTGAGTGTTAGCAATTGTAGAAGACTATATGATAGTTGAGTATGTGGAGTTTGCTATTCCTGAAAATAAGATGAATTGCAATTGTTTGATGACTAAGAATGAAGTTTGCTAGTTTTCAAGAAAGTTTATGGTCTATGCTTTAACATGTGAATTGCTTGTTACTTGTTCGTGAGAAGTATTATGAGATGAACTACTGTTATGACTTCTAATCATGCTATAAAAGGTGATTGAAATTATCATTGATCAAACTTGTGCACCTTCTAGCATTCACACTTCATAAATTCTTTTTTGATCATTTACCTACTCGAGGACGAGTAGGAATTAAGCTTGGGGATGCTGATACGTCTCCAACGTATCTATAATTTATGAAGCATTCATGCTATTTTATTATCTGTTTTGAATGATTATGGGCTTTATTATACACTTTTAAATTACTTTTGGGACTAACCTATTAACCGAAGGCCCAGCCCATATTGCTGTTTTATTGCCTGTTTCAGTATTTCGAAGAAAAGGAATATCAAATGGAGTCCAAACGGAATGAAACCTTAGGGAGCGTGATTTTTAGGAAGAATATGATCCGGGAGACTTGGACTTCATGTCAGAAGATCCTCGAGGAGGCCACGAGATAGGGGGGCGCGCCCTACCCTCTCGTGGGCCCCTAGAGGCTCCCCCGACCGACTTCTTTCACCTATATAAGCCTACGTACCCTAAAAACATCGAATATCAAGATAGATCGGGAGTTTCGCCGCCGCAAGCCTCTGTAGCCACCAAAAACCTCTCGGGAGCCCGTTCCGGCACCCTGCCGGAGGGGGAACCCATCACCGGTGGCCATCTTCATCATCCCGGCGCTCTCCATGACGAGGAGGGAGTAGTTCACCCTCGGGGTTGAGGGTATGTACCAGTAGCTATGTGTTTGATCTCTCTCTCTCTCTCTCTCTCGTGTTCTCTCTATGGCACGGTCTTGATGTATCGCGAGCTTTGCTATTATAGTTGGATCTTATGATGTTTCTCCCCATCTACTCTCTTGTGATGAATTGAGTTTTCCTCTTGAAGTTATCTTATCGGATTGAGTCTTTAAGGATTTGAGAACACTTGATGTATGTCTTGTCGTGCTTATCTGTGGTGACAATGGGATATCATGTGCCACTTCATGTATGTTTTGGTGACCAACTTGCGGGTTCCGCCCATGAACTTATGCATAGGGGTTGGCACATGTTTTCGTCTTGACTCTCAGGTAGAAACTTTGGGGCACTCTTTGAAGTACTTTGTGTTGGTTGAATAGATGAATCTGAGATTGTGTGATGCATATCGTATAATCATGCCCACGGATACTTGAGGTGAAAATGGAGTATCTAGGTGACATTAGGGTTTTGATTGATTTGTGTCTTAAGGTGTTATTCTAGTATGAACTCTATGATAGATTGAGCGGAAAGAATAGCTTCATGTTATTTTACTACGAACTCTTGAATAGATTGATCCGAAAGAATAACTTTGAGGTGGTTTCGTACCCTACCATAATCTCTTCATTTGTTCTCCGCTATTAGTGTCTTTGGAGTGACTGTTTGTTGCATGTTGAGGGATAGTTATATGATCCAAATATGTTATTATTGTTGAGAAAACTTGCACTAGTGAAAGTATGAACCTTAGCCTTGTTTCCTATCATTGCAATACCGTTTATGCTCACTTTTATCATTAGTTACCTTGCTGTTTTTATAATTTCAGATTACAAATACCTTTATCTACCATCCATATTGCACTTGTATCACCATCTCTTTGCCGAACTAGTGCACCTATACAATTTGCCATTGTATTGGGTGTGTTGGAGACACAAGAGACTCTTTGATATTTGCTTGCAGGGTTGTTTGAGAGAGACCATCTTCATCCTACGCCTCCCACGGAGTGATAAACCTTAGGTCATCCACTTGAGGGAAATTTGCTACTGTCCTACAAACCTGTGCACTTGCAGGCCCAACAACGTCTACAAGAAGAAGGTTGTGTAGTAGACATCAAGCTCTTTTCTGGCGCCGTTGCCGAGGAGGTGAGTGCTTGAAGGTATATATTTAGACCTTGCAATCGAATCTTTTTGTTTCTTGTTTTATCACTAGTTTAGTTTATAAAAGAAAACTACAAAAAAAGGAGTTAAGTTTGTCTCATACGCTTCGTCTTTTTAATATCTTTCGTGAGTATGATGAAAAGGAAAATTGTGCTCAAGTGCTAGAATAAGAAATCTATAGAATGTTTGACACTAAATCTTTGAATAATGAGCATGGTTTCAATGTTTTAGTGCGAACTCCTTGAATATCCATAGTACTAATGATGATTGCACTAGTTATGATGAAAATGTCTCTTATAAGCATGTCAATTTTTGTGGAGAGCATTGGGTTTGCATAGATACACCAAATAGAGAAGATAGATATTGTAAGAGGCATAAGTATTTAGAAACTAAAAGGTTGCAAGAAAGTCTTGATGTTTGTGCTGAAAAATTCAATATTTTGCGCGCTCCTTGTGAACTTTGCAATGAACGTGGTCATTTAAATCTCCAATGCAAATTGTTTCATGACCAAATCGTATCCAAAAATTGTGATAATTTGATTACCCTTGGGCATCATAAAGAGCTTAGTCTTCTTTTGGGGTATGAAGAAATCAAACGTATAACCGAGGGTATTCCAAAATTTAATCTTGATAGATTTCTTGATTTTGATCTAGAGACGATTTATATGTTTTGTGCGGTGAATTGCATTGAAAATCCGTATATTGCCAATTACCTAAAGAAAAGAAAGCAAATAGAAGATGATGAGAATACTAATGAAAGGGAAGAGACTTCCCAATATCCTCCTATTATTTCTTATGATGAATCAGGTAATGAGGAGGAGCTTTCTATTCAACCAATCTCATCAATAAGGAGCTCAAAGAGGAAGGTTGAACCCACACATAATGTGAAGAAGAAAAATAAAAGAAGGAGAAACAAATGTAGAAAGGTATCCCTCACAAATTATGTTGCTCCTACTACTCATTGTGATGATGATAATTGCTTTACTATTGGTGATATCCATATTTTTAACGATGAGAGTGATTATGCTTATGATATGAAAGTGCCCAAGCTTGGGGAAGCTATGTTTGATGAGTGTGAAATATTTGAGCATATATTTGCTGAAATTAATGTTTGTCCCAAGCTTGGGGATGCTGTGTTTAATGAAGATGATATTTTTAGCATCCCAAGTTTTGATATGCAAAGTTGTTATGATGATAGCATGCCTCTTACCTATGATAATTATATTGATGAAAGTGGGTTCGGAAGAGTGTCAACTTTAGGAAGTAGTTATCCCACTATTTTGGAGGATGTTGAATCTTATTATGATAAATATGAAAGTGGATTTGGAAGAGTGTCAACTTTATTTGGTGATGATTCCACTATCTTGGAAGAGGTTTCAATCGATTATGATGAGAACGAAGTTGCTACTTATGATGATTATTGTGATGAAACTTATGCTATAAAAAGTAGTGATGATTATATTTATAAAACTTGTCATTATTATGATTACCCTTTTTCTGAACATTACTCTTTTAATGTGGAAACAATTTTTAGTGTTCAAGTCTTTTATTGTACTCTCACTATTCCGATTGAGAAGAATTTTGCTTATGTGGAGAGTAGTAAATTTTCTATGCTTGTAGATCATGAAAAGAATGCTTTAGGTGCTGGTTATATTGTTGAATCCATTCATGATGCTACTGAAAATTATTATGAGGGAGGAACATATGCTTGTAGGAATTGCAATAATATCAAGTTTCCTCTCTATGTGCTTAAAGTTTTGAAGCTATGCTTGTTTTGCCTTCCTATGCTAGTTGTTTATTGTTCCCATAAGTTGTTTGATCACAAAATCCCTATGCATAGGAAGTGGGTTAGACTTAAATTTGCTAGTCATATGCTTCATGATGCTCCCGTTATGTTTCAATTCTTCTCTTTTATGTGAGCATCATTGCCATCATCATGCCTAGCTAGAAAGGCATTAAAGAAAAGCGCTTGTTCGGAGACAACCCAATATTTATCCCTACTGTTTTTATGTGTCCACATGATTATGCTACTGTTTTAATCATGTTTTATAGCTTTTGTTTCAATAAAGTGCCAAGTAGAACCTTTGGGAAGACTTGGGTGAAGTTTATGTGATCTTGCTGTAAAAAACAGAAACTTTAGCGCTCACGAGATTAACTGCCATTTTTTACTGGAGAGTGATTTTAGGTTGATTATTTTTTCAGATGATTAATAGACAAATTCCTCAGGTCCACCAATTTATTTCAGAATTGTTTGAGTTCCAGAAGTATTCGAATGATACAGATTACTACAGACTGTTCTGTTTTTGACAGATTCTGTTTTCTATGTGTTGTTTGCTTATTTTGATGAATCTATGAGTAGTATCGGAGGGTATGAACCATAAATAAGTTGGAATACAGTAGATGTTACACCAATATGAATTTATAATGAGTTCATTACAGTACATAAGTGGTGATTTATTTTCTTATACTAACGGAGCTTACGAGTTTTGTTTTGAGTTTTGTGTGGTTGAAGTTTTCAAGTTTTGGGTAAAGATTCGATGGACTATGGAATATGTAGTGGAAATATCCTAAGCTTGGGGATGCCCCAAACTTTAACAGTCTGGGTATTCTATGAAGATGCACTTCTCCGATTTGGATTCGAGCTTATCAGGTTGAAACTTTTTCACATAAGCATCGCAGCCCCAAACTTTAAGAAACGACAACTTTGGTTTCTTGCCAAACCACAGTTCATAAAGCATCGTCTCAACAGATTTTGATGGTGCCCTATTTAAAGTGAATGCATCTGTCTCTAATGTATAACCCCACAACTATAGTGGTAAATCGGTAAGATACATCATAGATCGCACCATATCCAATAAAGTGCGGTTACGACGTTCGGACACACCATTACGTTATGGTGTTCCAGGTGGCGTGAGTTGCGAAAATATTCTGCATTGTTTCAAATGTAAACCAAACTCGTAACTCAAATATTCTCCTCTACGATCATACTGTAGAATCTTTATTTTCTTGTTACGATGATTCTCCACTTCACTCTGAAATTCTTTGAACTTTTCAAATGTTTCAGACTTGTGTTTCATTAAGTAGATATACTCATATCTGCTCAAATCATTTGTGAAGGTCAGAAAATAACGATACTCGCCACGAGCATCAACACTCATTGAACAGCATACATCGGTATGTATTATTTCCAACAAGTCAGTAGCTCGTTCCATTGTTCCGGAGAACGGAGCTTTAGTCATCTTGCCCAAAAGGCACGGTTCGGAAGCATCAAATGATTTATAACCAAGTGATTCCGAAAATCCATCTTTATGCAGTTTCTTCATGCGCTTTACACCGATATGACCCAAACGGCAGTGCCACAAATAAGTTGCACTATCATTATCAACTTTGCATCTTTTGGCATCAATATTATGAATATGTGTATCACTACAATCGAGATCCAAAAACTATTTTCATTGGGTGTATGACCATCAAAGGTTTTATTCATGTAAACAGAAAAACAATTATTCTCTGACTTTAAATGAATAACCGTATTGCAATAAAAATGATCAAATCATATTCATGCTCAACGCAAATGCTAAATAACATTTATTTAGGTTTAACACTAATCCCGAAAGTATAGGGAGTGTGCGATGATGATCATATTAATCTTGGAACTATTTCCAACACTCATCATCACTTCTCCGTCAACTAGTCTCTATTTATTCTGTAACCCCTGTTTCGAGTTACTAATCTTAGCAACCGAACAAGTATCAAATACTCAGGGGCTACTATAAACACTAGTAAGGCACACATCAATAACCTATATATCAAATATACCCTTGTTCACTTTGCCATCCTTCTTATCCACCAGATATTGAGGGCATTTCCGCTTCCAGTGACCATTTCCTTTGCAGTAGAAGCACTCAGTTTCAGGCTTTGGTCCAGCTTTGGGCTTCTTTGCGGGAGTGACAACTTGCTTGCCATTCTACTTGAAGTTCCCCTTTCTTTCCCTTTGCCCTTTTCTTGAAACTAGTGGTCTTGTCAATCATCAACACTTGATGCTCTTTCTTGATTTCTACCTTCGTTCAACATCACAAAGAGCTCGGGAATCGTTTTTGTCATCCCTTGCATACTATAGTTCATCACGAAGTTCTACTAACTTGGTGATGGTGACTAGAGAACTCTGTCAATCACTATCTTATCTGGAAGATTAACTTCCACTTGATTCAAGCGATTGTAGTACCCAGACAATCTGAGCACATGCTCACTAGTTGAGCAATTCTCCTCCATCTTTTAGCTATAGAACTTGTTGGAGACTTCACATCTCTCAACTCGGGTATTTGCTTGTAATTTTAACTTCAACTCCCGGAACATCTCATATGGTCCATGACGTTCAAAACTTCTTTGAAGTCCCGATTCTAAGCTGTTAAGCATGGTGCACTAAACTATCAAGTAGTCATCATATTGAGCTAGCCAAACGTTCATAACGTCTGCATCTGCTCCTGCAATAGGTCTGTCACCTAGCGGTGCATCAAGGACATAATTATTCTGTGCAACAATGAGGATAAACCTCAGATCACGGATCTAATCCGCATCATTGCTACTAATATCTTTCAACATAGTTTTTCTCTAGGAACATATCAAAAATAAACATAGGGAAGCAATAATGCGAGCTATTGATCTACAACATAATTTGCAAAATACTATCAGGACTAAGTTCATGATAAATTAAAGCTCAATTAATCATATTACTTAAGAACTCCCACTTAGATAGACATCCCTCTAATCATCTAAGTGATCACGTGATCCAAATCAACTAAACCATGTCTGATCATCACGTGAGATGGAGTAGTTTTCAATGGTGAACATCAGTATGTTGATCATATCTACTATATGATTCACGCTCGACCTTTCGGTCTCAGTGTTCCGAGGCCATATCTGTATATGCTAGGCTCGTCAAGTTTAACCTGAGTATTCTGCGTGTGCAACTATTTTGCACCCGTTGTATTTGAACATAGAGCCTATCACACCCGATCATCACGTGGTGTCTCAGCACGAAGAACTTTCGCAATGGTGCATACTCAGGGAGAACACTTATACCTTGAATTTTAGTGAGAAATTATCTTATAATGCTACCGTCAATCAAAGCAAAATAAGATGCATAAAGGATAAACATCACATACAATCAATATAAGTGATATGATATGGCCATCATCATCTTGTGCTTGTGATCTCAATCTCTGAAGCACCGTCATGATCACCATCGTCACCAGCGCGACACCTTGATCTTCATCGTAGCATCGTTGTCGTTTCGCCACCTGTTGCTTCTACGACTATCGCTACCGCTTAGTGATAAAGTAAAGCAATTACAGGGCGATTGCATTGCATACAATAAAGCGACAACCATATGGCTCCTGCCAGTTGCCGATAACTCGGTTACAAAACATGATCATCTCATACAATAAAATATAGCATCACGTCTTGACCATATCACATCACAACATGCCCTGCAAAAACAAGTTAGACGTCCTCTACTTTGTTGTTGCAAGTTTTACGTGGCTGCTATGGGCTGAGCAAGAACCGTTCTTACCTACGCATCAAAACCACAACGATAGTTCGTCAAGTTAGTGTTGTTTTAACCTTCTCAAGGACCGGGCGTAGCCACACTCGGTTCAACTAAAGTTCGAGAAACTGACACCCGCCAGCCACCTATGTGCAAAGCACGTCGGTAGAACCAGTCTCGCGTAAGCATACGCGTAATGTCGGTCCGGGCCGCTTCATCCAACAATACCGCCGAACCAAAGTATGACATGCTGGTAAGCAGTATGACTTGTATCGCCCACAACTCACTTGTGTTCTACTCGTGCATATAACATCTATGCATAAAACCTGGCTCGGATGCCACTATTGGGGAACGTAGTAATTTCAAAAATTTCTTACGCACACGCAAAATCATGGTGATGCATAGCAACGAGAGGGGAGAGTGTTGTCGACGTACCCTCGTAGACCGAAAGCGAAAGCGTTAGAACAACGCGGTTGATGTAGTCGTACGTCTTAACGGCCCGACCGATCAAGCACCGAAAACACGGCACCTCCGAGTTCTAGCACACGTTCAGCTCGATGACGTCCCTCAAACTCTGATCCAGCCGAGTGTCGAGGGAGAGTTCCGTCAGCACGACGGCGTGGTGACGATGATGATGTTCTACCATCACAGGGCTTCGCCTAAGCACCGCTACAATATTATCGAGGAGTACTATGGTGGAGGGGGGCACCGCACATGGCTAAGAGATCAATGATATGTTCTTGTTGTGTCTAGAGGTGCCCCCCTGCCCCTGTATATAAAGGAGCAAGGGGGAAGGGGGCGTCCGGCCAGGGAGGAGGCGCGCCATGGGGAGTTCTACTCCCACCGGGAGTAGGACTCCCTCCTTTCCTTGTTGGACTAGGAGAATGGGGGGAAAGAGGAGGGAGAGAGAGGAAGGAAGGGGGGGCGCCGCCCCCCTCTCCTTGTCCTATTCGGACTAGGGAGGAGGGGCGCGCGGCCCTGCCCTGGCCGCCTCTCCTCTTCTCCACTAAGGCCCACTATGGCCCATTAAGCCCCCGGGGGGTTCCGGTAACCCCTCGGTACTCCGGTAAAATCCCGATTTCACCCGGAACACTTCCGATATCCAAATATAGGCTTCCAATATATCAATCTTCATGTATCGACCATTTCGAGACTCCTCGTCATGTTCGTGATCACATCCGGGACTCCGAACAACCTTCGGTACATCAAAACTCATAAACTCATAATATAACCGTCATTGAAACTTTAAGCGTGCGGACCCTACGGGTTCGAGAACTATGTAGACATGACCGAGACACGTTTCCGGTCAATAACCAATAGCGGAACCTGGATGCTCATATTGGCTCCCACATATTCTACGAAGATCTTTATCGGTCAAACCGCATAACAACATACGTTGTTCCCTTTGTCATCGGTGTGTTACTTGCCCGAGATTCGATCGTCGGTATCTCAATACCTAGTTCAATCTCGTTACCGGCAAGTCTCTTTACTCGTTATGTAATGCATCATTCCATAACTAACTCATTAGCTACATTGCTTGCAAGGCTTATAGTGATGTGCATTACCGAGAGGGCCCAGAGATACCTCTCCGACAATTGGAGTGACAAATCCTAATCTTGAAATACGCCAACTCAACATGTACCTTTGGAGACACCTGTAGAGCTCCTTTATAATCATCCAGTTACGTTGTGACGTTTGGTTGCACACAAAGTGTTCCTCCGATAAACGGGAGTTGCATAATCTCATAGTTGTAGGAACATGTATAAGTCATGAAGAAAGCAATAGCAACATACTAAACGATCAAGTGCTAAGCTAACGGAATGGGTCAAGTCAATCACATCATTCTCGTTATGATGTGATCCCGTTAATCAAATGGCAACTCATGTCTATGGTTATGAAACATAACCATCTTTGATTAATGAGCTAGTCAAGTAGAGGCATACTAGTGACATTATGTTTGTCTATGTATTCACACATGTATCATGTTTCCGGTTAATACAATTCTAGCATGAATAATAAACATTTATCATGATATAAGGAAATAAATAATAACTTTATTATTGACTCTAGGGCATATTTCCTTCATAAGTCTCCTCCGAAAAAACATAGGTTAAACAAACGTGAGTACAAATGTACTAGGCAAGACTTACATCAGAACTAGATACATATGCATCAGTATCAACAAAGGGGTTGTGGAGTTTAACTATAGCAAGCCAGCTTTGACTCGGTGGCTATCATGTACTACAACTACCAGTAACTTCTTTGAGGTGAGAAAGCGCACACGAGTCCACATATTCACCATACCAATACACCACTATGGATCCGCTCCCATCTCCCTACGAGAAGGCCATCCATAGAACTCACGCTTATCTTGCGCATTTTAGAGTATCCACTTCCAATTATATATGAACCATATAAGCTATCCAAGTAGTCCATATCCGCAGACGCAGCTATTCGAATAGTTTGATAACCCTGCAGGGGTGTACTTCTTCACACACACTCTCACCATTTACCACCATATACACGTCATGTATCTCGGCAACCTTCAAGTGGAAGCCTACTGAGGGTGTTAGCCACAACTTGACTAACCACATGAGAATCTAGTCTAGGTTTATCGCCTATTTGAGTTTGTATCCGCAAAGGAAGTCCGGGCGAGGTTTCACTCACAACCTCAAACGATCTGCGCAGGGTTCCCAAACCCACCAAACTAGTTCCTTGGTACGCTGTGCCATGTTGTCTATACCGCATCATAGCACATCCCTAAGGTCAGCGCTGTGCAGAGCCACCAACACATATCCTACAAACACCAGAAACTAGTTGCGACCAGTGGACAGAGATCAAGGCAATTAATAAGTCAAGAGATGTTGGAGCGCCTGGAGCCTAGTGTGTGGTAGTAACTATCTTGGATCACAAACACATAACTCAGTTCCTGAGGACGGTTTCAATGAGACAACCCACAATGTACTCCTACATGACCTCTCATCGCTACCTTTACCAAATCGTGTTCACATACTTAGCTTTCAACAGTAGGGCATGTTCACCACCATCCCAATCCATCCCAGATGAATCATACCTGACACGACTCTAAGCATAGCGAGCATAGCAAGCAAGCATGAATGAGTAGGCACATCATGGCTCAAACAACTCCTACTCATTCTAGTGGGTTTCAACTATTTACTGTGGCAAAGACAGGTCATGCAGAGGAATGGGTTCAACTACCGCAACATGCAAATGTTGAATCATTGTTGTCCTAATGCAGTAAAAGAGAGTGAAAGTGCAATTATCCCTAGGTGGTTTTGGTAATTCATAACAACATATAGCTCATTGACCTAATGCTATTCCAAGACTATTATTTTAGGAAAGCTCAATGAATGGCATGGCATGGATGATGAAAGTGGATCCCTCAAAATACTAAGGACAAAGGATTGGCTCAAGCTCAAAAGCTCAAGACTCTTCATTTTACATTTTAGTGATCCAAGATCACATTGAGTCTATAGGAAAAGCCAATACTATCAAGAAGGGATGAGGTGTTGCTTAATGAGCCTCTTGCTTCATGTGCTTAGTGATATGCTCCAAAACCCTCAACTACTTTCCCACATCCACAAATGACCTAAACCTAAAGCCAAAATCGGTCACACCGATTCTTTCTATCCGGCGCCACCGATTCCAAAAGTCATAGCCACTGCCACAAACTCTAAGCAAATCGGTCTTACCGATAGGGATCTCGGTCTCACCGAGATGGGGTTGCAATCTCTCTGTTTCCCTTCGTAACGTTTCAGTCTAACCGAAGTGAGCGATCGATCCCACTGAGATTGCAATGTAAACTCTCTGTTTCCTTTTTATAACATTTCGGTCTCACCGAAAAGAGCAAATCGGTCCCACCGAGTTTACCTGACCAACTCTCTGGAAAGCTTATTACCAAATCGATCTCACCGAGTTTGTGTAGTCGGTCTCACCGAGATTACGTTATGCCCTAACCCTAACCGAATCGGCCTCACCGAGATGCATGTCAGTCCCACCGAATATCACTAACGGTCACTAGGTTTACTAAATCGGTCCGACCGAGTTTAACGATTCGGTCCCACCGAGTTTGGTAAATTGTGTGTAACGGTTAGATTTTGTGTGGAGGCTATATATACCCCTCCACCTCCTCTTCATTCATGGAGAGAGCCATCAGACTAAACCTACACTTCCAACTTACCATTTCTAAGAGAGAACTGCCTACTCATGTGTTGAGGCCAAGATATTCCATTCCTACCACATTAATCTTGATCTCTAGCCTTCCCAAGTTGCTTTCCACTCAAATCATCTTTCCACCAGATCCAAATCCTATGAGAGAGAGTTGAGTGTTGGGGAGACTATCATTTGAAGCACAAGAGCAAGGAGTTCATCATCAACGCACCATTTGTTACTTCTTGGAGAGTGGTATCTCCTAGATTGGCTAGGTGTCACTTGGGAGCCTCTGACAAGATTGTGGAGTTGAACCAAGGAGTTTGTAAGGGCAAGGAGATCGCCTACTTCGTGAAGATCTACCGCTAGTGAGGCAAGTCCTTCGTGGGCGACGGCCATGGTGGGATAGACAAGGTTGCTTCTTCATGGAACCTTCATGGGTGGAGCCCTCCGTGGACTCGCGCAGCCGTTACCCTTCATGGGTTGAAGTCTCCATCAACGTGGATGTACGATAGCACCACCTATCGGAACCACGCCAAAAACATCTGTGCCTCCAATTGCGTTTGAATCCTCCAAACCCTTCCCTTTACTTTCTTGCAAGTTGCATGCTTTAATTTCCGCTACCTATACACTCTTTGCATGCTTGCTTGAATTGTGTGATGATTGCTTGACTTGTCCTAAGATAGCTAAAATCTGTCAAACTCTAAAATTGGGAAAAGGTTAAGTTTTTAATTGGTCAAAGTAGTCTAATCACCCCCCCTCTAGACTTACTTCAAGGTCCTACAAGTGGTATCAAAGCATTTGTCTCCATTTGCTTTGATTTCCATAGCTTTTGGTGGTCATAGCCTTGGTTTCACAACCTAGGAGAGTATGGCGTCTAGCGAGGGAAATTATCACCGTAGAGGTCCTTACTTTGATGGTACTAATTTTGCTAGTTGGAAGCATAAGATGAAAATGCATATTCTCGGACATAACCCCGCCGTTTGGGCAATTATTTGTATTGGCTTGCAAGGTGAATTCTTTGATGGGAGAGAACCGAACCGTGAAGCGAATGCGGAAGAATTGAAGATGCTGCAATACAACGCTCAAGCCTGTGATATCATCTTCAACGGATTGTGCCCCGAAGAATTCAATAAAATCAGCCGTCTTGAGAATGCAAAGGAAATTTGGGATACTTTGATTGTTATGCACGAAGGTACCGAATCCGTCAAGGAATCCAAGTTGGATGTGCTCCAAAGTCAGCTTGACAAGTTCAAAATGAAGGATGGTGAAGGTGTCGCTGAAATGTACTCTAGGCTTGCACTTATCACAAATGAGATTGCCGTCTTAAGGAGTGAAGAGATGACCGACAGATTCATCATCAAGAAGATCCTAAGAGCATTGGATGGAAAGTATGATACCGTGTGCACATTGATCCAAATGATGCCAAACTACAAAATTCTCAAGCCAACAGAAGTCATTGGAAGAATTGTTGCTCATGAGATGTCACTCAAGGATAAGGAGGAACTTCACAACAAGTCAAGTGGTGCTTACAAAGCCTCAAGTGAAGCCCCCACATCATCAAGTGAGAAACAAACCTTCAATGAAGAATTGAGCTTAATGGTGAAGAACTTCAACAAATTCTACAAGAGTAGAAGCAAAGAAAGAAGCTCCAAGTCAAGGTCTTATCATGACAAGAGATCTTCTAGTCGAGAGCGCAATTGCTACAATTGTGGGAAGCCTGGACACTACTCCAATGAGTGTACGGCACCCTACAAAAGAAGAGAAGATTCTCCAAAAAGAAGAAGCAAAAGAGAAGAATCACCACCAAGAGAGAGGAGGAGTAGAGATGATCGTTATGAACGAAGACCCTCACAGAGAAGAGAGGATTCGGAAAGGAAGGACAAGTCATCAAGGAGCTACACAAAACGAAGACATCAAGATCATGTTGGTGAATGGGTATCCGGCTCCGACTCCGACAATCACTCCGAGAGAAGCTATCACTCCGACTCCGAACATACTCAAGATGAAGGTGTTGCCGGTCTAGCACTTGTGTCAACCAACTCCTACGACATATTTGACTCACCAAATGAAGGTGTTGGAAGATTCTTCATGGCCAAAGGTCCAAAGGTAACACATCCCGAGTATGTTGATTTTAATAGTGATGAAGATGACTTGCTTGTGGATGATGATTTACTTGTTGACAACTCTAGTGACGAATACTATGATGAAACGTCAATTAATCATGCTAATCAATAGAATGACAATGATAAGGAGAAAATTGAGCTTCTAACTAAAGAACTAAACACTCTTAAGTTGGCTCATGAAACTATCTTCGAAGATCGAGAACTTTTAAGGGCTCATGAGAAGTTACGCTTTGAAAAGCTCAATCTTGAGCAAGAGCATGAGTTCTTAAAGGCAATCAATGATGATCTCCGCAAGAAAAGTTCTTCTTACATTGCCAAGCGTTTACTCTTATCTACTTACATGCCTCAAGTCAAGTCTAGTAGCAAGTACAAGAAAGATACTTACTCTAGTAGTAACAATAATAATGTTAAATCCAATGTTGTTGCTTCTAGTAGTTCTCTTGATTCCACTAATGATTCTCTTAGCCAAGTTACACTTGAGCAAGAAAATAGTTTATTGAAGGGAATTATAGAGAAAGGTTTTTACAAGAGCCTTGCCGGGAGTAAGCAATTCGAGGAAATTGTACGCAAGCAAGGAAGGCACTGGAAGAATCAAGGTGTTGGTTTTGAACGAAAGTTCAACGCCAATGGAGTTGAGTGGGAAGAAGATCAATACCCCAAGACAAAGTTTGTTCCTCAACAAGAGAAGTAGGATCCTACTTCCTTCAAGGGGACACAAGGTCAAGATGATCTTCCACCACAAGACCACAAGAACAAAGGCAAGGACAAGCTTCAAGAAGAGATTGATGCATTTGAAGAAGCACCTAAAGCCTCGTTTAGTTGGGTCCCCAAGACTACGTCAAGTTCTCCTTCATCAAGTACAACTACAACTCCAAGGATTCCCATCAAGATGATGTGGATCCCGAAGAAGAAGAACTAGAGAGTTCTTGAGGGTGACTCCGCCAACATTCTTCACTCATATCTTTTTGGCAAGAACAAGTGCAATCAACTTTCACATCTTGCACTAGTTCAAGGAGTCACAAACCCTCTTGTTGGTAAGGCAAGGGACAAGGTAACCTAATGATTTCATGGACATCATCTTGTGTGTGCATCACTCTATGTCTATGGATATTCTTGTTTGTTCCTTGTGGGACTAACCCATGTAGGCAAGTTGAAAGTGCAACTCACTCCAAAGGATTGCTCCAAAAGATCTACATCCACATTGAGCATCTACATCTTCAACACCTACATGAAGTCATCATCGACAAAACCCAAGGTTAGTTCATCCCTCTAAGGGGGGATCTCACATCTAGGGGGAGCTTAACTCTAATAGTTGAGTCAAAGCAACTCTAATGGTGTGAACACATTAATGCATTATGTAAAAGTGGTAACCCCACTTGAGCTTAAACGATGAGTATGACCTATGATCAAATGTTCTCATTTGACTCCTAAGTCAATATACTCATACATAGATGACCTAGTCATCGCCAATTGTTTGATAGATGCTAGAATTGGTTGTGCATGCTTTGCCACATATTTCATTTGCCATTTTATTGTGTGAGCATGTTGGTGCATATTTTACTCATTCAAGGACATCCACTTGTTGTTTTGATTGTTTGGTTCTTTCTTCTTTTGGCCAAGTGGATGGACAAGAATGCCTAAGAACCTTCTTTAGCTATCTATGCCTTTCTCATCTCAAACTCTATTCATGCTACATCACAAAATTTGATCAAGTCAGATTTGAACCACTCTGTGTGAGGAGCACTCGGAGTCCCCGATTCTTCATAGACTTAAACTTCCAAAACCTCTTAGTGATTCTCGGTCTGACCGATTCTTCCATTTCGGTCCTACCGTGATCATCAAGTTGACCTGAGTTTTCAATCTCGGTGCAACCGATTTGAACTTTTCGGTCTCACCGATTTGCTGTAACTGAACACAGTTATGCATCTCGGTGCCACCGAGTTGTTCCACTCGGTCACACCGACAGGGTCGAGCTATATATAGCCACAGGCAAAATTTTGGAAATTTCTCCAAAACCCTTCGCCCGCGCAACAGCTCGCTCTGCCATCGTGGTCTCCGGATCGTCTCCTCATCGCCAGCAGCCTCCTGTCGCTGGTCTCCGCCGTCGTCAACGGATTTCGTCCCCGCCGTTACCGCCGTAGCAAGTCCACCGCCAAGTTAGGGTATGGACTTAATCTTTGTGCTATCCACGTCTGATTCCTGACACATTGTTTTCATATTGATTCTTGCCACAATTGAAACTCTTCTATCCAGCCAAAGTAGTTCATAGATTAGATGTGATTCAAATTTTTAGGGTTAGGTTTCCGCCGAAACCATCTTGGACCCACCGAGTTGAAAAACTCGGTCTCACCGATTTGGCTTATGCCATTGCACTAGTGACTCTTGGTCTGACCGAGCATTACTAATCGGTGCAACCGATTTGAGGATTCTGTGAAACCCTAGCAGTCTCGGTACCACCGAACTAAAACTCGGTCCAACCGAGATCATCAGTTTAGGTTCCAAAACTGCTTCTGTATCACCGAGTTTGAAAATCGGTGGATCCCAAATGCTTTCTGTGGAAAACTAAGACTGAACTTTTGAGTCATTCTTTTGCAAAAACATCTGCATTTTGTGATGCTCATCTTTTCTATCTCATCTATAACTCTTCACAGGGTCAGCAGTCAGCTTTTGCAGTATGTCTGATCAAAGTGACAGCCAGAACATGTCAGAAGAGTAGATGGACTTGAGTGAGGGCACTAGTCCCTCAACTTCAGATGAAGGGAGCAGAAGTACTCCTAGCAATTTGCCTAACGCTGCAACTAGGAAAAGGAGGAAAAGAACTTCAGATTCAGAGGATGAAGATTACAAAGCTGAGGAAGATGAGGCTACTTCCAAGAAAGTGGTGCTCAAGAAGGAATATGGCTCAGCAAAGGATATAAAGCCAGGCAAGAAGATTAAAAGGCCTGCAAGAAGGCAACCTATGCCCAAGGCCAGAGCATCAACTCAACTGCCTGAAAATCCTGATCCCAAAGAGCCAGCTGATGAAAGCAAGAAGAGGAAGGAAAGGGTCAAGAAGACCATGGCCAGAGTTGTTGGGCAACCTTCCATGATGGAAGAGGAAGAGCTTTCTGCACCAGCACCAAAGGCACCAAAGCTTATGGGTGATGCTATTAAATCTGGGGCTGCAACATCTAAGCCCAAGGAAGCACCCAAAGATGCCCCCAAGGCCAAGTCTGCACCAAAGAGGAATACCAGGAGTATTCCAGCTGCTGAGAAGAACAAGGCCCCAGTGCCCAATGTTGCTGAAGATTCAGATGAAGAAGGACAGGTTCTAAGAAAGCTCAAGCCCAAGATACCAGACCACAATGATGCCCATCCTGTGGCTGAGGACATGAGAATCAGGAAGGACTCAGGATTGAGGATATGGAGGATGGCAGATCCATATGCCACAAGGAGAAGAACTGATGTTGATTACAGGTTCCATACAAAGGAACATCAGGACTTCTATGAAACAATTCTGTTGGACAAGAAGCCCATAGTCTGTGACATGAGGTGGGTTGACTGGAAATTCATCAAGGAAAATGAACAACACTATCCTGGAGTGCAAGACAGCTTTGTTGCTTGTGGAGTTGCAGATTTTGTTGGACAAAAGTTCACCAACTGGAATGATGAGCTTATCATGCAGTTCTACTCCACAGCACACTTTTATCCAGATGGAAGAATAGTTTGGATGTCTGAAGGTACAAGGTACCAGTCCACTATTGAAGAATGGGCAAGTCTGATCAATGCCCCCAAGGAGAATGAGGATGACCTAGACATTTATGCAAAGAAGAAGTTGGGTCACAATTCAATGGCTCACATGTACAAGGAAATTCTAGACAAGGCATTAGAGACTCACAAGCTTGGATCAGTTCACTTTCTGCTGTCAGGGTTGCCAACCATAAATTGGATTCTGAGGCACACATTGTTGCCCAAGTCTGGTGACCATAACATGATCAGAGGGCATGCCATCAACATGTTGCATGTGTTTGATGTGCCACAGAAGTTCAAAGTCATGAGCCCGATCATTGAAACAATCAAGAGGACTGCAGCAGATCAGAAGAGGAGCTGTGGATATGCACCTCAGATTCAAGAATTGATAAACTCAAAGATGGGCACAGGAAAATATCAGTTGGATAAGGAACACTTTCCACTTTATCCAGACTTTGAGGACAATGAGGTTGTCATGAATGAAGATGATCCACAATCAGTTCAAGCTCAGGAGAAGAAGGAGAAGGCAAAGAGGGAGAAGGCTGCCAAGATGCCAACTCAAGAGGAGGCATCTGAATATTTCTTGAAAACCAAACAGGAGCAGCTTGGTTACTTGATAGCATCATCTCTAAGGATTGAGAAGGGGTTGGCCACCCTAACTCAAAACCAGAAGAGCCTGGAAAGAATCATGGAACAAAAATTCTATGATCTAGATGTCAAGGTAACTAAGATTCAGTCAGTTGTGGAGCAGCTGCAGGATGACATGCAGGAGAGGAAGGGCAAGACTACCACCAATGTGTTTGCCAGAGTGCCCAGAGCCCAGAGGTCAGTTGCAGTGCCAGTGACAGACACTAGAGCAACAACTTCAGCACCAGCCACTGCCCCTACAGTTCCAGTGCAACCAGCTCCAGCACCAACTCCTCCAGCTCCATCCACTTCAACTGAAGCCTTCATCCAAGGAGCCATCTCTACACCACCACCAGAAGATCAAGCCTGAGAGTCGGTCTAGCACTATGCATTTTCTATGAACTTTTTGATAACTTGTTGCCAAAGGGGGAGAAAAATGTATAGATCATAGGCTTCGAGAGAGAGAGTGTTGCTTTTGTTCTCTCTTGCTTTATTTGGTGGTTTTTTAATCTTTGTTTGCTTTTGGTTGAGATACTATGCTTGTGAGACATTGATGATCATGTGTTTGATCATAAGCTACACTTATGCATGCTTGATATTATCCTATCTATCTTATGCAATCACTCACTATGCTTGGTGATGAGTGCATGTATTCATTGTTTATTATTTTGAGCGCTCCACCAAGATGTATGTGACATGGAAGAGTAACCCATGAGCCTAATTCATTGTGCATTTGCAGTCCAAAGCAAATCTAAAACTATGCACAAATTTAGGGGGAGCTCTTGCTTATCACATACTTCTCAAAGCAACGATGTTATTATAATTTTATTATCATTTGCCGAAGCTTTGATCTATATGTTGTCATCAATTACCAAAAAGGGGGAGATTGAAAGTTCAACTATCCCTGGGTGGTTTTGGTAATTCATAACAACATATAGCTCATTGAGCTAATGCTATTCCAAGACTATTATTTCAGGAAAGCTCAATGAATGGCATGGCATGGATGATGAAAGTGGACCCCTCAAAATACTAAGGACAAAGGATTGGCTCAAGCTCAAAAGCTCAAGACTCTTCATTTTACATTTTAGTGATCAAAGATCACATTGAGTCTATAGGAAAAGCCAATACTATCAAGAAGGGATGAGGTGTTGCTTAATGAGCCTCTTGCTTCATGTGCTTAGTGATATGCTCCAAAACCCTCAACTACTTTCCCACATCCACATATGACCTAAACCTAAAGCCAAAATTGGTCACACCGATTCTTTCTATCCGGCGCCACCGATTCCAAAAGTCATAGCCCTGCCACAAACCCTAAGCAAATCGGTCTTACCGATAGGGATCTCGGTCTCACCGAGATGGGGTTGCAATCTCTCTGTTTCCCTTCGTAACGTTTCGGTCTAACCGAAGTGAGCGATCGGTCCCACCGAGATTGCAATGCAAACTCTCTGTTTCCTTTTTATAACATTTCGGTCTCACCGAAAAGAGCAAATCGGTCCCACCGAGTTTACCTGACCAACTCTCTAGAAAGCTTATTACCAAATCGGTCTCACCGAGTTTGTGTAATCGGTCTCACCGAGATTACTTTATGCCCTAACCCTAACCGAATCGGCCTCACCGAGATGCATGTTAGTCCCACCGAAAATCACTAACGGTCACTAGGTTTACTAAATCGGTCCGACCGAGTTTAACGATTCGGTCCCACCGAGTTTGGTAAATTGTGTGTAACGGTTAGATTTTGTGTGGAGGCTATATATACCCTCCACCTCCTCTTCATTCGTGGAGAGAGCCATCAGACTAAACCTACACTTCCAACTTACCATTTCTGAGAGAGAACTACCTACTCATGTGTTGAGGCCAAGATATTCCATTCCTACCACATGAATCTTGATCTCTAGCCTTCCCAAGTTGCTTTCCACTCAAATCATCTTTTCACCAGATCCAAATCCTATGAGAGAGAGTTGAGTGTTGGGGAGACTATCATTTGAAGCACAAGAGCAAGGAGTTCATCATCAACGCACCATTTGTTACTTCTTGGAGAGTGGTGTCTCCTAGATTGGCTAGGTGTCACTTGGGAGCCTCCGACAAGATTGTGGAGTTGAACCAAGGAGTTTGTAAGGGCAAGGAGATCGCCTACTTCGTGAAGATCTACCGCTAGTGAGGCAAGTCCTTCATGGGCGACGGCCATGGTGGGATAGACAAGGTTGCTTCTTCGTGGACCCTTCTTGGGTGGAGCCCTCCGTGGACTCGCGCAGCCGTTACCCTTCGTGGGTTGAAGTCTCCATCAACGTGGACGTACGATAGCACCACCTATCGGAACCACGCCAAAAACATTCGTGTCTCCAATTGCGTTTGAATCCTCCAAACCCTTCCCTTTACTTTCTTGCAAGTTGCATGCTTTAATTTCCACTGCCTATACACTCTTTGCATGCTTGCTTGAATTTTGTGATGATTGCTTGACTTGTCCTAAGATAGCTAAAATCTGTCAAACTCTAAAATTGGGAAAAGGTTAAGTTTTTAATTGGTCAAGTAGTCTAATCACCCCCCTCTAGACTTACTTCAAGGTCCTACAAAGAGCAAGAGTGAGAGAGTGGGATTGTATCAGAATGATCAAGGTTTTTTTGCTTGCTTGGCACTTCTAAAGATAGTACCGCTCTTCATCAGTGACAACGATCACAACGTCGGAAACGTCGGCTACCGAGAAGGAACAACACCGACTAGCAAAGAATGAACACAATCAATGCAATGCACAGTCAAATGCATCATATGGCATTTCAAGGTACTGAATCCATCTAATGCAACATTAAGTCATTTTAATTGAGGTGGAATTCAAACATATAGCAAATTCCAACTCCAAAACTAATTACCATATATTCCATAATCATGAAATGTCCTAGTTGGTGACGTTAACTAGCTCAAACATGCATGAACATGGCATAAACAGATTCTTCATATTTTTCTGATAATTTTTCATATATAAATTATTTTCATCTGAGCTACGGTTAATTTCTATTGTTTTTGGAAGTTTATGCAAATTTCTGAAATAACTAAACCATTTAGATTTATTTAAAATCTAGAAATCCTTTATTGCGTCAGCATGAGGTCAGCACTACGTCATATGGTCAACAGGGCTGGTCTAGGTCAAACCTAACATGCGGTGTCCACATGTCATTGACACACTGGTTAACAGAGGGTTAATTAACACCTAAGAAAAGTAGTTTGCAGGTCGGGGCCCACCGTCACTGACCTAAACTAACCGTAATTAGTCTAACTAATGTCGTCACATCATCTAAAATAGTGGTTAGTCGCCGGTGATAAATAGGACGCATCGGAGCTCGCCGGCTGGCCGGCCAACTCCGAAGACGAGAGGTTGCACGGACAGGCTTGCTGGAGCGCACAACGAGGCGCGTCGGGTGGTGGCAGTGGCTAGTGGCATGGAGGTGTATAGTGACGGTGGCGGCTACATCAGTGGCAACCGAAGCTCGGGTCTATGCGAGCGCGTTGTTGCAACGTGGAAGGGAGTAGGATGGGACGCGGGTTAGGATCCTAGTGGTGCCAGGAGCACGCCCACGTGCTCGGACGCGATGTTTGTCCGTTGTAACGCCGGCGACAACATGGACGCCGACGCTGAACTCACAGGTGTGGCGGCTAGCGCGGTTAGAGCAGGCGCGCGAGCGAGAGGACGGGAAGGGAAGCAGGAGGAGCTCACATGGGTCGTAGCAGCTGGTCAATGGCTTTGGGGGCAGCCAGAATGGGGTTCGGCGTGACGGTGGATCTCCCAGACATGTTGGCGCGGCATCTCGTCGATGGTAGCCATGTAAACAGAGTTCGGCGAGTGGTGGATGCCCTTGAGGTTGCTCGGAACCGAGCGCTGGAGAGAAAGAGAGGGACCATGGGGAGGGGAACGACAGAGGGGCTCGAGGGGGCCTTCCAGGCGAAGGGGATGGGCACGGGGCAGACTGTTGCATGGCAAGCGTGAGGTGGACGCGGTGCGTGCGCGAGCGACACGCAGGTAGGAGGTACGAGACGCTGGCGAGGAGATGGGCTGGGCCAGCTATAGTGTGGGCCACACAGTAGGTTGTGAGTTGACTCTTTCTCTCCGTTTTCTATTCTGTTTTTCTGTTTTCAATTAATTATTTTGCCACTGTTTGAAAATAAAAAAAATTCAAACCAGTGCCGAAACTTTCTGTAAATATTTATGTCACTTAACTGGACCTTCCCAAATGCACATAAATATTTCAGAGACATTTGAAGATATATTCTAACAATAAGAATATAAATTCAAATTCAAATACAATAGTGATTTAAATTTCAAGGACCAAAATATTTTGTAAAAATAGTTCATCGTTTTTGGTTGGGCACAAAACCTTTGCCAAACTATAACCAACATTATTTAAGGTCATTTTGGAATCATTGAATGCATTTTCAGGGTTTTTGCCCTTTATTTAAAATTTGGAGGCTTTAAATTTCCTCATTTCAAATTTCACTAAAATTAAATATGATGCATGATGCATGATGCATGATGCTCTCTGATGCAACTATTTACAAGCAACAATCTAGGGTTGTGATAGCAGAATAGGTATCTCTAATATAGCTTTTTCAGGTCTAAAATTTCAGCTGCCGGTAATCTCCCTCTTCATATAAATCTTACAATTTAAGAGAAAAAAGACATTAAGATGAGCAAACATAGTGTGTGCTTGAAAATGCTCTAGAATAGCGCGGAGAAAGCTTGAGAAGGGCGGCACCAGACCCTCGACGAGAAAGACGGCGAAAATCAAGGCGTCTGTGATGTCAACCTCCCTCCCTCGCGCCGGCCACCTTGAGCTTGGTCGGACCCCATTTATTATCGGCCCCACCCACGAAGTGTCAAACCCTGTCCAGCCCCTTGGGGTTGATGATTCCTAGGAGGTGCAGGGCCCACGGCGGGACCACCGGGCGAGGCAGTTTCTTCCACTTCTCCTTTGTCGCCGAGATCATTTTGTCACCATATCATTATCACCATATCATTATCAACCATCTGTAAACAGAAAGGGATCTGTTTTGACGTCACAATTAGTTCACGAATACGAGACTCAAGTGCCCACCAAAAGCCTCACTATCTAAGCAAACACCATATTGTCCAATGGCTAGTGACAACAAACGCGAGTAGCGCATTGAGAGAACATTTCACATTTTCACAACAAGTCTGAAACACAACAAGCCTGAACCAGAATTCAACAATGTTATGACGGCACTCCCAGGAGTCGACACCCCTCCTACTTCTTTGTTTTGTCATAAACCTCAATATATCTCTTCGGAACACCGTGATGGTCAACGAGGTGCTTTGCAAGGTTTTCAATGACTCCGCCTTGAATCAAGACCTCATGTTGCCCCTTTTTACCTGAAATGATAATGTAAATTGTAATGCATATACATATATCGGTTGCACACCTTCACGAACTTTTTCCCTATCAAGAAACAGGTGGACAAGGGTTGGGTACAAAGCAATAATACCTGGAAGCTCAGCTGTGGTGGTGCTGCAAGCAAATTTCTTTTGTAGTTCAGAAGCCAAGGAGTCAGCATCCAGCAAAAAGCATTCCAATCCAGAGACTCGGGTCATCTTCTTGTTCCCTTGCCTTCTTTCTGTCATGATTTGAACAGTGCGTATGGCGCCCTTGCGAATGGCCACCTCATTTCCTCTAGCTACTCTATGATGAATTTGCATACGGTTAATAAATGTTGACCCTAAATCCTTCTTGTGGATCTCACTTGGGTATGCTGAACCCTTCTTCACAGCCCCTTTGTACAGAGCATCACATAATGTAGCATCCAGAATTACTTTGGCCTTGTCTGTTTGCTTGACCAAATTTTCCTTCTCCACATACCTTCAATCATATGAGAATAAAATTAGTTGAAATGTCAGAAACTTGCAGTCTTCCCGCTTTACAAACATAGAACTTGTAGACTACGAGAATCAATTGCTGTACCAGAAACAAACCTGAAAACCACATCAAACGCCTCTGATGCACTGTAATACTTCCCTGTGTCAGCGTCAACAGCCAAAAATATGGGGTTGACATGCGAACTTGGCTTATAAATTTCATCCACTTCCAGTTGCTTTGTACTGCTGCCATCGGCAACAATGTTATCATGCTGTTCAACTGGCTCCTGTACCCTCTTATGATGTTTGAAGGCCGTGTAGTCTGGATGTTTGCGACTGATACCTATCAACATGACTTCCTTTTTATGCTTGTCCTCTTTCACTGAGATCTGTAAATTTAATGGACATTAGATAATCTTGAGGAATTTAAAAACTGGATTAGTTCCAAACATGGGTAGTATGTACTGATAATTCGTAAATTAAACTTCATTTTGATACGATACCACATTACCACACATCAATGCATCATCATCATGACTCTTTCTAAATCTTACAAGTTCGTAAGAGAACTGTATATAGTAAGAAAGATTAATAAGCGCACGACCTTCAATCACACATGCTCTATTCCAGATGTTAGAATGAGTGTAGCACTTTTGTACCAAGTTCGACAAAACCATGTGAGCAAAACCTTTCACAGGTTCCAACTGTGCAAGGAGTTCACAACCAAGGGATAGGATACATCAGCTCTACTCGACTAAACGTGCTGAAAGACATGGAAGATGAATAAATCAAACCCTAGCGTGTAAGTTA
The DNA here is from genome assembly GCF_002162155.2 of Triticum dicoccoides. Lineage (NCBI taxonomy): Eukaryota > Viridiplantae > Streptophyta > Magnoliopsida > Poales > Poaceae > Triticum > Triticum dicoccoides. The sequence goes on along the minus strand of NC_041393.1, from coordinate 215,729,068 downwards.
ACTTCTTAGAAATCCTTAGGAACCCTATCATGTTCTGCTTACTTAAAGGGCTTAAATAGTTACTAGTTATCAGATACATGACAATCTAGCGAACAATAATGTATTCTCGACATTTAATAGACTTCTAATTTACCATGAATGAAAAAAGGACAGACCCAGTGCATAGAAGCTCCCACACAAGGTGGGGTCTGGGGAGGGATTATAGGAACCTAGTCTTACCCCTGCAAAGTGCAATGCAGAGAGGCTGGTTCGAACCCAGGACCTCTTAGCACAAGTGTGGAGGACTTCACCACTGCGCCAGGCCTGCCCTCTAATTTACCATAAATGAAGCTTAAAAGAAAAGCTTTGCCCAACTAGCTTACAAGGCCAGAAGAAGATTTTGACTGCAACCACTTGGATAGTTTTTTATGTGATGACTTCTTAATATCAAGGGTAACACCTGGAGGTCTGCATGGGAGAATGTGATTTGACCTACACAGAACAGTAAACAGAAGATGAACAAGATAATAGTTATGCATCATAAAAAAATGCAGGTTATAGGAGAGTTGGATATCTTGGTGAAGTCACCCTGCCAAATTATCATTTACTAGATGTAGAAGATCAGTATCAAGATCTATTTTCTCAAAGCAATGCCAATATTTACTGATGTAGATTAGAGTGAAACATGGTTTTGTTGACTATCAAAAGACTTGGTAATGAGACTCAGTATAAAGCTGTGCGAATAACTCATCTCAATCATATGACCGGATGGAAAACAATTAGTGTCACATGAACCTACTCAGAAAGGACAGAATAACAAATTGTTCATCAATGTGAAATTACTATATATATACATACCACAATATACTTCCTGGCATGGGGAGGTCTTTATCTTTTACGTTCATGTGTAATGCTTGCAGAAGGCATATGTCCAAGAGAGAGTCAATTTCTTCAGTAGACAAATGTTGATGTTCCTTCTCCTCGGTCTGTTCCTTGGTGGTTTTCTCTTGAGGCAAATTTAGCTCGCTTGTGCTAGCTGTTACATTCTCTATGGTTTCACTGTTAATGGCATGATCTTCAGTAAGACACTCCGAGACATCAACAGCTGCTTTGTCTTGCTTTCCTTCTGAAGGCTCTTCGGAAGAGTCAATATGTTGAGAAGCGGAAGCAAAATTAGGATCTTCAATAACCATGTCATCATAGAATCCTTCATTTGGAACATAACGACCATCAGCAGAAGCCCTGCAATAATATTTAACAATTATTTATAGAAGTGAAGATAAACTCAGGTATGCATTAATAGCATTGAACTTGCCATAACAAATCTTTATAGTAATGTGCAATCCGCAAAGCCTTGCCACGTAATCCTGCCTTTAGTGCTTCGGTATTGCTCATAGTTGTGGTCCCAACCTGTGTAGAGCGTGTAACAGAACCAGAAGTTGAACTTGTACATCTTTGGCAAGATTACTTGATAAAAACTACGAGCCAAACTAGTGCAAGAGACCATGAGAAACTTACAGCAATTGGAGCAGGGTTACCAGGGACTTTAACTGACCATGGCTGGCCAGCTTGGAAAGAAGGTAATCCTTCTGGAGGTACGCTGATACCAGGAAACATAAGATCGGCGCCACCAAGAATGAAGTGTGAAACTTCACCACCCTTAAGTGTAAAAGCTGGCAACAGATAAGGAACCTTCCAGAGTGCATAAACTGCAACATTTTCACCAATTAAATAATGCTACAAAGTAGAGAATGAGGAATCCACTTATCTTGAGATCTAAAACGCACAACAAGCTGTGATCACATTTGAGGCCAACTCATAAATTTATCAACAAAATTAAAGCACTTTAAAGATGGATCCCACAGTTTGTAGCTCAGCTATCCCAAGCAGAAGCATAATATTTTCACCTATTTGATAAAAACAGAAAATTAAGCCATTCAAAACAATAAATAGACATATCAAAAGTTCCTCTTGCTGGCTTAGACACATATGCCCTCCTGTATTCTACAAAGTTCGGGTTGGCTTTCAACGTCAGTGCATTATTTGTTTCCCTACATCCCTACTATGGTACCCATACACTCTTGGAAAAAGCAACTTGCAGAATGATAGCACGTCAACAAGAATTACTACGTATGAATTTACCATTCCAGTCACTTTTCATGCAAGCTAGAGTGTGTAGTTAGTGGCACATAAAATTAGAATTAATTGAAAACCAATAAATCAAACAAAGAGTTCAATTGGTTAGAAGCACATGAACTATCACATTAAAGAATCAATTATTATAATAGTTAGAAAACAACAGACTGAGGACTACACTCATTGCTTGAAGCATTAGCATGTTTAGATTCTCTTCCTGAATTTTGTTTTATACATGCACAATCAAAATAAGCATTTCAAAAATTGCAATAACAAAAAAGGCACAACACAGTGGAAATGAGAAGGGTTAAGATTACTAGATGAAAATAAATGTACTACTCTGCAATCTGGAAATAAAGATAACCTGTTGGAAACAGCTCATGGCCTCTTCCATCAATGTCGAATAGCATTGGCAGTTCGCCCTCTATGCCATAAACAAGAGTCCGGCTTGGGTACTTAGCGACTGTTATCTCAACCTATCCACAACGCAATATTTTCACAAAGTTATGAAGAAGATATAAATGCAACAAATAATAACTAAGTTTGAATGAAAAGATATATACAGTTCACTCTTCCGTAAACTGGCAACACCACAAAATATAAGGTAGATAATAATACAGTTAACTTCACTTGATAAACAAGACAGGCCAGTTAGATAGGTGGGTGGGGATGAATGCTGAAAATTCACAGCTATCGCATGTAAAAGTAGACCAGTCTATCTATTGTAAGTACAATTATATATTTTGATGCAATATAACTTGAACCACTTGGCGAGCTAAAACCATGTAACATATTTTCAAGACTTAATACCTTTGGAGGAAGCATGTTATAGGGTTATACTGCTATTACTCCACATACTGATAAGAAAATTCATTACCTTTGGAGGAAGAATGGCATCCAGATCATCATCAGATGCTTGCGGAAACCTTTGCTTGGCGGTTCTTCTCAGCTTCTTTTTGTCAGCGCCTGACAAACGTTGTAGAGCTTTTGCATCAACATTCTTCTTGAACATGGTTTATGGGTTATCAAACAAGATTCCAGGCTGCAAAAAAAGCATCAAACAGGTCATCAAATGGAATATAGACCGGTAGAGCAATACATCCATCCATCAAAAAGTCCTGCTGCATTCAAACTTCTGGGAAGGAGCAGAACATAAGGAAACATGTAGCAGAATTCCAATTTCGTTGTACCCTATAATAGTCACAAGGGCTACATTACACAAATCATAACCCTCTTAGGATAGTACCAGTTTATCATTTCAACCAACCTCAATCTGGAAAACCTCCATCTTCTTGGTTAGAAGGAAAACAAGCGAAATTGGCAAGCTCTCCACGCGAATAGAATAAGAGAAGTCAAAGAATTGCAACTTCAAAAAAAAAAAAAGTCAAAGAATTGCATCATTCCATTGCATCCCAAAACTTCGTACTTCCGGAACTACAAGGAAGCTACGGATTCACAGCGGAGAGACCACACCAATATCACCGACCCTATCCAATAACTCGGAAAGGCGGCAGATTGTAACAATCGAGTGAAAAGGAAAAAAAAAAAAAGAGGGCAAACTTTTCACCGTTCGCCCGAGCAAGGGCCGGCGAATCGAGAGACTACGAGTGATGGAGGAGATGAGCGAGGCGAGAGACAGAGAGACAAAGAGGGAGAAAGGCTTCGTTACCGGCGGCGAGGCGATCGGATTGGAGGAGCGCGGAGGCGGCGATAGGACTGGACGGATCGGGAAGCCTCCGGGGATGGAAACCTCTCAGAAGTCCAAGGGCAAACCCTATTTGGCGCTCATCTGGGCCGGCCCATCTAGGTATTTTGTTCTGTGTTTAAAACCGCAAAAAACAAGGGAGCAACTAATTAACGAGCGCTCCTTCGGGAGCCTCGCAAAGATCAGCGTTACTTGGCGCTCTCAGCCATTTGTCATGTGTCGCGCTCTGGTCACTCTCTCTGGATTTCATTTTTTTATTTTTCCGAGCGTGTTTTCGGCTTTTAAAACCGTTTTTTCTGGTGTTTTATACGTTTTGGTTTTCTACCGGTCTTCCCTAGCTTTTGGACAAAAAAAATCGAAAAAATAATTTTTTTGCGCAAAAAAACGCATTTTTTTCGTGAGAGTCACGGTTTTGTTTTCGCGAGAGGCACGGTTGTGCTTTCGCGAGAGGCACGGCCGTGCCTCTTGGAAACGAAAAAAAAACGTGTTTTCTGTTTTTTTTCTTTCGTAAGAGGCACGATTTTGCTTCCGCGAGAGGCACGGTTGTGCTTTCGCGAGAGGCACGGGCATGCCTCTTTCAGAAAAGGAAAAAAATGCATTTTCTGTTTTTTTTTCGCGAGAGGCACGGTTTTGCTTCCGCGAGAAGCACGGTTGTGCTTTCGCGAGAGGCACGGGCGTGCCTCTTTCGGAAAGGGAAAAAAACATGTTTTCTATTTTTTTTCTTTCACGAGAGGCACGGTTTTGCTTCCGTGAGAGGCACGGTTGTGCTTTCGCGAGAGGCACGGGCGTGCCTCTTTCGGAAAGGAAAAAAACGCGTTTTCTGTTTTTTTTTCTTTCGTGAGAGGCACGGTTTTGCTTCCGCGAGAGGCACGACTGTGCTTTGCCGAGAGACACGGGCGTGCCTCTTTCGGAAAGGGGAAAAACGCGTTTTTTGTTTTCTTTTCTTTCGCGAGAGGCACGACTTTGCTTCTGCGAGAGGCACGGTTGTGCTTTTCGCGAGAGGCACGGGCGTGCCTTTTTCGGAAAGGGAAAAAACGCGTTTTTTATTTATTTTTATTTCACGAGAGGCACGGTTGTGATTTCGTCAGAGGCACGAGCGTGCCTTTTTCGGATAGAGAAAAAACCCGTGTTGCCGGTTCGGTTTTTTCGTCGGTTTTTTTCGTCTGGTTTTTTCGTGAAAAAAAAGTTCGTCAAAACCTATCAACATGGGATCTAGTTTTGAAGTTCTCAACGCGAGGAATCCAACGGCGAAAGCGGTTCGAGATTTGGACGCACAGTTTAAGAGATAAACATTTTGAATAAACGAATCTACGAAAAAAGGGAAAACTCCCAGGTTGCGACAAGTGACGCACATGCAGCACGCCACTTGTCGCAACCTGGGAAAGTTGGAGTAATCTCCGCAAGGAGTACTCCTTAACTAGTGATTTCGAAAAAACAAAGCGACGCGCTGGAACCACCATGCCACTATGCGAGATCTGCTAAAAGCAAGCTTTCTCCTTCTTTTACCTTTTTACTTTTTTCCTTTTTTCATTTTCCTTATTTCTTTTTCGTTTTCAGTATTTTTTCATCCTGGTTCATTGAATTTGTTTGCAAATACGTGAACTTTCCTTCTAATTTGACGATTTTATTTGAAATTCGATGAACTTTTTTCAAATCGATGAATTTATTTTAAATTTTTGAACATTTTTCCAAATTGACGAAATTTTTTCAAAGTTGGTGATCTTTGTTGAAAACCAATGAACTTATAAATTTGGTGAACTTTTTTTGAAATCAATAAACTTTTTCAATTTTGATGAACTTTTTTTCAAATTCGATGAACTTTTTTCGCATATGATGAACTTTTCTTTGAAATTCGATTAGTTTTTTTTCAAAATCGATGAACTTTTTCACATTTTGTGAATTTTTTTCAAAATCAGTGAACTTTTTTTCAATGTTGTGACCTGCTTTTTCTATATTGATGAACCTTTTTCGAATTTCATGAACTTTTTTTAAAAATTTAACTTTTATCCGTACTGGTGAACTTTTTTTATTACAAATCTATGATTTTATTTTTCAAACTTACATTTTCTTTTTCTGAAATGATTTATGTGTGTCCAGAATTTATGTACTGTAATTGAAGAAGTATTAAATAGGTTTGGTTTTGGACTGTAAACAGCGAAGCTGTCCTGGTGCAGTGATTGTTGCGTCGTTTCCTCCGGCCTAATACAATATGGTGGGTGGGTTCGAATCCTGTCTTCTGCAATTATTTTTTCTATCTTCCTCTGCTTTTGGAAGAGGATGTTGGGCCGGCCCGCAAGGAGGCGCGCGCGAGCACCAGGAGCTCGGCGTAGAAGGCGCCGAAAAGGGGGAAATTCTATTTGACGCTAACTGCGTCAAAATGTCGAGCATTCGCACAGGGCGATCCCCCGAGCGCGACTATTGGGTCGGCCCACTTCCCCACAGCGAGGCAGCCGGTTTTGGAAACCTTCCAGAAGGTTCCCCGAACCGGTTTTTTTAATCTTTATACCAGTTTTATGGTTTTCTTTTGTTTTTGTTTTTCCTTTTTCTGTTTCATTTCTTTTTTCCGTTCTTCTGATTCTTTTTCTTCTTTCTTCTTCTTTTTCCGTTTTTTGTTTCTTTCAAAATAGTTCGGAAAGTTCAAAATTTGTTCGTGTTTCAAAAATGTTTGAAAAAATTAAAAATGTTCGTGTTTAAAAAGATTGTTCATAAATTATGAAAATGTTCGCATTTTTCAAAAAATGTTTGGGCATTTCAGAAAATATTCTTGTTCATAAAAAATATTTGGGACATTTTTTTTTCAAATTTTAACAATTTTTTAGTAAATGTTCCTGTTTTCAAAAAATAACCACAGCTTCTAAAAATCGTTCATATTTTCATTATTCAGCAGTTTCAAAATATGTTTCAGTTAAAAAATTGTTCACAAGTTAAAACAATCGTGTTTGCAAATTTTGTTCAGTAATTTCAAAATATGTTCACATCTCAAAATTTTGTTTTGTAATTTGGAAAAATGTTCCCGTTTCAAAAAAGGTTGTTCATGATTTTAAAAAATGTTCTCATTTTCAAAATTTGTTTATAATTTCAAAAAAATAATCTGTTTTACAAAGTTGTTCCCATTCTCAAAATTTGTTCACAATTTTAGGAAATGTTTAGTATTTCAGAAAATGCTCTCTTTTAAAAAAATGCTCAAATTTATAAAAAATGTTCATGATTCATGATTTTTTTAGGAATTTCAATTTTTTTTATGATTTCAACATTTGTTTTGCATTCGAAAAAAATGTTGCCGTGTTTCAAAAAAATGTTCGAGTTAAAAAAATATGTTCTTCTACTACAAATAATGTTCAGATGTTTTCAAAATATGTTGAAATTCTAAATTTTGTTCCTATAATTTATAAACTATTTTAAAGTTTCAAATTTGGCTCACATTTTCCAAAATTTCGTTTGTGTTTTCTGAAATCTGTTTAAAACAATTGAATTATCTGCATGCTACAGTAAATAGGACGTTAGAGTAAATATCACGTTATAGTTTAAAAAGGGTTCAGGATGTCAATTGTCAACGTCGTCCATAAGGGTCTAGTGGCTAGCAGCACGTGATCGTAAATTGTGAGGTCGCGAGCTTGATCCCGGCAGCCGCGTTTTTTTTGCGAGTTTCCTCCGCGATAGATGGGTCGGCCCTGTTGGAGAAAGTCATGTGCGTGAGGCCGCCTGTTTGCCGCAGTTAGCGGCGTATAGGAGCTCCCCGAAAAAGGAGCTCCATCTACGCCTAGGCAATTCCTATTTGGCGCGTGAGGAGGATCAAACTCGGGAACCTCAAGGGTAGAACTATGCGCCAACAACCACCGCGCCAGCATGCCCGAAGTGATATCCTGCGGGTTCGATTCCTGGTACCCGCACCTTTTCTGTGTGCATTTTTCACGAGACTTCTTTTTATTATGATGCGTGTTCGTCGTGGGCCGGCCCATGAGTTCACGAGCTGGGCGCGCTGCAGGCGCCAGCTACCTGTTCGGGCACTTAAGGCGCCGAACAGGAGCTCCCAAGTCCAAGTGCCTGTTCGGTTACCTGCACTTCGTCCCTTCATCTCCAGCCCAATAGAGATTTTTGCCCCCTTAGTCTCCGGTCCAATGAAGCCTGACTGAACTCATAGGGTATAGACCATGCTTTTGGCAAGGGAACACAAAGTATCTGTACCTAATCTGGAGCTTCAATCTCTTGTCAAAAGAAAAATGACTCATGAAATGAATAATGTTCTTCTCGCCAAGTTCAAAAAAAATGTTCTTCTCACCCTTTGTACGGAAGAGGGGGTTCGGAAGGCCCTCTTTGATATTGGAGACTTAAAAGCCCAGGTCTGGATGGTCTACACCCTATTTTTTGGTAAAAATTTGTGATCTATGTTGGGGGATGATCTGACTAAAGAGGTACTTCAGGCGGTAAATACTTGTTCTATACCTGATGGCCGGAATGATACTGCAGTTGTAATGATCCCAAAGGTGAATTCTCCATAAAAGGTAACTCAGTTTAAACCAATAAGTCTGTGCAATATGGTGTATAAGGTTATGTCAAAAATGATTGCGGCTCACTTGAAGATAATCCTATTAGAAATTATTAGCATGACTCAAAGTGCTTTTGTGCCCGGACGTATGATTACTGATAATATTTTAGTGGTGTATGAGTGCTTTCATACAATAAAGAAAAAAAAGAATGGTAAAGAGGGCCTATGCGCCATCAAATTGGACATGCACAAAGCGTATGAACGAGTAGAGTGGCCTTTTCTAAAGGAAATTGTTTTCAAACTGGGATTCAGAAAGAACTGGGTTAATCTGATTATGCAATGTGTATCCTATGTGGAATACCAGGTTCGTTTTAATAGGAAAGAAACTGAGAGTTTTAAACCTACTAGAGGATTGAAGCAAGGAGATCCTCTCTCTCTCTCTCTTCATACTTATTCTTGTTATGTCTAGAGGGACAGATTGCCCTTTTAGCAAATGTGGAAGAGAATCGAAATATTTCTGGAATAAACATTAGCAGAGATGCACCCTCGGTTTCAAACCTTCTTGTTGGTGCAATGATAGGCCCCTTATGTTTTGGAGTTTGTTGACATAAACAGTTTGGGACTTATGTGTTTGCTAGTGCACACAGAGTAACACGTCTCTAAAGTATCAAGGAGTTTGATGCAAATGGCAAAGATAATCTCCCTGCACGGTAGCGAAGGTTATCACCGAAGATAAAGCTGACATGAGTGACCCCTAAAAATTGCTGAAGTTTAAGCAATTGGTTCGGTGTATGTTTGAAGCAAATGACTATGTTCGAGGAAGAATGAAGACAAAGTGAAGACGTAGCATTTATTTCGTTGTTTTTCTTCTTTCATTGAGTCATAGGACCACCATACTATTAAGAGGGGTGTAGCGTTCGAAGCTTTGGTTCTCTGATGCTAAACCCAAAACCTATGAAAGCTGCGAGAGAAATCTCTTTGTGCTCCGAGCAAATACTTGCCAGCAAGAGACTGTGATCTTCTTCGCTGCGAGAGATTCGACACGGACCGAGGAGTTAGCATTACTTGTTCCTCAAGTAATGTTACTGTTGCTCCAAAATCTGACCGTTGTAAACGTGTCGGTTGGCCATCGGCTGGACCTCGTGTCCAAAATGGTCATTTCCCATCTGGGAAGGCTGCGGCTATAAATAGCCACCCCATGCCGGCTTTGTCCGGCGGCTGCTCCATTTGATTCTGAGAAGATTGTTGAGCAACCCACTCTCTGAGCGATTTGAGTTTAAAATCCACTAAGATAAAAACCTTAGAGCCGAAGCATTAGATAGTGGTTCAGCATCACTGGAATCTAAGTTTAGTACGCTCTGCCTATTACTCTTGAGAGCTGCAAACTCTCTAGACGGTTAGGTGTCAATTCCTTCAGAGACCAAGAGTGATTGTGATTCTCGAAGAAGAAGTCTGTAATGTTGGGGAACGTTGCAGAAAATTAAAAAAATTTCCTACGGTTTCACCAAGATCCATCTATGAGTTCATCTAAGCAACGAGTCGAGGGAATGAGTTTGCATCTACATACCACTTGTAGATCGCGTGCGGAAGCTTGCAAGGTGATGATGGAGTCGTACTCGACGTGATTCGAATCACCGATGACCAAGTGCTGAACGGACAGCACCTCCGCGTTCAACACACGTACGGGACGGGAGACGTCTCCTCCTTCTTGATCCAGCATGGGGAAGGAGAGGTTGAGGAAGACAGCTCCACCGGCAGCACGACGGCGTGGTGATGGTGGAGAAGCAGTACTCCGACAGGGCTTCGCCAAGCACACAACGGAGGAGGAGAGGTGTTAGGGAGGGGAGGGCTGCGCCTTGGAGGGTGGTACGGCTGCCCTCCCCTCACCCCTCTATTTATAGGGGGAAGGGAGAAGGGGGCCGGCCCCTCTAGATCCCATCTAGGGGGGCGGCAGGCCAAGGGGAGAGGGGGAGAGGGTGGCTTGCCCCCCAAGCCAAGGGGGCGCCCCCTCTAGGGTTCCCCCCTCAACCCTAGGCGCAAGGGCCCAAGGGAGGGGGTGCGCCCAGCCCACCAGGGGCTGGCTCCCTGCCCCACGCAGCCCATGTGGTCCCCCGGGAGGGGTGGCCCCTCCCGGTGGACCCCCGAAACCCTTCCGGTGGCCCCGGTACAATACCGGTATGACCCCGAAACTTCCCGGTGCCAGTTTGACAACTTCCCATATATAAATCTTTACCTCCGGACCCTTCCGGAGCTCCTCGTGACGTCCGGGATCCCATCCGGGACTCCGAACAACATTCGGCAGTCACATACTAGTCTTCCTAATAACCCTAGCGTCACCGAACCTTAAGTGTGTAGACCCTACGGGTTCGGGAGACATGCAGACATGACCGAGACGCTCTCAGGTTAATAACCAACAGCGGGATCTGGATACCCATGATGGCTCCCACATGCTCCTCGATGTTGTCATCGGATGAACCGCGATGTCGAGGATTCGATCAAATCCTGTATACAATTCCCTTTGTCAATCGGTACGTTACTTGCCCGAGACTCGATCGTCGGTATCCCAATACCTTGTTCAGTCTCGTTACCGGCAAGTCACTATACTCGTACCGTAATGCATGATCCCGTGTCCAACACCTTGGTCACATTGAGCTCATTATGATGATGCATTACCGAGTGGGCCCAGAGATACCTCTCCGTCATACGGAGTGACAAATCCCAGTCTCGATCCGTGTCAACCCAACAGATACTTTCGGAGATACCTGTAATGCACCTTTATAGTCACCCAGTTACGTTGTGACGTTTGATACACCCAAGGCACTATTACGGTATCCGGGAGTTACACGATCTCATGGTCGAAGGAAGAGATACTTGACATTGGCAAAGCTCTAGCAAAACGAACTACACGATCTTTTATGCTATGCTTAGGATTGTGTCTTGTCCATCACATCATTCTCCTAATGATGTGATCCCGTTATCAACGACATCCAATGTCCATAGTCAGGAAACAATGACTATCTGTTGATCACAACGAGCTAGTCAACTAGAGGCTCACCAGGGACATATTGTGGTCTAAGTATTCACACGTGTATTACGGTTTCCGGATAATACAGTTATAGCATGAACAAAAGACAATTATCATGAACATTGAAATATAATAATACTTTTATTATTGCCTCTAGGGCATATTTCCAATAGTCTCCCACTTGCACTAGAGTCACCAATCTAGTTACATTGTGATGAATCGAACACACATAGAGTTCTGGTGTTGATCATGTTTTGCACGCGAGAGAGGTTTAGTCAGCAGATCTGCGACATTCAGATCCGTGTGCACTTTGCAAATCTCTATGTCTCCATCTTGAACTTTTTCACGGATGGAGTTGAAACGACGCTTGATGTGCCTGGTCTTCTTGTGAAACCTGGGCTCCTTGGCAAGGGCAATAGCTCCAGTGTTGTCACAGAAGAGTTTGATCGGCCCCGACGCATTGGGTATGACTCCTAGGTCGGTGATGAACTCCTTCACCCATATCGCTTCATGCGCTGCCTCCGAGGCTGCCATGTACTCCGCTTCACACGTAGATCCCACCACGACGCTCTGCTTGCAGCTGCACCAGCTTACTGCTCCACCATTCAACATATACACGTATCCGGTTTGTGACTTAGAGTCATCCAGATCTGAGTCGAAGCTAGCGTCGACGTAACCCTTTACGACGAGCTCTTCGTCTCCTCCATAAACGAGAAACATGTCCCTCGTCCTTTTCAGGTACTTCAGGATATTCTTGACCACTGTCCAGTGTTCCTTGCCGAGATTACTTTGGTATCTTGCTACCAAACTTACGGCAAGGTTTACATTGGGTCTGGTACACAGCATGGCATACATAATAGATCCTATGGCTGAAGCATAGGGGATGACACTCATCTCTTCTTTATCTTTTGCCGTGGTCGATGACTGAGCCGAGCTCAGTCTCACACCTTGTAACATAGGCAAGAACACCTTCTTGGACTGATCCATTTTGAACTTCTTCAAAATCTTATCAAGGTACGTGCTTTGTGAAAGACCTATGAGGCGTCTCGATCTATCTCTATAGATCTTGATGCCTAATATATAAGCAGCTTCTCCAAGGTCCTTCATTGAAAAACACTTGTTCAAGTAGGCCTTAATGCTGTCCAGAAGTTTCGTATCATTTCCCATCAAGAGTATGTCATCTACATATAATATAAGAAATGCTACAGAGCTCCCACTCACTTTCTTGTAAACGCAGGCTTCTCCATAAGTCTGCGCAAACCCAAACGCTTTGATCATCTCATCAAAGAGAATGTTCCAACTCCGAGATGCTTGCACCAGTCCATAAATGGATCGCTGGAGCTTGCATACTTTGTTAGCGTTCCGAGGATCGACAAAACCTTCCGGCTGCATCATATACAGCTCTTCCTTAAGATGTCCGTTAAGGAATGCCGTTTTGACGTCCATCTGCCATATCTCATAATCATAGTATGCGGCAATTGCTAACATGATTCGGACGGACTTCAGCTTCGCTATGGGAGAGAAAGTCTCGTCGTAGTCAATCCCTTGAACTTGTCAATAACCCTTAGCGACAAGTCGAGCCTTATAGATGGTAACATTACCATCCGCGTCCGTCTTCTTCTTAAAAATCCATTTGTTTTCTATCGCTCGCCGATCATCGGGCAAGTCTGTCAAAGTCCATACTTTGTTTTCATTCATGGATTCTATCTCGGATTTCATGGCTTCAAGCCATTTGTTGGAATCCGGGCCCGCCATCGCTTCTTCATAGTTCGAAGGTTCATTGTTGTCTAACAACATGATTTCCAGGATAGGGTTGCCGTACCACTCTGGTGCGGAACGTGTCCTTGTGGACCTACGAAGTTCAGTAGTAACTTGATCCGAAGTACCTTGATCATCATCATTGTTTTCCTCTTCAGTTGGTGTGGGCATCACAGGAACGGTTTCCTGCGCTGCGCCACTTTCCCGTTCAAGAGGTAGTACTTCATCGAGTTCTACTTTCCTCCCACTTACTTCTTTCGAGAGAAACTCTTTTTCCAGAAAGCATCCGTTTTTGGCAACAAAGATCTTGCCTTCGGATCTTAAGTAGAAGGTATACCCGACAGTTTCCTTAGGGTATCCTATGAATACGCATTTTTCCGACTTGGGTTCGAGCTTTTCAGGTTGAAGTTTCTTGACATAAGCATCGCATCCCCAAACTTTTAGAAACGACAGCTTAGGTTTCTTTCCAAACCATAATTCATACGGTGTCGTCTCAACGGATTTAGACGGTGCCCTATTTAAAGTGAATGTAGCTGTCTCTAGAGCGTATCCCCAAAATGATAGCGGTAAATCGGTAAGAGACATCATAGACCGCACCATATCCAATAGAGTGCGATTACGACGTTCGGACACACCGTTTCCTGAGGTGTTCCAGGCGGCGTGAGTTGTGAAACGATTCCACATTTTCTTAAGTGTGTACCAAGTTCGTGACTTAAGTATTCTCCTCCACGATCTGATCGTAAGAATTTTATCTTTCGGTCACGTTGATTCTCTACCTCACTCTAAAATTCCTTGAACTTTTCAAAGGTCTCAGACTTGTGTTTCATTAAGTAGACATACCCATATCTACTCAAGTCATCAGTGAGAGTGAGAACATAACGATATCCTCCGCGAGCCTCAACGCTCATTGGACCGCACACATCGGTATGTATGATTTCCAACAAGTTGGTTGCTCGCTCCATTGTTCCGGAGAACGGAGTCTTGGTCATTTTGCCCAAGAGGCATGGTTCGCATGTGTCAAACGATTCATAATCAAGAGACTCCAAAAGTCCATCAGCATGGAGCTTCTTCATGTGCTTGACACCAATGTGACCAAGGCGGCAGTGCCACAAGTATGTGGGACTATCGTTATCAACTTTACATCTTTTGGCATCCACACTATGAACATGTGTAACATTACGCTCGAGATTCATTAAGAATAAACCATTGACCATCGGAGCATGACCATAAAACATATCTCTCATATAAATCGAACAACCATTATCTCAGACTTAAATGAGTAGCCATCTCATATTAAACGAGATCCAGATACAATGTTCATGCTCAAACATGGCACTAAATAACAATTATTAAGGTTCAAAACTAATCCCGTAGGTAAATGTAGAGGCAGCGTGCCGACGGCGATCACATCGACTCTGGAACCATTCCCGACGCGCATAGTCACCTCGTCCTTCGCCAGTCTCCGTTTATTCCGCAGCTCCTGCTGTGAGTTACAAATATGAGCAACGGCACCGGTATCAAATACCCAGGAGTTACTACGAGTACTGGTAAGGTACACATCAATCACATGTATATCAAATATACCTTTGGTGTTGCCGGCCTTCTTATCCGCTAAGTATTTGGGGCAGTTCCGCTTCCAGTGACCCTTCCCCTTGCAATAAAAGCACTCAGTCTCAGGCTTGGGTCCATTCTTTGACTTCTTCCCGGCAACAGGCTTACCGAGCGCGGCAACATCTTTGCCGTCCTTCTTGAAGTTCTTCTTACCCTTGCCCTTCTTGAACTTAGTGGTCTTATTGACCATCAACACTTGATGTTCTTTCTTGATTTCACCCTCTGCTGACTTCAGCATCGAGAACACTTCAGGAATGGTCTTTACCATCCCCTGCATGTTGTAGTTCATCACAAAGCTCTTGTAGCTTGGTGGGAGCAACTGGAGGATTCTGTCAATGACCGCCTCATCTGGGAGGTTTATGTTCAGCTGGGTCATACGATTGTGCAACCCAGACATCTTCAGGATGTGCTCACTGACAGAACTGTTTTCCTCCATCTTACAACTGTAGAACTTGTCAGAGACATCATATCTCTCGACCCGGGCATGAGCTTGGAAAACTAGTTTCAGCTCTTCGAACATCTCATATGCTCCGTGGTGCTCAAAACGCTTTTGGAGCCCCGGTTCTAAGCTGTAAAGCATGCCGCACTGAACGAGGGAGTAATCATCAGCACGAGCTTGCCAAGCGTTCATAACGTCTTGGTTCTCTGGGACGGGAGCGTCACCTAGCGGTCCTTCTAGGACATATTGCTTTCTGGCAGCTATGAGGATGATCCTCAGGTTCCGGACCCAGTCCGTATAGTTGCTACCATCATCTTTCAGCTTGGTTTTCTCTAGGAACGCGTTGAAGTTCATGTTGACATTAGCATTGGCCATTGATCTACAAGACATATTTGCAAAGGTTTTAGACTAAGTTCATGATAATAAAGTTCTAATCAAATTATGAACTCCCACTTAGATCAGACATCCCTCTAGTCATCTAAGTGTTACACAATCCGAGTCGACTAGCCCGCGTCCGATCATCACGTGAGACGGACTAGTCATCGTCGGTGAACATCTTTTGGTGATCGTATCTTCCATACAACTCGTGTTCGACCTTTCGGTCTCCGTGTTCCGAGGCCATGTCTGCACATGCTAGGCTCGTCAAGTTAACCCTAAGTGTTTTCGCTGTGTAAAACTGTCTTACACCCGTTGTATGTGAATGTAAGAATCCATCACACCCGATCATCACGTGGTGCTTAGAAGCGACGAACTGTAGCAACGGTGCACAGTTAGGGGAGAACACTTCTTGAAATTTTGTAAGGGATCATCTTATTTACTACCGTCGTCCTAAGTAAACAAGATGTATAAACATAATAAACATCACATGCAATTATATAGTTGTGACATGATATGGCCAATATCATAAAGCTCCATTGATCTCCATCTTCGGGGCTCCATGATCATCTTGTCACCGGCTTGACACCATGATCTCCATCATCATGATCTCCATCATCGTGTCTTCATGAAGTTGTCACGCCAACGACTACTTCTACTTCTATGACTAACGTTTAGCAATAAAGTAAAGTAGTTTACATGGCGTTTATTCAATGACACGCAGGTCATACAAAAATAAAGACAACTCCTATGGCTCCTGCCGGTTGTCATACTCATCGACATGCAAGTCGTGAATCCTATTACAAGAACATGATCTCATACATCACAATTCATCATTCATCACAACTTCTGGCCATATCACATCACATGATCAATCGCTGCAAAAACAAGTTAGACGTCCTCTAATTGTTGTTGCATCTTTTACGTGGCTGCGATTGGGTTCTAGCAAGAACGTTTTCTTACCTACGAATCACCACAACGTGATTTTGTCAACTTCTATTTACCCTTCATAAGGGCCCTGTTCATCGAATCCGCTCCAACTAAAATGGGAGAGACAGACACCCGCTAGCCACCTTATGCAACTAGTGCATGTCAATCGGTGGAACCGGTCTCACGTAAGCGTACGTGTAAGGTTGGTCCGGGCCGCTTCATCCCACAATACCGTTGAGCAAGAAAAGACTAGTAGAGGCAAGTAAGTTGACAAGATCCACGCCCACAACAAATTGTGTTCTACTCGTGCATTAGAGAACTACGCATAAACCTGGCTCTGATACCACTGTTGGGGAACGTTGCAGAAAATTAAAAAAAATTTCCTACGGTTTCACCAAGATCCATCTATGAGTTCATCTAAGCAACGAGTCAAGGGAATGAGTTTGCATCTACATACCACTTGTAGATCGCGTGCGGAAGCTTGCAAGGTGATGATGGAGTCGTACTCGACGTGATTCGAATCACCGATGACCAAGTGCTGAACGGACAGCACCTCCGCGTTCAACACACGTACGGGACGGGAGACGTCTCCTCCTTCTTGATCCAGCAAGGGGAAGGAGAGGTTGAGGAAGACAGCTCCACCGGCAGCACGACGGCGTGGTGATGGTGGAGAAGCAGTACTCCGACAGGGCTTCGCCGAGCACACAACGGAGGAGGAGAGGTGTTGGGGAGGGGAGGGCTGCGCCTTGGAGGGTGGTACGGCTGCCCTCCCCTCACCCCTCTATTTATAGGGGGAAGGGAGAAGGGGTCCGGCCCCTCTAGATCCCATCTAGGGGGGGGGGGGCGGCCAAGGGGAGAGGGGGAGAGGGTGGCTTGCCCCCCAAGCCAAGGGGGCGCCCCCTCTAGGGTTCCCCCCTCAACCCTAGGCGCAAGGGCCCAAGGGAGGGGGTGCGCCCAGCCCACCAGGGGCTGGCTCCCTGCCCCACGCAGCCCATGTGGTCCCCCGGGAGGGGTGGCCCCTCCCGGTGGACCCCCGGAACCCTTCCGGTGGCCCCGGTACAATACCGGTATGACCCCGAAACTTCCCGGTGCCAGTTTGACAACTTCCCATATATAAATCTTTACCTATGGACCCTTCCGGAGATCCTCGTGACGTCCGGGATCCCATCCGGGACTCCGAACAACATTCGGCAGTCACATACTAGTATTCCTAATAACCCTAGCGTCATCGAACCTTAAGTGTGTAGACCCTACGGGTTCGGGAGACATGCAGACATGACCGAGACGCTCTCAGGTTAATAACCAACAACGGGATCTGGATACCCATGATGGCTCCCACATGCTCCTCGATGTTGTCATCGGATGAACCACGATGTCGAGGATTCGATCAAATCCTGTATACAATTCCCTTTGTCAATCGGTACGTTACTTGCCCGAGACTCGATCGTCGGTATCCCAATACCTCGTTCAGTCTCGTTACCGACAAGTCACTATACTCGTACCGTAATGCATGATCCCGTGTCCAACACCTTGGTCACATTGAGCTCATTATGATGATGCATTACCGAGTGGGCCCAGAGATACCTCTCCGTCATACAGAGTGACAAATCCCAGTCTCTATCCGTGTCAACCCAACAGATACTTTCGGAGATACCTGTAATGCACCTTTATAGTCACCCAGTTATGTTGTGACGTTTGATACACCCAAGGCACTATTACGGTATCCGGGAGTTACACGATCTCATGGTCGAAGG
Source organism: Triticum dicoccoides (assembly GCF_002162155.2). Taxonomy (NCBI): domain Eukaryota; kingdom Viridiplantae; phylum Streptophyta; class Magnoliopsida; order Poales; family Poaceae; genus Triticum; species Triticum dicoccoides. The sequence goes on along the minus strand of NC_041393.1, from coordinate 215,710,870 downwards.
AAGAGATACTTGACATTGGCAAAGCTCTAGCAAAACAAACTACACGATCTTTTATGCTATGCTTAGGATTGGGTCTTGTCCATCACATCATTCTCCTAATGATGTGATCCCGTTATCAACGACATCCAATGTCCATAGTCAGGAAACAATGACTATCTGTTGATCACAACGAGCTAGTCAACTAGAGGCTCACCAGGGACATATTGTGGTCTAAGTATTCACACGTGTATTACGGTTTCCGGATAATACAGTTATAGCATGAACAAAAGACAATTATCATGAACATTGAAATATAATAATACTTTTATTATTGCCTCTAGGGCATATTTCCAACATGTAAAGGTTCAGAGATCGGCTTCAAGTATCTACCATGAGTGATTGGCATCGGTTGACGAATCGATTGTCGAGGAGAACAGGGTGAAGAGAGTTTATCTTCTGTGTTAAGTCACAGCCCCTCCAACCAGGCGTAGTCCTTGTGCAGAAGGACGAACTGGTCGAAAAAATACCTTGTCGCCATCGAGCATCATCGGTTATCTTTTTCACTCATGTTTACCTTCGATGCATTTTCATTCGTATGATTTACTTTGATGCATGTCTTAGTTTTCCTTCGGTACACTGTTCTAGTCCACTGTAGTTTGTTTTTCATTCATTCCGCTGCTGGGTTCTGGGAGATTTAAGTTTTTCGAAGAAAATTTAAAACTCCCATTCACCCCCCTCTGGTATACATACTTTGTTCCTACAATTGGTATAAGAGCAAGGTACTCCTTGACTCTGCTCATTTTAGTCTAATGACTTTGGAGTTTTAAGTATGTCTTCAGTGAACTACAAAACGCATCTCAAGATTCCCATATTCGATGGGACGAACTATCCCTTCTGGAAGGAGAAGATGAAGATGTGTATCCATGCTATAAATGATGACATGTGGAACGTGGTGCAGTTTGGGCTCACAATCGTTGTACCTCAAGCCCCTTCTGACAAAGAAAAGAAGCTCATTCAACTGGATGTTCAAGCCAAAGATGAAATTGGTGTCCATCTCTCTCAGGCACAATTTCTTCGATATTGCTAGTGTGAAACTGCGAAGGATCTGCGGGATGTCCTCGAAAAGATCAAATGAAGGAGTTTCAACTCAGAAAGAAGCTCGAATTGATACTCTTCGAGCAAAGTTCAATCGCTTCAAGCGCATTGGAAATGAAAGCTGTCAGCAAACCTTCGACCGCCTTAGTGACATAGCAAATAAACTTCAAGGACTCGACGCCGAAGACATCACTGACCATGAAGTTGTGAAGAAACTACTTCGATCACTTGACACTTCATTTGACACGCTCGTTCTGATGATTCGCGAGCATCCTAACTTCAAAGACCTCAATTTTGTTGATGTCATGGAAAGATTGAACACTCACGAGAACAAGAAGAAGAGAAGAGAGATCTGTATGGCTCAACTCAACACAAAAATCATGTTCTCAAGGTTGTGGATGATTCGTCCTCAGATGGAAATGCCGTAGAAGATTCAGATGATCCAGAAAGACTCAGCAAGGATCTCGCACTGATCACAAAAAGATTTCAACGCTTCCACAAGAAGAGCCAGTTTTAGAAAAAAAAGTTTTAAATCTTCAAATTCTGCTGGAGAATACACCTGCTTCAAGTGCAAAAGGCCTGGACACTTCATTTCAGACTACCCTCTCTGGGAAGCTTAAATCCGTGATAGTGGGAAATATGATTCGGGTAACTATCGAGGCAAAAGCAAGAGCAAGAACTACGACTCCAATGAAGAAAAGAAAACGAAGAAATTCTTCAAAAAGAAGGATAAATCCACTTCAAAATCTTTGTCAATATCTTCATCAAGGAATCCTTCCAAGTCCTCCTCCAACCGCAAGAATACTTCTCCAAGGCCAAGGCGTACATCGGCAAGGAGCTACCATGAATCACTTCATCAATTTCTTCTTTCAACACTTCATCACAATTTTCAGATTCATAAATCTCAAGCAGAACTTCATAAATATAATCTAGTGAACTCAATTCACTAGAAATTGGTTCATCATAATTGGATCTCTTGAAAAGATTAGCAAGTGGCTGAGGATCCATATCAACATATTTTTAGGAAGCGGAGATGCAAGCAAATAGAAGACACATGGTCACACAAGCAAATAAGAGATCTAACAAGAAAAATGGCGAACGAAAAAGAGGGCGAATAAAACGGCAAATTTTGTGAAGTGGGGGAGAGGAAAACGAGAGGCAAATGGAAAATAATGTAAATTGCAAGGAGATGAGATTTGTGATTAGGAACCTGGTTGATGTTGATGATGTCTCCCTGGCAACGGCGCTAGAAATTCCTTTTGATGTCTGCTAGAACTACGTCGGTATTTCCCCAAATAGGAAGGGATCATGCAGCATAGCGACGGTAGGTATTTCCCTTAGTGATGAGACCAAGGTTATCGAACCAGTAGGAGAACTATCCAACACAACATAAACAACTCCTGCACACGCATAACAAATACTCGCAACCCGACGTATTAAAGGGGTTGTCAATCCCTTTCGGGTAACGGCGCTAGAAGGTACGGAGACGGGAGAAAGTTGTAATAGATTGGATAAATAGATCACAAATAAAATAAAGTGCAGCAAGGTATTATTTTATTTTTGGTTTAATATATCTGAAAATAAAAGCAGATAAAAATAAATCGCGAAGGCAAATATATTAAAGAAGAAACTCGGGGGCCGTAGGTTTCGCTAGTGGCTTCTCTCGGGAAAAATATCAAACGGTGGGAAAACAATTACTATTGGGCAATTGGTAGAACTTCAAATAATCATGACGATATCCAGGCAATGATCATTATATAGGCATCACGTCCAAGATTAGTAGACCGACTCCTGCCTGCATCTACTACTATTACTCCACATATTGACCGCTATCCAGCATGCATCTAGTGTATTAAGTTCATGAAAAAATGAAGTAATGCAATAAGAATGATGACATGATGTAGACAAGATCTATTTATGTAGAAATAGACCCTGTCTTGTTATCCTTAACAGCAACGATACATACTTGTCATTTCCCCTTCTGTCATTGGGATCAAGCACCGTAAGATCGAACCCATCACAAAGCACCTCTTCCCATTGCAAGATAAATAGATCAAGTTGGCCAAATAAAACCCAAATATCGGAGAAGAAATACGAGGCTATAATCAATCATGCATATAAGAGATCAAAGAAGACTCAAATAACTTTCATGGATAGAAACATAGATCTGATCATAAACTCAAAGTTCACCGCATCCCAAAAAATGCACCGCAAAAAGACTTACATCATATGGATGAGACCATTGTATTAAGAACCAAGAGAGAGAGAGAGAGAGAGAGAGAGAGAGAGAGAGAAAGCCATCTAGCTACTAACTACGGACCCGTAGGTCTACAAAGAACTACACAGGCATCATCGGAGAGGCACCAATGGCCATGATGAACTCCTCTGTGATGGTGTCTAGATTGGATCTGGTGTTTCTGGAACTTGTGGCCGCTAGAATTGATTTTTGTCGACTCCCCTAGGGTTTCTGGAACATTGGGGTATTTATAGAGCAAAGAGGCGATGCGGGAGGCCATCGAGGTGGAAAAAACCCACTTGGGCACGCTTGGGCCCCCAGGCGCGCCCTGGTGGGTTGTGCCCCCCTCGGGGCACCCCTCTGCCCCCCTCGGGACAACCCTCTGGTACTTCTTCAGCCCAACTTGTGTCTTTTGGTCCAGAAAAAATCCACAAAAAGTTTTGCTGCGTTTGGACTCTGTTTGATATTGATTTCCTACAGTGTGAAAAGCAAGCAGAAAACAACAACTGGCACTGGGCACTATGTCAATAGGTTAGTACCAAAAAAATGATATAAAATGATTGTAAAACATCCAAGAATTATAATATAACAGCATGGAACAATAAAAAAATTATAGATACGTTGGAGACGTATCACACCCACGCGCGTACGTGTACGAGAGAAACACGCAATCCCTCCGTGCATCACTCGGCCCCGACCACACCCACCGTAACCGGGAACTCCCCGGTATTTTCCTCGCCCTCGCTTCTACCATGGTTTTTTCTGTCATGGACGGCCCAAAGAATGTCATGCAGCTGCGTCTCCGGCCCGCCCAGGATGAAAAGCCCATTTTCTGTCATGATTTTTTGTCATGGAAGTAGGAGCCCACCACATCTATGATGATACCGGGTTTTGTCATGATTATCGTCATAGAAGTGTCATAAGCATGACAGAAAAAAATCGTTTGGCCCAAAATGTCACGGATGTGTCTTTTTTTTGTAGTGCATGCATGTGGAATTCAAGAAGTCAAGTCTCCCCAATAAAGCAAAGAAACCTAAGATCTATTTTATCCCTTTTAGTCTCTTGCAGGAAAACAAGCAAGAGTTATGCAAAAAGATATTAGAGCTCGAGCAGGAGATTGGTGACTTAAAGGAGGAAAATCCCATCCTCAACGTAAGCTAAGGAAGGAGGATAAGATTGCTACCACTTCATCACCACCACCTCTGTCTTCATCACCAAAGGAAACTTGAGTATCGGGTATGGGCACTCCCCTTGGCTTGTGCCAAGCTTTGGGGAGGTGCTCGATATTGTATCACCTCCATTATCTTTTACATTTACTTATCTTAGTTTGATCCATGGTTATCTTTTGCCTTAAAAGAATAAAAGTTTAGTTTGATCCTTTCTTTTCGAGTGTTTGCTTAGTGATCTATCCTTGTAACCGTGTGTGAGATTTATAGTAAAGTTTAGTTTGAGTTTTGTTTTCTTTACTTCCATGTTCAATAAAAAGAAAGAAAATAAATGAAAAATATCATATGCTAACCTTATGGTAAGTAATGACATCACATAAGAAAGAGTATAAGTAGAAAATTTTATTTGAGATTTACAAACATAGCATTGGTCAATGAATGCAATTCGTGAAAGAATTAATAAGGGAAGAGAATATTCACATGCAAATACACTATCTTGGACGTCTTTTGTGATTGTGAGCCCCGATCAAAAAATTATATGCCAAAATTGTTGACGTTGGACAAGGAAGACAACGTAATGATTTATGTTTATTCATATTGACATGGAAGTTATATTGTCATAGATCCTTTAATATGTGGTGCTTGCCCCCCATCTTTGCTAGCCAAAAATTCCGCACTAAGTAGAGATACTACTTGTGCACACAAACACCCTTAAACCCACATCTTGTTTTGAGAGTCCACCATACCTACCTATGGATTGAGTAAGATCCTTCAAGTAAGTTGTCATCGGTGCAATAGGGCAATAAAAATTACTTCTAAAAGTGTTAGATCATTTAGTGTAAGAGAAAATTGAGCATTGTACGAACTTGTGATGGCAAAGAATAAAAGCGACATACCGCATAATAAAGGTTGCTATCATAAGGGGCAATATAACATGACATTCTTTTGCACTAAGAGATTGAGCATACAACCAAAAACCGCATGGCAACCTCTGCTTCCCTCTGCGAAGGGCCTATCTTTTACTTTTATGTATTTACTTTTATGCAAGAGTCAAAGTATTGCCCTCTATTCTTTTTTATTTTCTCTTTTGGAAAGCATCATGTGGTGAGGAAAGATCTAGGCACATATATCTAGTTGGATATGGGTGGCATGAGTTATTATTGTTGACATCACCCTTGAGGTCAATATGTTGGGAGGCGAAACTATAAGCCCCTATCTTCCTATGTGTCAGGTTGAAACTTTTTGCTCATGTGTATGCGATGAGTGTTAGTAATCATAGAAGACTATATGTTGGTCGAGTATGTGAACTTGCCAAAAGGCTCCGATACGTGACCATTCCCTGAAAAGATGATGAATTGTAGTTGCAAAGTTGACTGAGAACATAGTTTGCTAGTTTTCAATAGAGTTTATGATTTATACTTCAATGTTGTGATGAATTGTTACTTATTCATGAGAAGTTATATGATAAAAGTTCTATGATAAAGTTTTATGTTAAGTTCGTTGTTGTTATAATAATATACATGATGTTTCTGTGTCCATATTTTGTTTTTATCAACACCTCTCTCTCTCTAAGCACATGGACATGTTTTTCAGTTTTGGTTTTCTCTTGAGGACAAGCGAGGTCTATGCTTGGGGGAGTTGATACGTCCATTTTGCATCATGTTTTCGTATTGTTATTTATAATGTTTTTATGCATAATAATGCTTTTTGGAGTAATTATAATGCCTTTTCTCTCATAATATGCAAGGTTCACACAAAGAGGGAGAATACCGCCAGCTGGAATTCTGGACCTGAAAAAGCTACATGAGGCCACCTATTCTGCACAACTCCAAATGAGACTTCACGGGGATTTTTTATGGAATAAATAATAATTATTGGAGCAAATAACCATCAAAGGGGGCCCACCAAGTGGGCACAACCCACCTGGGCGCGCCCTGGTGGGTTGTGCCCTCCTCGGCTCATCTCTGGTGCCCATCTTCTGGTATATAAGTCATTTTGACCTAGAAAAAATGAGGAGAGGACTTTCGGGATGAAGCGTCGCCGTCTCGAGGTGGAACATGGGCAGGAGCACTTTTGCCCTCCGGTGGAGCGATTCCGCCGGGGGAACTTTCCTCCAGGAGGGGGAAATCATCGTCATCATCATCGCCAACAACTCTCCCATCTTGGGGGGGGGGGATCTCCATTAACATCTTCAACAGTACCATCTCCTCTCCAACCCTAGTTCATCTCTTGTGTTCAATCTTTGTACCGGAACCTTAGATTGGTGCTTGTGGGTGACTAGTAGTGTTGATTACATCTTGTAGTTGATTACTATATGGTTTATTTGGTGGAAGATTATATGTTTAGATCCATTATGCTATTTAATACCCCTCAGATCATGAGCATGGTTGTCATTTCTGAGTAGTTACTTTTGTTCTTGAGGTCATGGGAGAAATCTTGTTGCAAGTAATCATGTGAACTTGGTATGTGTTTGATATATTTATGGTATGTATGTTGTGATTCCCTTAGTGGTGTCATGTGAACATCGACTACATGACACTTCACCATACTTGGGCCTAAGGGAATGCATTGTGGAGTAGTTATTAGATGATGGGTTGCGAGAGTGACAGAAGCTTAAACCCTAGTTTTTTGGCTACTTCGTAAGGGACTGATTTGGATCCAAAAGTTTAATGTTATGGTTAGATTTATTCTTAATACTTTTCTCGTAGTTGCGGATGCTTGCGAGGGGGTTGATCATAAGTAGGAGGTTTGTTCAAGTAAGAACAACACCTAAGCACCGGTCCACCCACATATCAAATTATCAAAGTAGCGAACATGAATCAAACCAACATGATGAAAGTGACTAGATGAAATTCTCATGTACCCTCAAGAACGCTTTGCTTATTATAAGAGACCGTTTTGGCATGTCCTTTGCCTCAAAAGGATTGGGCTACCTTACTGCACTTTTGTTACCGTTACCGTTACTTGCTCGTTACAAATTATCTTACTATGAAACAACTTGTTACCTACAATTTTAGTGCTTGCAGATATTATCTTGCTGAAAACCGCTTGTCATTTCCTTCTGCTCCTCGTTGGGTTATACACTCTTACTTATCGAAAGGACTATGATTGTTCCCCTATACTTGTGGATCATCATATATCTACTACCCCATGCTATCTAATGAGAACCAATGCACCCATGTGGGTGTGCGATCCTTCAATCTCTCTCTTGTACAACCATGTTTTACAAGAAAGCACGCACACTGTACCCCTATGCACACCTTCGAGAGACTGAACCGACACTCATCTTAAGATTGATGAAGTCATCACAAACGCCTTCGTAGTCGATGGAAACGTCTCCTCCCATTGAACACACATCGCTGAAATGCTTGGACTAAATCTAGGAAAATGTGAGCACCAACGTTAATTCTAGGACTTGAACCCTGGTGGGCCTGGGATACCACTGTCCTCCTAACCATTAAACCACATGTTGGTTCGCGACAACGACTTGATTTGGCATGGATCCCATACAAGTCACGAACGACTGCTAATCCATCTCGGGCTCTTAGTCGTTGGAGAACATTAACAACTAATGATCATGTACAATTACAAAACATTAGTTTTTTTCATCGACCAAACATTAGTTAGTTTAGTTTTCTGAGTGAAAAAGGTCGATCTAGGATACTACCACTATGTGATTTTACATAATAGCACCAGCAGTGGTGTCACTGTCAAGTCCAAGCTTAGTAGAGCTTGGGAGTTGGGAGTCTCTTTTTTTACTGAAAGCTTGGGAGTATTTTTTTCCCCTTTGTTTCATGTATGAGTTTGGGAAAATGGAAATGTTATTTACCCGACGTCAGTTTTTTCGTCCCTACCAACGAACGGTGTGCATTGTTGTTTGCTTTCCTGGCACGAATCACGGCGCAAGACTTGTGCCACATCGGTTTAACGGATCATTCGCCTTAACCAATTGCTGGGGCGAATGTCCCTTC
>NC_041393.1:215694618-215702082 GCF_002162155.2 Triticum dicoccoides | reverse complement strand
GGAAGGTGTGTGAGGGGTGGCTCAAACCCGCGAGCTTCAAAAAGAAGGACAGGCGGGTTGACCACTTGAACTTGAAACGAATGTGAATCTAAAATGGTTTAAATTCGTTTTTTTTCATTTGAAAATTTTGGCCGATTTTCATCTTTGAAAGAAGAAAGATCCCTAATTCTTGTCGTGTGCACATTACAAATCCCAAAAGTTTCCATGTTTTTTAGAGAACAACTTTTCTAAACTTGCCATGTGTAATTTCTTATATTTTTTGCCATATTACGAATCCCAAAAGTTCCCGTGTTTTTTAGAGTAGAAATATTCTAAACTTACCATGTCCGATTTTACTATAGGTGTCATGGCAATTGCATTATTTAGACCATGCCATTTGGTAATTTTTATTAATTACACCATGGTAGCTCTATTGCAGGTACCATGGTAATTGAATTATTTAGACCATGTTAGTTTCTTATAGGTAGCATGTCAATTTCATTATTTAGACCATGGTAATTTTTTAGTTAGACCTTGTCAATTTTATTATTTACACGATATTAAAAATTAGACCTTGGCATTTTTTTGTGTCTTTTATAAAAAAATCTTCTTTGGACCACGACATATTTATTGGACTTATTTGGATAAAACTTTTTTTTCTGTTGAAGTTGCCATCGGATCAATTGTGTTGCTTTACAAATTAGAGCATGGCAATTTTTATTTCTTGTAGAAACCATCTCACCTTTGTTTTGAATATACCATAGAGTTATATGAGGATGTTACACAGAGAATAAATAACAGTAAATAGGAAAGTTTGTATGAAGACTAAATGGCCTCTGACCTAGCCACCAACATCTCATCCTTCCCCCAAACATATTTAGGGCTCCCTCTCCCCCCCTACAAATTGCCCCCGTCTGCCTTCCAACCAGTCATTGATAGGTGTGATATCTACCTCTCTGGCTGGGCTGCGCTCCTTCTCTCTCGTGGAGGTAAACTAGTCCTGTTATCAGCTGTCCTAGATAGTCTGCCCACGTACTTCATGCTCTGCTTTTCTCTCCCTATTAGTATTCTTGAAGCCATTGATAAACGCAGATGTACCTTTTTCTAGTCTAAAGATGAGATCTGCTCTAGGGCAAAATGCCTGGTAGCTTGGGACAAGGTCTGTACTCCTAAAGTTGCAGTGGTCTAAGTGTCAAAAATCTACGTGTACAAAATTTTTGTCTACTGCTGAAATTTGCTTATAAGTTCATGCACTCTACCAACCTCCCTTGGAAGGATTGGATCCTACACCACTCCCCACTACACATTGGTTTTGGTAGCAATAGCTCCTTCCTGGCAAAAACTATCTTTAAACAGCTGCCTGAGAGAGATTTCACACTGTTCCATTGGCAATGGTCAGTCCACCTTCTTATGGTTAGATCATTGGCTCCTTCCTGAGCCTCTAGCTATTATTTACCCTGCTCTTTTCTCCCACCACACCAAACAAAATGCCCTAGCAGCTACCATTTTGCAGGAAGGGATCAAACTTGCTCTTCGTAATCGATTAACCACTACTGCGGCTACAGAACTTGCCTCTCTAAACTCTCTGTTGCAGGATGTGTATACTTCTCAGGAACTGGATACAAGGAGGCTGCTGAATGGTGAAAACTTCACCACGAGGGGGGCATATGCAGCTCTCTCCACCCAGCTCAACGACCCCGTCCTTGCCATGGTTTGGGACTCCAGGGTGCCAAAGAGAGTTATGATCTTTGGCTGGCTCTTTTACTTGGACCGCCTGAACACCAAGAAGAACCTGCACAAGAAGCACATCCTAACCTCCGACTCTTGCCCTTGGTGCAACAACGCTGTGGAGGACCGTCACCAATTCTTCTTCACCTGTCCGGCGTCCCGCAGAGTGTGGAGTGCTGCCAGTATCTGACCCCAGTTCTCGCCGATCGCCGAGTTTTTCACCACCGCCCTGCCCGCTGCTTTGCCGACCTCAATCCGCCCATTCTTGCTCCTTCTCATTCTCTGGAAATCTGGGATGCTAGGAACAAAAAAGTTTTCCAGAGTTTGGAGATTGACGCTCGAGGCACGATCAAAGCAATTCTCGAGGATCTTATTTTTTGGTCACATCGTCTTAAGACGGCAACACTTAAGGAACATGCCGGTCTGCGGCGTGATTTCCTCCCCTCTCACCTTGTGTGAGTTCTGTAAACATTCCACTTTTTGAAATATATTCAGGTGGGGAGCCTCCCCCATGACCATTTCAAAGAAAAAATCCATGCATAAGCTCCAACATCTGATGATATAGGAAGCATATTTGTTCTCTCATTTTTAGCTGTATGGTGACTTGTTAGCTGATGATGTGAATAATTTTACCAACAATTAACATACAATTTATTGGAGATGCCCCAACACTATCAGTAAAAATTTATGTCAAACTAGAAATTTTAATGAGAGAAGTGTAAAGTGTGTCGCTATCGGAGACTGTCATTCTAATTCAACCGCAAATGCTCGTGTCATGAACAATAAATTTCAGAAAAATGGTAAAAACATTCAAACAGTTCTGATTTTTTTTACAACATACATTGCTTAGTTTTCTACGTAAATCTTATGGCCTCTGAAAAAATGGTTCTCCAAAATGTTTTCAAAAATAGTCTTTCTAAAGCTGTTTGAATAACACAGGTGAAGCAGTCATCAATGGCATTCAGGCGAACATTCTACTGATGTTTATTACCTGTAATGTAATGGTAAGAGACAAGTCGTGGCTGTATTGCCGCCTCCAAACAAACTAAGATTCTCTGCCTCCCGCCGGCGCCGGTGCCGGTCGTCCCGTCTTCGGTGGCCTTAGGGCCATGGAGACGGAGTGGATCTTGGCCCTTGCCGGTGGGAGGGCTCCGTTTTTAGATCTGTTTTTGAGTCTTTTTAGGGTTTGTGTCCTGCTCAGGAAGGCGAGGCGGCGGCGGCTCCTTGAAGATGGAATAAAGGTCTCCCCACCTAGCCCCCGTTCCGGTGATGCGTCTAGCACCATCGGTGGGCGTGTGGAGGTGCGTCTCCGGCGGATCTGTCTTTGGTGGATTTACTCGGATCTATTCGTCGTTCGTCTTCGTTCGTGTGTCTTCAGGTTGAATTCTTTTGATCTACACTCTTCATCTGCGTCGGTTGTTGTTCTGGTGTGTTGGTTCCATGGGACCTTAGTACGACGACTTCCCGACTGTCTACTACAACAACGTTTGTCCGGCTCCGGCGAGGGAGGGGCGATGACAGCGGCGCGCCTTCCGCTCGCTTCAGTGCTTGTAATCGTCGCTAGGTGATCTACGGATCTGGATGTAATTTTTATTATTTCTAGTTTGTTATACTATCATGATTGAAGATGAATAGATTGAAAGTTTTTCAAAAAAAAAGTCGTGGCCGTATTGCCCGACATAGATGAAGCTGTTTTGTGGCCTGAATATCTCAGGGAGAGCAACTCATAATGGGATCAGCTGAGAGATTCTACTAATAACCAACCTGGCCCCTCTGGTCTCCCTACCAGAAAAGAAGTCCCTCCGGTCGTATTCAGCCACAGTATACGGAGACTGAAGAGTCCATACGGACCCCACGAGCCAGCGAGTTCAACATCTCAGGGACATATATGCCTGATTAGAAGGCTGCAACTACTTTTAATTGCTGAAATGACTTCGATTTGATTATCACAGTACAACTCACTAATGCAGGTGTGCCTAGATGCAAGCCATGTCATGTTCATGCATCCAACACCCTCTTTTTTCCACTCGTCGTGGCGCACGTGCGGACCACGTGATCGTCCCTCGGAATATTTTTTATGGGAGATCCAGCAGCAGCAGGAGATTGGATCTCCATGTCTCCGCCTCCCATTGTGGTTCCTTTGTTTTTCTGATCTCTTCTTGCTTGGCTAGACTATGGGTGCTTTGTTCAGGCTAACCTGCATTTAAGTTATGCTTCAGGTTCAGCAGGGTGTCGTCTCAGTTAAGGACAATTCAGCAGATTTGTCAGTAAGTTCAGACTCTCTTCGTCGCGAAATAGATCTGTAGATCGCATCTTGCAGCCAGACCCAGCTCGCCCGGATCATTCATGTTACTAGCATCGAAAAATGATTCCGTGGACACGAGACATGGCCAACCTGCTACTGCTAGTACGATGGTCACAATGGGCAAGAACATAAGCTAGTAACTTCACACTTCTCTAGACTATGTTACTACCTTCATAGTGGGTAGGAACATTTATGTAGTGTCATGCAATGATGTATTTATATTAGGTTAATAGACTCATTGTTTCTTGGAGTATGTGATGTTCCGGTAACTTAGCTAGTTACCACAAGCACCTCTCTCTTCATTAAATACGTGCCACATAAGCAAAGTTGTATTGGAGTGTGTGATGTTACTCCTAAGTTCCTCCCCATTGTGACCAGCCTAAGCAGCCATTGACAAGGTGAGCTGTGGCCTTGAAGCGCCTGTCCCTGAACCCAAGAACACCGGTCCAGGCGCTCGCCCGGATCGAAATCGCCGTGTCGTCCACATGTGGCATGGCACGTCTCAGGTGCTGGGAGATGCCGGCCAGTGGCATCCATGATGCATCCATCTATTATTGGAGCAACCGATTCCTGCTGCCAAATATACTTAAGTTCTTAATGAACTCCTGTTGTGGCCGTGATAGTAGATAGATTCAGACACAGGAGTAGAAACAATCAATCCAGTCACTTCATTTTTCCTTTGCAAGCTGTCCTTCGGAAAATGGGCTGCGCAGATCGCCCGTGCGGCGAATGCGAAAAGCAAGGGTCGCTTTTGCGCGCAGAAGCGTCCGCTAGTAACGACGCGCGGCGCACGCTTGCACGTGACCGCCCCGCGTTCGTTCGTTACCTACAAAACCAATGATTAGATTAGCAGCTCACGGCCGCACGCCACGGCGAGGAGGAGGCGGGGGCGACGCCGTGGGTTGGACTCAAAGCCGCCTTTTGGCCCCCGCGCGCGGCCAGGGACCGCGCGAATAGCCGCCGTCAAGCCGCCTGTGCGCGCCGGTTGCTTAACATGTTGCTTACTAGGGTGTAGGACGACGGGTTGGATCAACATCGGAACTAAGATTTGGCGCATGTACGTACCGGTGCGTGCCATATTGCCGGGAATATTTGTTTCCGTATTGGGCTGTGAATGGAGAAATTTGATTGAGGAATCGGCTCCGTTTCTCTCTCGGTGCACCTCTCAGTTCTCCGCTCGCTAAACCGGCGAGTCCGTGTTTGTGCATCTCCGGTGGATCGGTGGTCAAACTTGAAAGCCATTGCTAACAGTCAAAGGAAACCTCATTAAACAATCACGTGCTGCTAGTCAAACTCTGAGCTGCACGCAGCGCGGAAGCCTTTAACAAATACGCATGCCCGGCTCGTGGTAACATAGGAAAACCAGGGTAGGGGTAGTAGGCTCCGGTGCAGCAATGATGCGTCCATAAGCATTTGACTAAGTAACGCCTAGTGTTAATAAAGGGAAGCCATATATCCACTAGCTAATCATTTGCTAACTTGTGGTTGGAAGGTTAGAGGGACTATGATATCCCCAGCCCACCAGGATTTAAATTCTGGTGCTCGCATTTATTTCTGGATTTATTTCAGGATTTCCAGCGATGCACATTCAGTGGGAGGAGACGTTCCCGTCGACGACGAGGCGCCTATGGTGACTTCGTAAATCTCAAGATGATATGCCGGCTCAGTCTTTCGGAGGTGCTCATAGGGGTAGGGTGTGCGTGTGTGCGTTCATAAGGGCGAGTGTATGCGCATGTATATGAGCGCTTGTGTCTGTACTGATGTTGTATATGAGCGCTTGTGTCTGTACTGATGTTTAAAAGAAAAGTATCCCTAGTTACTGGGGGCTCATATTTCATGCGGGGGATTATTTTTTAGGTGCATTTTTTTTTTTTGAGGCGTGTGGGTGATTTAATTTTGTGGTTGCTGCAGACAAAGGACGACGTCGCGGCCCATGTCATGCTCCCGTGACGTCCGTTGTGTGATTTTCCCTCCTATTCTCGGTTGCGCGGCGACGATCTGTTGCTTCTGAATATGGCGCGGTTGTCTGGTCCTAATCGGGTTCGGCTGGGTGCAAGTCTTTCGTTTGCATGTACACATCCGCGTACGTTACGGCGATAATGGCTCCTTTCCTGGATCTTTTGTCGTCTTTCGTCTCGTATGAGCGCGTCCAAGATAACGTGTGTTCATCTCTACGTCACACCACATTGCGCAACACCAAAGTATACATTGGAGTGAGATGGTTAGTTTTCGGAACCATTCCACTTAAGATTAAGTTTCAAACTGGGTATTAGTGCTCCCATTCTTATGGATTTTTGAGCCACTTTTTCGGGAGGTTCGATCGGTGGGAGAAGGCGTTTTTTTTAATATATGAGCAATTTTTCATTAAGTTTAATCTAAAAAAAATAGATTAAACATGATAATCATAATAGAGGTGGTAGTCGATCAAGTAACAAAGTGATGTAACTAATCATGCAATCAGATACATACAAAATGAACATCGTATACGTACTCATCGCTACTAGGAGACCAAACGTAATCCCTAACAAAAGGGAGAAGAACACATACAGTGTAGAGGCGACTGCGTCGGTCATCGTGTCATCAAGGAAGCCGTCGACTCCGGGAAATAGTCGTCCGCAGTTTCAATGAAGAAGGATCCAGCAGTCGCGCGAAAGCGCTCCCTAGAAACCTGATCCCCTCTCCCGTACAAGACCACAAGAGGAGAGGTTTCAAAGGTCCGTTGTCTCACTTTGCGTTGTACGTCGAGGAGCGACAACATGGCACATACAAGCGTGTGTGTGCCATTTTCTCTAACTCCTGGTGTTGTATGAGATGAGCAACCTTATATGTTGGTCCAACACACCCTTCACAACCAGGGTGAGACTAAATTTTCCACACTCCCTTATCATGCATGAATGGCGCCATATGGGCAATTGGGATTTTCAAGAATTATTGGACATCATAAATGGGCTAACAACTTAATTATTCTAACTATCCCTCACTAGATCATAGGGTACATAGAGTTTGCCTATTGTTTCGAAACAATGTTTATATGTCGGTATTTTAGTGGAGACTATTAAGTTAAACTTCAACCTAGAACTTCACACCATGATTATTCAAAATTTGAACAATGGACTGTGTCTTGAACTACAAAGTTTGTGCAAACAAGTTTCACGTGAAGCCTTGACCAATGTGTAGGTTGTTGAATGACTTTCCCACGGTAGGATGATGTGTCTTCGGTGTATCTACAATTTTTGATTGTTTCATGCTATTACCATACCACTTTTACATATTTTGGCAACAATTTATATTATTTCTATCTGGACTAACCTATTAACCCAGTGCCAAAGGCCAGTTATTGTTTTCTATTGTTTTGGGGGTTTTAGGCAAAAAAATCATGGAGTCGGAATGACCTGAAAATTTAAGTGGATTCTTTTGTATAATATATCTGAATTTTTTGCGCAAGAATCAAT
>NC_041393.1:215599242-215694091 GCF_002162155.2 Triticum dicoccoides | reverse complement strand
GGCACCCCGTAAGTCAGTTGGAGGTGTCCTACGACCGCAAGGAAGTAAATATCAAGAGGAAAAATTATGTTAAAATTTCAGTCTGATCGGAGTTACGAAACTTGGCTATTTAAGAAACGATGCCCAACCGCAGAAACAGACCTGAAAAACAAAGCATAAACCCTACACACACACACACACACACACACACACACAGAGAGAGAGAGAGAGAGAGAGAGAGAGAGAGAGAATCTCGAAAGGGCTTCCGCACCTCGGGGGCCACGGAAGCCAATGACCAAAGGGGAACCCTTCTCCCATCTAGAGGGAGGGGCAACCAAGAAGAAGAAGAAGGAGGGAGGCTCTCTTCCCCACTCTCCTAGTGGAGCCGAAGCACCGCCGGGGCAACCATCGTGACGTCGATCTACTCCAATAACTTCCCTGCTGTCTGATGTCTACTACGCAACTTTATTCTTGTAGACTCGTGTTGGGTCTCCAAGCGCAGAGTTTCGTAAGACAGTACCAATTTTCACTCAAGTGGATGACCTAAGGTTTATCAATCCTGGGAGGCGTAGGATGAAGATGGTCTCTTTCAAACAACCCTGCAACCAAATACGAGAAATCTCTTATGTCCTCAACACACCCAATACAATGAAAAAATGTATAGGTGCACTAGTCCGGCGAAGAGATGGTGATAAAAGTGTAGTAATGGTAGTAGATATTGATTTTTGTAATAGTCACAATAAAAAACAGTAAGGTAGCAATTGATAAAATGGAGCACAAATGGTATTACAATGCTTGTAAATGAGGCCTAGGGTCCGTACTTTCGCTAGTGCAATCTCTCAACAATGCTAATCTAAATGGATTATATAACCATCCCTCAACGTGTGATGAAGAATCACTCCAAAGTTCTTATCTAGTGGAGAACATAAGAAGAAGTTGTTTGTAGGGTATAAAACTGATAACCCACAAGTGTAGGGGATCGCAATAGTTTTCGATAAGTAAGAGTGTCGAACCCAACGAGGAGCTAAAGATAGAATAAATATTCCCTCAAGTTCTATCGACCACCGATACAACTCTACGCACGCTTGACGTTCACTTTACCTAGAACAAGTATGAAACTAGAAGTACTTTGTAGGTGTTGTTTGATAGGTTTGCAAGATAATAAAGAACATGTAAATATAAACTAGGGACTGTTTAGATAAAGAAATAATAAAGTAAATATAGCGAGTGTGGAAAAGTGGTGATAGGAGTTGTGGAATTGTCCCTAAGCAATTGACTATGTTACTAGACCGGTAATCACTATTGCAATTCTATTTGAGGGAGAGGCATAAGCTAACATACTTTCTCTACTTGGATCATATGCACTTATGATTGGAACTCTAGCAAGCATCTATAACTACTAAAGATTCATTAAGGTAAAACCCAACCATAGCATTAAAGCATCAAGTCCCCTTTATCCCATACGCAAACAACCTACTTACTCGGGTCTGTGCTTCTGTCACTCACGCCACCCACCATAAGCAAATCATGAACATATTGCAAACCCTACAGCGGGGATCCCTCACGCTTGCGCGACACGGAGGGCAAAACATGCAACTCAAACCAATCATAGCAATTCATCAATCACCGATAGGACAACGAAAATCTACTCAGACATCATAGGATGGCAACACATCATTGGGAAATAATATGAAGCATAAAGCACCATGTTCAAGTAGAGGGTACATCGGGATGCGGGAGAGTGGACCGCTGAATATAGATGGGGGAAGGTGATGGGGATGTTGGTGAAGACGGCGGAGGTGTTGGTGTAGATCGCGGTGATGATGATGGCCCCCGGCGGCATTCCGGCGCAGGGCCGGGCCGGTAGTATCTTGGGCCCTGTGCCAAACTTTAGAATGGGGCCTATCTTTTGAAGGCGGAGCTACAAAGAAAAAAAAATTAGGTGGCTAAGCTAAATGAGGGACCAACTTATTTTTCCGAAATCATATATTTCAGTAATTTTAGTAATCCACAAAAATAGGGCCATGGCTTCTGTATTTCAGTAATCCACAAAAAGTAGTAGTATTTGAGTATAAATAGTAAATACTCGGCACCTTTTGTTCCATTTATTACGAGATCAGCAGATTCATCCCTGCAACAAGGCCAGCTCAATGGTGCCTAGGAAAACAGAAGAGAACAGAGGGTTAAAGCCAACCTTGGTGCACTGAATCACTTGATGAAAGCCATCAAACCATTTCATATTTGGCAGTAAAATAGAAGGGGAAGTACACTGAAAATTTGGACAACATATAAACTAAAATTTAGACAGCCTATGCACTGAAATTTGGATAACACCAACACTGAATTTTCGGACAAGAAAACGCTGAAATTTGGACAGCACATACACTGAAGTTTTGGACAACAAAACACTGAAATTTGGACAACACATAACCTGAATTTGCATAGCAAGAGGAATGAATTTTGGACAACAAACGATACTGAATCACCAAGCTACTCGTACGTCAACAACAAGATTCCTGAAGCACATAAACTGAATTTGCATTGTAAGAGGAGCTGCGGCATTACGGGGTCTAGATGAGATTGATTTTGTTTTGATGAGGGGAGACGAATTGTTGGCAACTCGCCATGTCGCCCGTCGACGCGAGTGGCTTTTGCGATAGATGGGACGATCTCGTTTCCGGTGGAGCAGCGGCCTGTGGACGATCGTCGCCTCTACTCACGTGGACGTGATAGCAATCCAGCGCCATGCGTGGCCCAATGCCCAGGAGCAGCTATACATAGGCCTATGTAAAAATTTGGGCCCCCCAGAATTTATGGGCCCTGTGCGGGCCGCACATTCTTGACAACTATGGGCCCGGCCCTGTCCCGGCGCCACTGGAAGCAAGGGGGAGAGAGCCCCCCCCTTCTTCTTCTTCTTCTTCTTCTTCTTCTTCTTCTTAATTGACCTTCTCCCTAGATGGGAGAAGGGTTTCCCCTCTGGTCCTTGGCTCCCATGGCGTGGGAGGAGCGAGAGCCGCTCCGAGATTGGATCTATCTCTCTGTTTCTGCGTTGTCAGATTCTACCCCTTCACCGTTTCTTTAATATCCGGAGATCCGTAACTCCGATTGGGGTGAATCTTTCGCCCAGCTTTTTCTCATAAAATTAGCTTTCTTGCGGCAAAAGAAGGGCATCAACCGCCTTACAAGTGGCCCACGAGAGTGCCAGGCGCGCCCGGGGGGTGTGGGCGCGCCCCCTGTCTCGTGGCCACCTCGGACACCGTTTCGCGTTAATTCTTTCTCCGAAAAATCTCAAATATTCCAAAATAATTCTCCGTCCGTTTTTATCCCGTTTGGACTCCGTTTGATATTGGTTTTCTGCGAAACATAAAACATGCAACAAACAGGAACTGGCACTGGGCACTGGATCAATATGTTAGTCCCAAAAAAATAGTATAAAAAGTTGCCAAAAGTATATGAAAGTTGAAGAATATTGGCATGGAACAATCAAAAATTATAGATACGACGGAGACATATCAGCATCCCCAAGCTTAATTCCTGCTCGTCCTCGAGTAGTTAAATGATAAAAAAGATAATTTTTTATGTGGAATGCTACCTAGCATTATCTTGATCATATGTCTAATCATGGCATGAATATTAAGACACGAGTGATTCAAAGCAATATTCTATCATTTGACATAAAAATGATAATACTTCGAGCATACCAATGCAATCATGTCTTTTCAAAACAACAAGGCCAAAGCAAGCTTATCCCTACAAAATCATACAGTTTGGCCATGCTTCATCTTCGTCACACAAAAATGCTCCCATCATGCACAACCCCGGTGACGAGCCGAGCAATTGGTTCATACTTTTTAATGCGCTTCAGCTTTTTCAACCGTCACGCAATACATGAGCGCAAGCCATGGATATAGCACTATAGGTGGAATAGAATATAATGGTGGAGGTTTATATGGAGAAGACAAAAAGGGAGAAAGTCTCACATCGACGCGGCTAATCAACGGGCTATGGAGATGCCCATCAATTGATGTCAATGCGAGGAGTACGGATTGCCATGCAACGGATGCACTAGAGCTATAAGTGTATGAAAGCTCAAACTGAAAACTAAGTGGGTGTGCATCGAACTTGCTTGCTCATGAAGACCTAGGGCATTTGAGGAAGCCCATCGTTGGAATATACAAGCCAAGTTCTATAACGAAAAATTCCCACTAGTATATGAAAGTGACAACATAAGAGACTCTCTATATGAAGAACATGGTGCTACTTTGAAGCACAAGTGTGGAAAAAGGATAGTAACATTGCCCCTTTTTTCTTTTTTCTTTCTTTTTTTCTTTTTTTTTCTTTTTGGGTGGGCTTCTTTGGCCCCATTTTTTACTTAGGCTTCTTTGGCCTTTCCTTTTTTATGGGGCAATGCTCTATAATGATGATCATCACACTTTTATTTACTTACAACTCGATACTAGAACAAAGATATGACTCTATATGAATGCTTCCGGCAGTGTACCGGGATGTGCAATGATCTAGCGTAGCAATGACATCAAAAAATGGACAAGCCATGAAAACATCATGCTAGCTATCTTATGGTCATGCAAAGCAATATGACAATGAATGCTCAAGTCATGTATATGATGATGATGGAAGTTGCATGGCAATATATCTCGGAATGGCTATGGAAATGCCATGATAGGTAGGTATGGTGGCTGTTTTGAGGAAGATATAATGAGGCTTATGTGTGACAGAGCGTATCATATCACGGAATTTGGATGCACCGGTGAAGTTTGCACCGACTCTCGAGGTGAGAAAGGGCAATGCACGGTATAGAAAAGGCTAGCAATGATGGAAAAGTAAAAGTGCGTATAATCCATGGACTCACATTAGTCATAAAGAACTCATATACTTATTGCAAAAGTTTATTAGCCCTCGAAGCGAAGTACTACTATGCATGCCCCTAGGGGGATAGATTGGTAGGAAAAGACCATCGCTCGTCCCCAACTGCCACTCATAAGGAAGACAATCAAATAAACACCCCATGCTTCAAATTTGTCACACAACGGTTACCATACGTGCATGCTACGGGACTTGCAAACCTCAACACAAGTGTCTCTACAATCCACAACCACCCACTAGCATGACTCTAATATCACCACCTTTATATCGCAAAACTATTGCAAGGAATCAAACATATCATATTCAGCGATCTACAAGTTTATGTAGGATTTTGTGACTAACCATGTGAATGACCAATTCATGTCATCTCTCTAAATAGATATAAATGAAGCAAGAGAGTTTAATTCTTTCTACAAAAGATATGCCCACGCTCTAACAAGTATGAGTGAAGCAAAAGAGCATTCTACAAATGGCGGTTTTCTATGTGAAGAGAAACAGGCAATCCAAACTTCAAATGATATAAGTGAAGCACATGAAGCATTCTATAAAGCCATACTCAAAAGATTTAAGTGAAGTGCAATGAGCATTCTATAAATCAACCAAGGACTATCTCATACCATCATGGTGCATAAAATAAAAGTGAAAACTAAATGCAAAAGACGCTCCAAGACTTGCACATAATGCATGAACAAAACGAATCTGAAAACATACCTATACTTGTTGAAGAAAGAGGGGATGCCTTCCGGGGCATACCCAAGCTTAGACGCTTGAGTCTCCTTGAATATTTACTTGGGGTGCCTCGGACATCCCCAAGCTTGAGCTCTTGCCTCTCTTCCTTTTCCTCATATCGAGACATCCTTGATTAGACACTTCATCCACACAAAACTTCAACAGAAAAATCGGTAAGATCCATTAGTATAATAAAGCAAATTCACTACTCTAAGTACTATAGAAAACCAATTCATATTTTGTTTTTGCATTGTGTCTACTGTAATATAGCTTTTCCATGGCTTAATCCACTGATATAAATTGATAGATTCATCAAAACAAGCAAACTATGCATCAAAAACAGAATCTGTCAAAAACAGAATAGTCTGTAGAAATCTGAACATTCACCATACTTCTGGTACCCCAAAACTTCTAAAAAAATTAGGAAAAATAAACAAGTTGTACATAAATACATTGCAAAAAGAATCAGAGCCGTTTGACTTTCCAGTTAAAAATGTAAAATCTAGCACTACAGCCAAAGTTTCTGTCCTGCACCGTACAAACCAACAAGCATTGTAAACATCCTAAAGGCAAACCTTGGCACATTGTTTTTATAATACAATGGAATTGTACAAGGGGATAATTATTTTTGATGAAAAGTTTCTGTAATTAAGATTCACAAAGTTTCCGTGAGCATGAACAAAGTTCAATGCTAGCTCCCACTTCAACAATGCTTGTCTTTCTCACTTTCACTTTCCTTTTTGAAAAGTTTTTAGGTTCCCCTCTTTATTTTTTTGTTTTTAAACTATATGAAAGCACTCAACAGAAATAAATGACTCTCTAAAACTTTCGGGTTGTCTCCCTGCCAGCGCTTTCTTTAAAGCCATTAAGCTAGACATTTAGTGCTCAAGTAATGAATCCACCCGGATCCCAAGGTATATCAAAGCCAATTTTAATTAACAATGATTTAATTTAGTAGTGAGCACAAAGTAACATAAATCATGTAACAATTAAGTCTAACTCTCTTCTTATGCATCGGCATGTCATAAAAGAACAATTCATGCACACCAAGTAAAGGCCAACGCATAGTATAAGCAGTTTCTTGCAATTCTATCGTGTTGGAAACATAAAGAGGCAGAGATGTAGTTCCTCTCTCATAATAATTGCAAGTAGGAGCAGAAAGCACATGCATATTATATTCATCAAAATCATCATGTGCAATAGTAAAAGGCAACCCATCAATATAATCCTTAATAAGCACAAACTTCTCCGATATATTGTGGTAGGGAGATTTCAAAAGATAATAGGACTATCATGCGTGGGTGCAATGGCAACAATTTCATGTTTAACATAAGGAAATATAGCAAGTTCATCTCCATAAGCATCATTCATATTGGCATCTTGGCCACAAGCATAGCAAGCATCATCAAAAAGGGGTAATTCAAGAGAATCAACGGGATCATAACAATCATCATAGCAATCATCCTTCAGTAAGCACGAAGGGAAATTAAACAATGTATGAGTTGAAGAGTTACTCTCATTAGAAGGTGGGCACGGGTAGCTAATCCGCTCTTCCTCCTTTTGTTCTTCGCTCTCCTCATCATCTTTTTCATCCAATGAGCTCATAGTTTCATCAATTTCTTCTTCCATAGCTTCCTGCAAAATATTATTCTCTTCTTGGACAGCGGAGACTTTCTTAATAAATGCATTAATATAGTAATTGTATTCATAATTTTCATAGCAATATCTAAGTATAGCAAGATTTTCTGGTCTATAAACTGAATCATCAAAATCATCAAACGCTTTAAACATAGACTCAACCTCATAAGCACCCATAAAAGCAACAAATTCTTCTATTTGTTCCACATCATAGTAATCATAGATACCATTAGCATAAGCAGCTAAGGTTTCATTATCATTGAATTTGCATGAAAAGGGAAGGTGTGGAGCCTTCATCCTAGAGCAACAAGTATAATCATGTATCACCCATAGTTAACGAGCATACCAATGCAACATAGAAATTTGATCCCATAATAGTTTCCCTTTTTGTGTCAAGCGATAATCCCTAAAGTATTCACGTTGATCCAACGTGTCTCCCATAACATAATGGAATGGGGTTTTCTCAGGATTATTAAAGTAGTACATAATTTCTTTCACATAACGAGCATCGAGGGTTTTAGGAGGTTCCCCATCTCCATGAGTAGCATCTACACCTAATTTTTTTGGTATTTCGTGTTCCATATCCATAGCTAAAGATAGAGAACAACTTAGAATAGCAAATAAAAATTACTTAGTGATAAAGCAAACAAGCACACACGAGAATATTCACCCCACTCTATGTCTCCCCGGCAACGGCACCAGAAAAAGGTCTTGATAACCCACAAGTGTAGGGGATCGCAATAGTTTTCGATAAGTAAGAGTGTAGAACCCAACGAGGAGCTAAAGGTAGAATAAATATTCCCTAAAGTTCTATCGACCACCGATACAACTCTACACACGCTTGACGTTCACTTTACCTAGAACAAGTATGAAACTAGAAGTACTTTGTAGGTGTTGTTTGTAGGTTTGCAAGATAATAAAGAACATGTAAATATAAACTAGGGGCTGTTTAGATAAAGAAGTAATAAAGTAAATATAGCGAGTGTGGAAAAGTGGTGATAGGAGTTGTGGAATTGTCCCTAAGCAATTGACTATGTTACTAGACCGGTAATCACTATTGCAATTCTATTTGAGGGAGAGGCATAAGCTAACTGAAAGTGCAACTATCCCTAGGTGGTTTTGGTAATTCATAACAACATATAGCTCATTGAGCTAATACTATTCCAAGACAAATATTTCAGGAAAGCTCAATGAATGGCATGGCATGGATGATGAAAGTGGATCCCTCAAAAATATTAAGGAGAAAAGGATTGGCTCAAGCTCAAAAGCTCAAGACTCTACATTTTATATTTTAGTGATCCAAGATCACATTGAGTCTATAGGAAAAGCCAGCACTATCAAGAAGGGATGAGGTGTTGCTTGATGAGTTTCTTGCTTCAAGTGCTTAGTGATATGCTCCAAAAGCCCTCAACTACTTTCTCATATCCACATATGACCTAAACCCAAAGTCAAACTCGGCCCCACCGATTCATTCTATCCGGCGCCACCGAGTTCAGATGTTATAGCCACTGCCACAAACCCTAGGCAAATCGGTCTCACCGATAGGGATCTCAGTCTCACTGAGATGGGATTGTAATCTCTCCGTTTCCCTTCGTAACGTTCCGGTCTAACCGAAGTGAGAGATCGGTCCCACCGAGATTGCAATGTAAACTCTCTGTTTCCCTTTCGTAACATTTCGGTCTCACCAAAAAGAGGGAATCGGTCCCACCGAGTTTACCTGACCAACTCTCTGGTTAGCTAATTACCAAAATCGGTCTCACCGAGTTTGTGTAATCGGTCTCACCGAGATTATGTTATGCCCTAACCCTAACCATATCGGTCCTACCGAGTTGCATGTCGGTCCCACCGAAATCACTAACGGTCACTAGGTTTACTAAATCGATCCGACCGAGTTTGTTGATTCGGTCCCACCGAGATTGGTAAATTGTGTGTAATGGTTAGATTTTGTGTGGAGGCTATATATACCCCTCCACCTCCTCTTCATTCGTGGAGAGAGCCATCAGAACAAACCTACACTTCCAACTTACCATTTCTGAGAGAGAACCACCTACTCATGTGTTGAGGCCAAGATATTCCATTCCTACCATATGAATCTTGATCTCTAGCCTTTCCCAAGTTTCTTTTCACTCAAATCTTCTTTCCACCAGATCCAAATCCTATGAGAGAGAGTTGAGTGTTGAGGAGACTATCATTTGAAGCACAAGAGCAAGGAGTTCATCATCAACGCACCATTTGTTACTTCTTGGAGAGTGGTGTCTCCTAGATTGGCTAGGTGTCACTTGGGAGCCTCCGACAAGATTGTGGAGTTGAACCAAGGAGTTTATAAGGGCAAGGAGATCGCCTACTTCGTGAAGATCTACCGCTAGTGAGGCAAGTCCTTCGTGGGCGACGGCCATGGTGGGATAGACAAGGTTGCTTCTTCGTGGACCCTTCTTGGGTGGAGCCCTCCGTGGACTCGCGCAACCGTTACCCTTCGTGGGTTGAAGTCTCCATCAACGTGGATGTACGATAGCACCACCTATCGGAACCATGACAAAAACATCTGTGTCTCCAATTGCATTTGAATTCTCCAAACCCTTCCCTTTACATTATTGCAAGCTGCATGCTTTAATTTCCGCTGCTCATATACTCTTTGCATGCTTGCTTGAATTGTGTGAAGATTGCTTGACTTGTGATAAGTTTGCTAAAATCTACCAAAGACTAAAATTGGGAAAAGGTTAAGTTTTTAATTTGTCAAGTAGTCTAATCACCCCCCGTCTCGACATACTTCAAGGTCCTACACTAACATACTTTCTCTAATTGGATCATATGCACTTATGATTGGAACTCTAGCAAGCATCCGCAACTACTAAAGATTCATTAAGGTAAAACCCAACCATAGCATTAAAGCATCAAGTCCCCTTTATCCCATACGCAAACAACCTACTTACTCGGGTCTGTGCTTCTGTCACTCACGCCACCCACTATAAGCAAATCATGAACATATTGCAAACCCTACAGCGGGGATCCCTCACGCTTGCGCGACTCGGAGGGCACAATAGGACAACACCAATAATAAAACATGCAACTCAAACCAATCATAGCAATTCATCAATCACCGATAGGACAACGAAAATCTACTCAGACATCATAGGATGGCAACACATCATTGGGAAATAATATGAAGCATAAAGCACCATGTTCAAGTACAGGGTACAACGGGATGCAGGAGAGTGGACCTCTGAATATATATGGGGGAAGGTGATGGGATTTTGGTGAAGACGGCGGAGGTGTTGGTGTAGATCGCGGTGATGATGATGGCCCCTGGCGGCGTTCCGGCGCCACCAGAAGCAAGGGGGAGAGAGCCCCCCTTCTTCTTCTTCTTCTTCTTCCTTGACCTTCTCCCTAGATGGGAGGAGGGTTTCCCCTCTGGTCCTTGGCTCCCATGGTGTGGGAGGGGCGAGAGCCCCTCCGAGATTGGATCTATCTCTCTTTTTCTACGTTCTCAGATTCTACCCCTTCACCGTTTCTTTAATATCCGAAGATCCGTAACTCCGATTGGGGTGAATCTTTCGCCCAGATTTTTCTCATAAAATTAGCTTTCTTGCGGCAAAAGAAGGGCATCAACCGCCTTATGGGTGGCCCACGAGAGTGCCGGGTGCGCCCAGGGGGTGTGGGCGCGCCCCCCTATCTTGTGGGCACCTCGGACACCGTTTCGCGTTGATTCTTCCTCCGGAAAATCCCAAATATTCCAAAATAGTTCTCCGTCCGTTTTTATCCCATTTGGACTCCGTTTGATATTGGTTTTCTGTGAAACATAACACATGCAACAAACAGGAACTGGCACTGGGCACTGGATCAATACGTTAGTCCCAAAAATAGTATAAAAAGTTGCCAAAAGTATATGAAAGTTGAAGAATATTGGCATGGAACAATCAAAAATTATAGATACGACGGAGACGTATCAGAAACCACCTTAAGGGTTATTCTTTCCGTTCTATCTATTCAAGAGTTCGTACTAATATAACAAAAAGTTATTCTTTCCGTTCGATCTATCCAAGAGTTCGTACTAAAATAACACCATATGATACGCATCAACCGACTCTAATGTCACCTAGATACTCCAATGTCACCACAAGTATCCATGAGTTAATTATACGATACACATCAAAAAAAATTCAGATTCATAATACACGAACCAACACAAAGAACCACACAGTGTGCCCCAAGATTTCTTCCAGAGAAAGTAGGACGAAACGTGCATCAACCCCTATGCGTAGATTACCCCAATGTAACCTCAGGAATCCGCGAGTTGAGTGCCAAAACATATGTCAAGTGAATCAATATAATACCCCATTATGACCACAGGTATACATATGCAAGACATATATCAAGTGCTCTCAAATCCCTAAAGGTATTCAATCCGATAAAACGAAATCTCAAAGGGAAAACTCAATTCGTCACAACAAGATACAGAGGGAGAAACACCATATTATCCAACTAAATTAACAAAGCCTGCGATACAACAAGATCATGCCATCTCAAGAACATGAGAGAGAGAGAGAGAGAGATTAAACACATAGGTACTGGTACAGACCCTCAGCCCCGAGGGTGGACTACTCCCTCCTCATCATGGTGGCCATATGGATGATGAAGATGGCTTCTGATGATGATTTTCCCCTCCGGTAGGGTGCCGAAATGGGGTCTAGATTGGTTTTTCATGGCTACAGAGGCTTGTGGCGGTGGAACTTCTAATCTAGGGTTATTTCTAATGGTTTCTCCATTTATAGGATTTTTTAGTGTTGGAATCATGCGAAGATGGGCCTCGAGGTGAGCACAACCCACCACGCCTCGGTTTGGGCTCCAGACGATCCCGGGTGGGTTGTGCCCTCTTCGTGGCTCTTCTGGCCCTCCCACGAAGCTTCAGGGGTCTCTTTTATTCCAAAAAAACATCAAAAAGTTTCGGCTCATTTGGAGAACTTTCATTTCTGCAGAAAAAAACAACACCATGGTAGTTCTACTAGAAACTGCATGAGTCTGGGTTAGTTCCATGCAAATCATTCCAAAACGATATAAAATTGTTGTAAACATGGCATGAATACTGCATAAATTATAGATAGTTGGAGACGTATCAGCATCCCCAAGCTTAATTCCTACTCGTCCTCGAGTAGGTAAATGATAATTGAAATAATTTATGAAGTGTGAATGCTAGAAAAGTTCATAAGTTTGATCAATGATAATTTCAATCACTTTTCCTAACATCATAATAACAACTCTTTCTCGTAAAACTTATCACGATAAAGTAGCAATTGAAAATAGATTTTATTGTTGTGGAATGCTACCTATCATATTCACAATATAATATTTATTTTGTAGGATGGATATTTGAACTTGAATGATTCAAAGCAATATTCTATAATTTGACATGAAGATAGCAACAGTCAAGCATACTAACAAGCAACCATGTCTTTCAAAATATCAACGCTAAAGAAAGTTATCCCTAGCCCGTCATGCTCAATCATTGACCCATTCATGAAACACACTCGAATATTAGGTACATCCAATGCACAAGTATGATCATAGTGCTCCCTAGGTGGTGATTTATAAGAGAAGATGGAGACTCAAATAAAAATTGCATAAAGTAAATCGATAGGCCCTTCACAAAGGGAAGCAGAGATTTGTAGAGGTGCTAGAGCTCAAAGCCTAAATTTAGAGATAAAATATTTTGAGAGGCATGCTTTTCTCGTCAACGAAAACGACCGAGTAATTCCCAACACTTTCCATGCTAGATATATCATAGGCGGTTCCCAAACATAAAATGAAGTTTATTCATTTTTCCATCATACTTTCACACTCCACGACTAGCCGTATCCATGGGTGCCGTCCATACCAACACTTTTCTAAGGAATTTATTATTTGATAACATAAAGTAAATTTCTTTTTCATTTTGGGACTGCGCATCCCTATTACCATCGCACTCTCGTGCAATGACAAGTGAATAAACACTCATATTGAGAATAACACATCTAGCATGGAAAATATGGGCCACCCCTGCCGCCTCATGAGCGCTACAGGCACACAAAAAGGAAATTCATTTTTAAAATTAGAGTTGGCACATACAAATTTACGTGGAACGGCACATGTTGGGGATATAACTATTAGGTATGACCCGCCCAGGAGGGGCCGGGTCATACCACTGGCGGTTCATGATGAGAAGGCCCAAGAAGATGTTGAAGATGGCGGTTCATGAAGCAAGCTTACTGAAGGCCCAAGACCCGGAGGAGACTTGAGGCCCACGGGCATAAACCACCATATGTTTAACTTGTATGTTAAGGAAAGTTTAAATCTGTCACCGAGCCGGACACGTTGTGCATGAGCCGGCCGGGACTCTGTAAGCCGCCGGGCATTAGCCTGTGTATACAAAGGGGTGACCAGGTGACAGGTTAGGGCAAGAAACAACAAGTCGAGAACTAGGTCAAGCGTATTCGCTCCCTGGTAATTGAAACCCAAACAATACAACCTAAAGCAGGAGTAGGCCTTTACCTCGTTGCGAGGGGCCGAACCTAGGTAAAAATCTCTGTGTCCCTTGTCCCGTTTAACCCCTTCAAGCTAACTACGTTGCGATGGCTCGACACCTAAGTCCTCATGCTAGGGCATCTGCCGTGAAAATTCCACAATAGTTGGCGCCCACCGTGGGGCCATCACACGGTGGTTTCGAGTTTTGGAAGGGCAGCTTCGCAGGGCTCAAGGGATATGATATGGGCTAGATGACTAAGAGTCGTCGTAACAAGCTCTACATCAACGACGCAGACTGGGGCCCCAAGGCCGGCTCAATCGAGTATGGGTACCGGGTCCCCTTCGGCGGAATTCATGTCTTCATCGGCAAGATTGGTGTGTTGGAAGCTGAGCCGGCTCAATCGAGTACGGGTACCGGGGCTTTACTCAAGGAGTAGATCTGGAAGGAGGATCTAAATCTGGTGGTGAGACGACCGTCTATTCAGGCGATGAGTCCTCAACTGGCGAGACCAATTCCATGTATCAAGTTCAGGATGGTGGGCTTGGGGGCTGTTCCGATGGTGAGAGTATTTCGGACCCCTACGAGCCACCAAACCGGGTTACAATCTTCATGGCCGGTACACAGCCAGGGCAGAATTCTTCAACTGCGGCAACAATGATCTCCGATTCAGCGACGACAACGATAGCTGGGGAGGAGGCCCCGTACGCTCGCCGACTCAAGTTTTATCTGATCTGTTGGAGGCTCTTGCAACGTTGTTGACGACAGAGGTGACCACAGTGGATCAAACACAACATAACACGGATGTTGCAAAGTTACGTGATGAGATAGCCCAAGCCAAGGAGGATCTAAATGCTGAGAACACCCGGATGGTGACAGAGCGAGCCGCCTTGGAGAGGGAGGCAGAAGGGCTTCAAGCAGAGAACTTTCGCTTGAGCTTGTACCGGGACACATCAAACATTGTCTTTAACAAAAGGCATGTGAGTCATTTACCCCTAGCTTGCGATGTGAGGAACCTTTTCAACGCGCCTGGGGCAGGAACCAGTAACCCGCCTGACATGGATAGGGCCGTTGAGGCGCCGGCGCCTGGAGCACCGGTTCAGCCACGTGCTGCAGACCCCCCACATTTGAATTTGACCACTCCTCAGCATGTTCTGACGCCCCCGGGTCATTATTCTAATCCTTTGGACAACATGATAGCTGTGGCTACTCGATTAGCGGCTCTCCCGGTTCAGGATGAGTCACCAGCGGTGATGGAAATACAGTGAGCCGGAGAACTGCTTCAGACGGCTGTGGCTCAACAGGCGGCTTATTCATACAGTCATGATCAGATTCATTCAATCCTATGTCCAAGCCGGAGTTATAACAGACACATTGATGAGCCGGTTGTATCAAGCAGTGAGCGGCACCGCAATCAGCCTTGTAGGCCTGATCCGCCACGTGCTGGTAATGATGCTCAGGCTTTGGTGGACCAGGGCAGAGCCCGATGTGAGACTGAGCTGCGGCTCAGTTGGTGGCCCAACAATAAACTCCGGTTTATCCATCAGCATCTATGGAGGTAAGAGTGACCTCTAGAACCTTGGGTGTGCCATGTTTAGTGCCGACTCTATGCAACGAGCACTTACCGGTGCCTAAGTACACGACGGATCAGCCCCCAGAGGCTTGGATTGAGAGCTATGAGATGGCTATGGAGATGCTGGATGTTAGTGATGTTGCATGTGCTAATTATTTCACCATGATGTTGGATGGGCCGGCTCGTACTTGGTTGAAGGGGTTGCCCGCTAACTCCATAGGGTCATGGGCGGAGTTGAAAAAGTGATTTATTCAAAAATTTAAAGACACATGCAAGCAGCCTATGTCGATTCTGGATTTGGACTCTTGCGTCCAGGGTGAGGGTGAGTCAACAACCAATTGGGTGCGCTGGATCTCGGCCGTTATACACTCATCAAACAGTATCAACGCCGGTTCAACAGTCCTAATGTTAGAGAAGAATTGCCATTTTCTTCCCCTTAAGCAGAAATTGGGGTGGCTTAAGCGCAATTGCAATGATATGGGGGAGCTCATGGCGGCTCTTGTCAAGTATGCCGACTCTGATAGCACTAAAGACCTTGAGTCTAATGAGGAGAAGACTGGGAAAGGGAAGAAGAGTGTCAATGCAAAGGGACAACATAACACGACGAGTCAAGGTGGCAATGGTAAACGTAAGGCGTACGGTGGTTTAGACTTCGTGGCTAACACCAATACGCAGAGTAATAACCAGCGTCGTAAGGGGAAAACGCCAGGGCCCTGGTTTGGAGGGCCGAAGTTTAACCTTGAGGCCATTATAAATCAGCCTTGCCCAAAGTACGGAACCCAGGATAAGCTGGCCACTCATCTGCGGAAGGATTGCTTCATCACGAGGGAGTATAAAAACTCTATTTTTTTCTAGAATAATCATGGCCCGCATGGCGGTTCAGGATCTGGATCTCATGGACCTGGGTTTCGAGGTGGTGATTCAAGCTCTGGTTCCCAGGGCCAAGGCAATCAAGGTGGTTTTAATCAACAATCTGGCCAAGGGAATCGGCAATAGCAGTCTGGTTATCAGAGCAATCCAAAGCAGCTGAATAGTGGTCAATATCATGTGTTCACCACAAGTCTGTGCAAACGAGATCGGAAAATCCCTAAGCGTGCGGCGAACTTCGTTGAGCCGACAGTGCCTCGTTATTTGAGGTGGTTTGAATAGCCTATTGTATGGAGTCGTGAGGATCACCTGTCAGATATGGGGTTCTGGCAAAACCCTTAAGGTTTGAACTCTGGGGTGCGCGCGAAGATCTTCCCTCTACCAATCCACGTCCTAACGCCTCGATGAGAATCTAAGCTACACAATGAACAACACAAGGGACGCAAGGTTTATACTGGTTCAGGCCACCATTATGGTGTAATACCCTACTCCAGTGTGTGGTGTCTGGATTGCCTCAGGGGCTGATGATGAACAGTACAGAGGAAGAACAACCTCGTGAGGGATGTTCTAGTGGTGGTGTTCTGCTTGGGAAGGATCTGATCCCAGCTTGCCGATCGATTTCTGATGCCTCGCTACTATGGTGGCTAGCCCTATATATAGAGGCCCTGGTCCTCTTCCCAAATATTGAGCGGGAAGGGTGCCAACAATGGCCATTTTGAAGGGGAACATCTAGTACAACTTATCCTGACTAAAGTTGGTCTTCGGCTACCAAAGGCTCTTGCGATGACGCCGTCTTGAGCTCCACGGTGACCTCCATCCTGCTGCTCTGCTGGTCTTGGTCTCGTTGCACTAAAATGGTAACCTTTAGTTGTCGCCTCGGTACTCCGCGCCTGCGCTTGACCCCTTTGCACCAAAGAGGAAACAAGGACACTGCACAGGCCGGCGCCCGCCTGGCGCCCGCCTGGTCTCGATCGTCATGGCTTGCGTCACGAGCACCTCGCGAGGTACCCTTGCCTTGATCTCTCCGCCTCCTCGTGAGCTTACCTGGTGAGGCCGCCCCTGAGGAAGCCTTCCGTCGTCCGTCTTGCGAGGCTTGGTCCGTCGCGAGGGTCTTGAGCTAGAGCAGACGAAGATGGGCCGCATCGGGCCACCTAGTTGAGCCACACCGCAGGCTGTAGGCAGGCAAGTCTGGGGATGCCGTTTCCAGGACGCCGACAGTAGCCCCCGGGCCCAAAGTGCGCTCGGACTTGGCTTAGCAGGGAAGCGAAGGGGCAAGTGCGGAGCACCGCGGGCCCCAACAGCCTGCGACCTTGGGCGCCACATGGCGGTTGATTGGACGTGGGCATCTCCGCTTCCCCACGCCGCCTCGGCAACTGCCCGACTTGACAGGTCCTTGCGTGCAAAGCGAGTCATGATTACCTGTGATCGTGGAGGCCGACGGTTGGCCTCCTCCGGCTGTAAGTACGAAACGGCGTGAGCCCTCCCGGTTCATCTCTCCTTGCTTCGTCTCTTCTTCCTTGCTCCTCCTCCATCTTGACGCCAATGGCGCCGATCCGCCGGTTCTTAGCCGAGGAGAAGGGGAAGGCCCCTCGAGAGGGGCCCGTCCCACTCCTGCCGAAGAAGCGGCCAGTCCCTAGCCGTTGTGACAAGGTTGCCCGGCAGGGGACGTCGAGGCCATGGTACGAGCGGCCTCCTACTAGGTTTCCACTGCCCTTGTACGCCCGGGACGAGGGCCCTGGGGAAGAAGATGCCGAGCGGCGCCGCCCGCGCCGCTGGCGACGTGCTTTATAGCCCCTGGAGTCCATGCCGCGGACTCCTTTCGCGAGCTCGCGCTTCACGCCACCATGCCTCCAAGCTCTTGGATTCGCCTCCCTGCTTCCTTCGCCTTCGAGATGCCGCCGAGGGGGCCTCTCGAGCTCTAGCTGCAGCACGCCTACTGCAGCACCCCCGCGACCGGAGCGGAGGTCGAGGTTGTCGCTTCGGGCAAGGTCTACATGACCCAAGGCTGGGGCGAGATTGCCCAGGTCTGCCGAACGGAGGGCGCCCTCGTGATTCATCTTGAATACGATGGCGCCTCCTTGATGCTCTTCAAGGTCTATGCCATGGAAGGACACCGGCTGGAGTGCTGCCCTAGGGATAGTGGCCGAAGCACCGGTATGACGAGGGCCAAGCCTGCCACCCGCTTCTCCAGCAGCTCCTCTGGCAGCAGCGGGGATGCCGGGGGGTCCAGCGACTCCCCCGAGCTTCTCGTGACTCCGGAGACAAGCGACGACAGCTATGAGCCTCTGAGCTCACGTTGCGCCCGGAGCAGGGTGGCTACGTTAGGCAGCCAGCGCGGCTGATCTGGATGGGGTTGGCGCCAGCCTCACGTGGCCCACTGTTGATGATGGCATCTGCCGTAGAGGCACCTATAGTTAGGGCTCTTTAGGATTTGCATCTTTTGTTCCCTGCGAGGAATCAAGGAAATACCCCATGGGGGCATGTAAAGCATCTGCGATGTCTTTTGTTAATATAATCCTTATCGTTAAGTGGTGCGTGATGCTTGTCCTGCCTTGGCTTGGTTCCCCCTTTCTGACCTCACGAGGGCTTGGTGCTCTATGCTGACAGGTCCCGGTCCGCAAGCAGGCTTCAGCCGTCGCTGGTATGCCAGGTCGCGATGCCGTGGTCAAGGCCAGGAGGTGAGCGGCCCGAGGTCCAGTAAGAGCCCCCGAGGCGTGATGCTCGGGAGGTCCCCTTTAGCGCTCAAGCAGCCTCCACTGGGCGAGAAAGGAAGGCAACATTGCCGCCACAGAGCAGCATTAAGTGAAGACTGGGTGTTGTGCTGACTAGCTGTTCCAGGGGCGTGACTTATCTCGGGAGCTTGGAGCTGTTCCTTAGCGAGGTGCCGGACCTGCGCGTCGGCGGCTAAGAAGTTGCTGGTCAGGCCCTCGTGAGCTCCTCCTCTCTCCCCTGCACTCCCATTCGTGCTCTACGTCCTCAGGTCCCAGCCCTCGAGCGAGCTCAGCCTCCGCTGGTATGCCAGGTCGCGATGCCGTGGACAAGGCCAGGGGGTGAGGGCAGGAGAGCCAGTAAGGGCCCCTGAGTCGCAATGCTCAGGCGCCCCCCTTTTAACGCGCAAGCGGTTCGCACGGGTGAGGGAGAGAGAGCTCGCGAAGGCCTTCCCCAACGCCATTCTTTAGAGAGGGACCTGTAAACCAACACAAAGGAAACAGGGGTTGCCATTATGATGGCCGGCCATCCATTGGTTGCTCCGAGGGAGTGATGAGGGCACTGAGGGCCTAGTGAGGTGGCGCCTTGCGGGGCTGCCGTGGCCAGAGCTCGACCACTCAGATTTGTCGATGTTGCAGGGACGGACCCATGCACAAGCATCGTGCCAGAGCGAGCGGCTCAAAAGGTTGGTGTCAATTGAGCAGGCGATTATCATGGGCAGGTTAGGCATGAAAGAGCAAACCAACTTAGATAGATGCGAGAAAGATACATGCCACTGGGTCAGGCCCGAGCGGCTTGGGGATGATGCAGCCCGAGGGGCGCCCCCAGCAAGGTAAACTAAAGACATGAGCAAAAGGGATACACGCCGCTGGGATAGACCCACGCGACCTAGGAATGATGCAGCCCTGGTGGCGCTCCCGACTGAAATGGAACTTGAAAGATGTCACCTGATATCATTGCAGACGAAGGGATGTTGGAGTAGCAGACGACGCGTAGTGAAGAAGCCAATCCTCACGAGATCTCGGGGCACTGAGCCTCGGGAGGCTCCGAGGGTCCGGGAGGCTCCTCGAGGACCATCTCCATTTCCGCCAGGACCGCGTAGTGCCTGGCCTCCTCAGCTTCCAGAATGCTCCGCACTAGGCGCTGATGAGAAGCGGCCGCGTTCGGCAGGCCAAGAGGCATGCGAACATAGCTGTGAGGTGGATCCTCGCAACGTCCCACGCACGAAGGCCAGAGGCGCTCCTGATACGCGGCTCGGTTGAGCCCTGGTACATCGATGCAGACGCGCAGCCCGCCATCCTCGCCTGGATGGGGAGCTACGACGGGTAGGCGGCGGCTGCCCCGCATGACTCTCGATTCCTGCAGCTCCTGAGTGACCTTAGTGATGAACTCCTAAGGGTTGGGCCCTCCTTGCCTCATGCCTTCCTGCGGGAAACGTGCTACGAAGCACACCTCCAAGTGGTGCCCGAGCGCCTCCCTCGTGATCTTGGCAAAGTCAGTGGCCCTCCAGAGAGAGCCCCCGAGCCTTGCCCGAGGAGGGCGCCAGGCGCGCCTTCCTATGCGATGAAGGGAGGCGCCCCTTGGACGGGCGCGGTTCCCGGTGCAGTGCCACCGGAGGTGCCTGCCTCCCGAGGCCTTGAGCCAGGTGATATCTTCTTCTTCTTGGGTGCTGCCTCGGGAAGGTTCCCACTCTTGTCGTCTGAGTCCTCGACTGAAGCGTGCTTTCCAAATGTGGGCGACGTCGAAGTCGATGAGCTCAGTGCGGTAGTTCTTGCGCTATCCGAAGGTGACAGGGAGTCGAACCTGCCCTATTGGGGTGGTGGAACCATCAGTGACTCCTCAGAAGGGCTTGGTTGGCTGAAGATGGTCATACGGCACTTGGAGATTG
The DNA here is from genome assembly GCF_002162155.2 of Triticum dicoccoides. Taxonomy (NCBI): domain Eukaryota; kingdom Viridiplantae; phylum Streptophyta; class Magnoliopsida; order Poales; family Poaceae; genus Triticum; species Triticum dicoccoides. The sequence continues at coordinate 215,673,331 of NC_041393.1, read as the reverse complement.
TTGAACGTCTCGACGGACAGGACGTTGAGTCCTGCACCGCCATCTATGAGGGTCCTGTTGACCTGCACAATGTTGATGACTGGCGAACAGAGTATGGGGAGGACACCGGCTGTCGCTGCACACTTGAGCTGATCCGCTGAGCTAAACGTGATGGCACACGTGGACCACCTGAGAGGGCGCGTAGCATCGAGCTTTGGGAGGACTGCATTCACCTCGTGAGTGAACTGCTTGAAGATGCGCTGAGAGGCCGGGGCCTGGACACCACCCAAGATGCAAGTGATAGCACGCGGCTCCTGGAAGCCCCCAGCCCCCTCGTCCTGATGGGGGTCCTCATTCCTTCTTGGTGGTGGTGGCAGAGGAGGAAGGCCTGCGTTGCCTTGCGGGCGATCCTCACGAGGCGGATCCCTCCAAGCCCCCTCGCGAGGCTGGTCCTGCCAGCGGTCCTCACGAGGTCGGTCACGCCACCCTTGGCGAGGGCCACGATCTTCCCATCACCCTCCACCTCTTCCTCCTCCTCGGCCATAGCCCCAATCGCTGCGCTCGGGGCGTCGGCCGACACGTCCTTCTTGCACGACCCTGAGTTCTTGGCATTCGTTGGTGTTGTGGGTGTGGAGGTCGTGATACATGCAGTACCGGCTGCCCTTGGATGACTCCGGCTGGTCCCTGCCACGCTTCGTGTCCAGCTCTGCTGCGAGCACAACTGCCCCTTTGCGCTTCATGTCCTTGGCCTTGGCTTTCTTCTCTTCAGTATCAGCGGCTGGGAGCTCGAGGAGGGAGAGGCATCCCTCCTCAGCCCTTGCGCACTTGGTCGCCAAGTTGAACAGCTCCAGAGACGTGCACAGATCTTCGTGGATCGGCAGTTCCTCCTTCATCTTGATGTCGCGGACGCCATCAGAGAAGGCTGAGATGATGGCCTCCTCAGTCACCTTGGGAATCTTGAGGCGAGCATTGTTGAAGCGCTGGATGTACTTCTGCAGGGTCTCTCCTGGTTGCTGCTTGATGCGGCGCAGGTCACTCATGACTGGGGGTCGATCGCGAGTGCCCTGGAAGTTGGCGATGAAGCGGGTGCGTATCTCGTCCCAAGAGGAGATCATGCTGGGAGGCAGGTTCAGGAGCCAGGTGCAGGCACCGTCCTTGAGCACCTTGGGGAACCAATTCGCCATGACTTTTTTGTCTCCGTTAGCCGCTTAGATGCCTAGCTCATAGAGCTGCAGGAACTCCGTGGGGTCTGCGGTGCCGTCGTAGCGAGGAGGCAGATCCGGCTTGAACTTGCCCGGCCAGGCTACGCTGCACAGCTCGGTTGTGAAGGCGCGGCAGCCCGCGGTGGCCACCGAAGCCCTTTGCTGACACAAGGCTTGATCCTGGGGGTCCCCGCGCGCTGCCGCCAGGGGCAGCGCGGGGTCTTGATGCAATAGCGCACGAATGCGATCATGGCACACCGGTGCTGGGAGCACGCGAGCGCCTTCTTGGGGGCGAGGGATTTCTTGGGAGCTCCTTTCTTGTCGTGCGGGCGCCGGACGCGGTGGGTCTCGTCCAGGGCCGCGCGCCTTGGAGCCAGGGCGCCTTCTTGGGGAGGAGGTGGCAGAGGCACCTCCGGAGCTGCATTACCCGCGCAGGACGGAGGGCGATGCAGCGAGAGGGACGGTGCAAGAGAGCCCCCTGCGGCACTGACGAGCTCGGTGATGTGAGCGAGCCATTCTTCGTAGAGGTCGTCGATGGGACGGTAGTGGAGGAGCTCGCGCGCTAGGAGCAGCCTGGCATGCGTGTCCGTGGGAGCACAACGGACGTGCGACGATGAACCAGCTGGAGTCAGCGACGGGGTGGCGGTGCGGCCTTCCCGCCGTATCGAGGGATGCAGCGACGACGCCTGCTGCTCGTTCCCCGCCGGGCCGGTGGCGGTGTGGGCGGCAGGCGACGGGGAACAACGGGGATGCCCACCGACGGGAGCCGTCTGGGCGGCGTGGGCGGCGAGGACAGCCCAACGCTCGGCACGAGCTCGGCGAGGGTCAGCCATGGACGCGACGAACGATGGATGCTACGTCTTGAGCTTGCGTTGGTTTTCCTTGAAGAAGAAAGGGTGATGCAGCACAGTAGCGTAAGTATTTCCCTCAGTTTTTGAGAACCAAGGTATCAATCTAGTAGGAGGCTCCTCAACAAGTCCCATGAACCTACACAAACAAACAAAGAACTCATAACCAACACGATAAAGGGGTTGTCAATCCCTTCACGGCCACTCGCGAAAGTGAGATCTGATAGAGATAATATGTTAAGATAATTATATTTTTGGTATTTTATAATATAGGTGCAGAAAATAAAGATGCAAATAAAAGTAGATTGGAAGCAAATATGATAAGAGATAGACCCGGGGGCCATAGGTTTCACTAGTGGCTTCTCTCGAGAGCATAAGTATTACGGTGGGTGAACAAATTACTGTCGGGCAATTGATAGAAAAGCGAATAATTATGACATTATCTAGGCGAATAATTATGACATTATCTAGGCATGATCATGTATATAGGCATCATGTCCGCAACAAGTAGACCGACTCCTGCCTGCATCTACTACTATTACTCCACATATCGACCGCTATCCAGCATGCATCTAGAGTATTAAGTTCATAAGAACAGAGTAACACATTAAGCAAGATGACATGATGTAGAGGGATAAACACAAGCAGTATGGTATAAACCCCATCTTTTTATCCTCGATGGCAACAATACAATACGTATCTTGCAACCCTTTTTGTCACTGGGTAAGAACACCGCAAGGTTGAACCCAAAGCTAAGCACTTCTCCCATGGTGAGAAAGATTAATCAGTAGGCCAAACCAAACCTATAATTCGAAGAGACTCGCAAAGATAACTCAATCATATAAAAGAATTTAGAGAAGATTCAATTATTATCCATACATAAATCTGGTCATAAACCCACAATTCATCGGATCTCGACAAACACACCGCAAAAAGAGATTATATCGAATAGATCTCCACAAGAGAGGGGGAGAACATTTTATTGAGATCCAAAAAGAGAGAAGAAGCCATCTAGCTAATAACTATTGACCCGAAGGTCTGTGGTAAACTACTCACAACTCATCGGAAGGGCTATGGTGTTGATGTAGGAGCCCTCCATGGTGGAACCCCCCTCTGGCAGAACGCCGACGACGGCTCCAAGGTGGGATCTCGCGGATATAGAAGGTTACGGTGGCGGAAATATTTCTTTGGCTGGTCCATGGATGTTTTCGGGGTACGTAGGCTTATATAGGAGGAAGAAGTACATCGGTGGATGCCCGAGGGGCCCATGAGACAGGGGGCGCGCCCTATAGGGGGGGGGGGCGCCCTCCTATATCATGGAAGCTTTGGCTGCTTCTTGACTTGCACTACAAGTCCTCTGGATCACGTTCGTTCCAAAAATCACGCTCCCGAAGGTTTCATTCCGTTTGGACTCCGTTTGATATTCCTTTTCTTTGAAATACTGAAATAGGCAAAAAAACAGCAATACGGGCTGGGCCTCCAGTTAGTAGGTTAGTCCCCAAAAATGATATAAATGTGTAAAATAAAGCCCATAAACATCCAAAACAGGTAATATAATAGCATGGAACAATCAAAAATTATAGATACGTTGGAGATGTATCAAGCATCCCCAAGCTTAATTCCTGCTCGTCCTCGAGTAGGTAAATGATAAAAAAGAAATTTTTGATGTGGAATGCTACCTAGCATAATTCTCAATATAATTTTCTTTATTGTGGCATGAATGTTCAGATCCAAATGATTCAAGATAAAAGCTTATAAAACATAAAAATAATAATACTTCGAAGCATACTAATGAATAATCATGTCCTATCAAAATAACATAGCCAAAGCAAGCTTATCCCTACAAAATCATATAGTTAGGCCATGCTTCATTTCCATGACACAAAATACTCCGATCATGTACAACCCCGATGATGAGCCGAGCAATTGGTTCATACTTTTTAACGCGCGTCAGCTTTTTTCGACTCTTACGCAATACATGAGTGCAAGCCATGGACATAGCACTATGGTGGTCTAATGTGGTGGTTATAAGGACAAAAAGAGGGAGAAGATAGTCTCACATCAACTAGGCGTATCAACGGGCTATGGAGATGCCCATCAATAGATATCAATGTGAGTGAGTAGGGATTGCCATGCAACGGATGCACTAGAGCTATAAATATATGAAAGCTCAACAAAAGAAACTAAGTGGGTGTGCATCCAACTTGCTTGCTCATGAAGACCTAGGGCATTTTTGAGGAAGCCCATCATTGGAATATATAAGCCAAGTTCTATAATGAAAAATTTCCACTAGTATATGAAAGTGACAACATATGAGACTCTCTATCATGAAGATCATGATGCTATTTTTGAAGCACAAGTGTGGAAAAAGAGACAGTAGCAATTGTCCCTTCTCTCTTTTTCTCTCATTTTTTCCCTTTTTCTTTTTTTTCTTTTTTTTCTTTTTTATTTCTTCTCTTCTTTTTTTTTGTTTTTTTGGTGGGCTTTTTTGGCCTCTTTTATTTTTATAAAGTCCGAAGTCTCATCCCGACTTGTGGGGGAATCATAGTCTTCATCATCCTTTCCTCACTGGGACAATGCTCTAATAATGAAGATCATCACACTTTTATGGATTTACAACTCAAAGCTAGAACAAAGTATGACTCTATATGAATGCCTTCGGCGGCGTACCGGGATATGCAATGAATCAAGAGCGACATGTATGAAAATTATGAATGTGGCCTTGCCACAAATACGATGTCAACTACATGATCATGCAAAGAGCAATATGACAATGATGAATCATGTCATAATAAACGAAACGATGGAAAGTTGCATGGCAATATATCTCGGAATGGCTATGGAAATGCCATAATAGGTAGGTATGGTGGCTATTTTGAGGAAGGTTAATAATGGGTTCATGATACCGGCGAAAGTTGCGCGGTAAAATAGAGGCTAGCATAGTGGAAGGATGAGTGTGCTTATATCCATGGACTCACATTAGTCATAAAGAACTCATATACTTATTGCAAAAGTCTACTTAGCCCTCGAAGCAAAGTACTACTACGCATGCCCCAAGAGGGATAGATTGGTAGGAAAAAATTCCATCGCTCGTCCCCGACTGCCACTCATAAGGAAGACACTCAAAAGAGCACCTCATGCAACAAATTTGTCACACAACTTTTACCATACGTGCATGCTACGGGACTTGCCAATTTCAACAACATTATTTCTCAATTTCATAATTATCCACTAGCATGACCCTAACATTACTACCTGTATATCTCAAAACAATTATCAAGCATCAAATTGATCCTAGCATCCAATTCATTTTCTATGATAGTTTTTATTATACCCAACTTGGATGCTCATCATTCTAGGACCAAATTCATAACCAAAGCAAATACCATGCTGTTCTAAAAGACTCTCAAAATAATATAAGTGAAGCATGAAAGACTAGCAATTTCTTCAAAATTAATCCACCGCCAAGCTCTAAAAGATATAAGCGTAGTACTAGAGCAAAAACTATCAAGCTTTAAAAGATATAAGTGAAGCACATAGAGTATTCTAACAAATCCTAATCAAATAGGCTTCTACAAAAAGGTGTGTACATCAAGTATGATTGTGGTAAACTAACAAGCAAAGACTAATATAATATACGACGCTCCAAGCAAAACACATATCATGTGGCGAATAAAAATATAGCTCCAAGTAAAGTTACCAATGAACGAAGACGAAAGATAGGATGCCTTCCCGGGGCATCCCCAAGCTTAGGCTTTTGGCTATCCTTGAATATCTTGGGGTGCCTTTGGCATCCCCAAGCTTAGGCTCTTGCCACTCCTTATTCCATAGTCCATAAAAGCTTTACCCAAAACTTGAAAACTTCACAACACAAAACTCAACAGGAAATCTTATAAGCTCCGTTAGTGAAAGAAAACAAAACCACCACATAAGGTACTGCAATGAACTCATTCTTTATTTATTTTGGTGTTAAACCTACTGTATTCCAAGTTCTCTATGGTTCATACCTTTACATACTAGCCATAGATGCATCAAAATAAGCAAACAACACACGAAAAACAGAATCTGTCAAAAACAAAACAGTCTGTAGCAATATGTAACTAACGCAAACTTCTGGAACTCTAAAAATCCTACCAACATAGGAAGTAGTGTACAATTTTTTTATTGATCATCAGCAAAAAGAATCAATGCAAAATATCATTTCTGTGATTTATTGAATTTTTTCTCGTGAGCGCAAAGTTTCTGTTTTTCAGCAGAATCAAATCAACTATCATCATAGTCTATCCTATAGGTTCTACTTGGGACAAACACTAAATAAAACATGAAAACACATATAAACATAAAGTAGATTCAATATATATTGAATAACAGCAAGGAAAAATATTGGGTTGTCTCCCAACTAGCGCTTTTCTTTAAAGCCTTTTTTAGCTAGGCATTGAGATTTCAATGATGCTCACATGAAAGACAAGAATTGAAGCATAAAGAGAGCATCATGTAGCATGTGAAAAACACATAGAAGTCTAACATACTTCCTATGCATAGGCATCTTGTAATCAAACAAATTATTAAGGCAAGCAAAAACTAGCATATGCAAGGAAGAACAAAGAGATGATAGCAATCTCAACATGAAGAGAGGTAATTTAGTAACATGAAAATTTATACAACCATATTTTCCTCTCTCATAGTAATTACATGTGGGATCATAAGAAAATTCAACAAAATAGCTATCACATAACATATTATCAACACGATCCACATGCATGCAAAGTTGACACTCTTCCAAAATAGTGGGATTAACATTAACTAAAGTCATGACTTCTCCAAACCCACTTTTATCAAAAACTTCATAAGATTGAACATTATCCAAATATGTGCGATCTAAAGTTGACACTCTTCCAGACCCACTTTCAGTATTATTGCAAACATTATTATCAATATCATATTCATCATGGTGTTTAAATAAATTTTCAAGATCAAAAGAAGAATCACCCCAATCATGATCATTCCAACAAGTAGTAGACATAGCAAAACTAGCATCCCCAAGCTTAGGGTTTTGCATATTATTAGCACAATTGACATCAAGAGAATTTATAGTAAAATCATTGCAATCATGATTTTTATTCAAGGAGTTATTGTGAATATCTTCATAAATTTCTTCATCATAATTTTTAGATTCACAAATTTCGAGCAAAGCTTCATAAAGATAATCTAGTGCACAAAAATCACTAGCAATTGGTTCATCATAATTGGATCTCTTAAAAAGATTAGCAAGCGGATGAGGGTCCATAGATGTTAGGTTCTCTGTTTAGCAATAAATAAACAAGTATTCCAAGCAAACGAGCAAACAAGCCAAGTAAGACGTCAAAGCAAACGAAAAGACGAACAAAATAAGGGCGAATAAAACGGCAAGGGTGAAGTGGGGGAGAGGAAAACGAGAGGCAAATGGCAAATAATGTAAATGCAAGGGAGATGAGTTTGTGATGGGTACTTGGTATGTCTTGACTTGAGCGAAGACCTCCCCGACAACGGCGCCAGAAATCCTTCTTGCTACGTCTTGAGCTTGCGTTAGTTTTCCTTGAAGAGGAAAGGGTGATGCAGCACAGTAGCGTAAGTATTTCCCTCAGTTTTTGAGAACCAAGGTATCAATCCAGTAGGAGGCTCCTCAACAAGTCCCATGAATCTACACAAACAAACAAAGAACTCGCAACCAACGCGATAATGGGGTTGTCAATCCCTTCACGTCCACTTGCGAAAGTGAGATCTGATAGAGATAATTTGTTAAGATAAATATATTTTTGGTATTTTATAATATAGGTGCAGAAAATAAAGATGCAAATAAAAGTAGATTGGAACAAAATATGATAAGAGATAGACCCGGGGCCTTAGGTTTCACTAGTGGCTTCTCTCGAGAGCCTAAGTATTACGATGGGTGAACAAATTACTGTCGAGCAATTGATAGAAAAGCGAATAATTATGACGTTATCTAGGCATGATCATGTATATAGGCATCACGTCCGCAATAAGTAGACCGACTCCTGCCTGCATCTACTGTCCAACATGCATCTAGAGTATTAAGTTCATAAGAATAGAGTAACGCATTAAGCAAGATGACATGATGTAGAGGGATAAACTCAAGCAATATGATATAAACCCCATCTTTTTATCCTCGATGGCAACAATACAATACGTGTCTTGCAACCCTTTCTGTCACTGGGTAAGAACACCGCAAGATTGAACCCAAAGCTAAGCACTTCTCCCATGGCAAGAAAGATCAATCTAGTAGGCCAAACCAAACCGGTAATTCGAAGAGACTTGCAAAGATAACTCAATCATATAAAAGAATTCAGGGAAGATTCAATTATTATCCATACATAAATCTGATCATAAACCCACAATTCATCGGATCTCGACAAACACACCGCAAAAATAGATTACATCGAATAGATCTCCACAAGAGAGGGGGAGAACATTGTATTGAGATCCGAAAAGAGAGAATAAGCCATCTAGCTAATAATTATGGACCCGAAGGTCTGTGGTAAACTACTCACAACTCATCGGAAGGTCTATGGTGTTGATGTAGAAGCCCTCCATGGTGGAATCCCCCTCCGACAGAACGCCGGCGACGGCTCCAAGATGGGATCTCGCGAATACAGAAGGTTACAGTGGCGGAAATATTTCTTTGGCTGCTCCCTGGATGTTTTCGGGGTACGTAGGCTTATATAGGAGGAAGAAGTACGTCGGTGGACGCTCGAGGGGCCCACGAGACAGGGGGGCGCGCCCTATAGGGGGGCGCCCTCCTATCTCGTGGAAGCTTCGGCTGCTTCTTGACTTGCACTCCAAGTCCTCTCGATCACGTTCGTTCCAAAAATCACGCTCCCGAAGGTTTCATTCCGTTTGGACTCCGTTTGATATTCCTTTTCTTCGAAATACTGAAATAGGCAAAAAAAACAGCAATACGGGCTGGGCCTCCGGTTAGTAGGTTAGTCCCAAAAAATGATATAAATGTGTAAAATAAAGCCCATAAACATCCAAAACAGGTAACATAATAGCATGGAACAATGAAAAATTATAGATACGTTGGAGACGTATCAATGGAGCGCGGGATGGCAGAAGAAAGATTCCAGTGCACCCCTACCTGGCGCGCCAAATGTTGGATATGGGTTTCCGGCAAAACCCTTAAGGTTCGAACTCTGGGGTGCGCGCGAAGATCTTCCCTCTACCAATACACGTCCTAACGCCTCGCTGAGAATCTAAGCTACACGATGAACAACACAAGGGACGCAAGGTTTATACTGGTTCGGGCCACCATTGTGTTGTAATACCCTACTCCAGTGTGTGGTGTGTGGATTGCCTCAGGGGTTGATGATGAACAGTAGAAAGGAAGAACAACCTCGCGAGGGATGTTCTAGTGGTGGTGTTCTGCTTGGGAAGGATCTGATCCCAGCTTGCCGGCCGATTTCTGATGCCTCGCTACTATGGTGGCTAGCCTATATATAGAGGCCCTGGTCCTCTTCCCAAATATTGATCGGGAAGGGCGCCAACAACGGCCATTTTGAAGGGGAACATCTAGTACAACTTATCCTGACTAAAGTTGGTCTTCGGCTGCCAAAGGCTCTGGCGATGACGCCGTCTTGGGCTCCACGGTGACCTCCGTCCTGCCGCTCTGCTGGTCTTGGTCTCGTTGCACTGAAATGGTAACCTTTACTTGATGCCTCAGAACTCCGCGCCTGTGCTTGCCCCCTTTGCACCAAAGAGGAAACAAGGACACTGCACAGGGCCCGCCTGGCGCCCGCCTGGTCTCGATCGTCATGGCTTGCGTCACGAGCACCTCGCGAGGTACCCTTGCCTTGATCTCTCCGCCTCCTCGCGAGCTTGCCTAGTGAGGCCGCCCCTGAGGAAGCCTTCCGTCGTCCGCCCCGTGAGGCTTGGCCCCTCGCGAGGGTCTTGAGCTTGAGCAGACGAAGATGGGCCGCATCGGCCACCTACTTGAGCCACGCCGCAGGCAGGTAAGTCTGGGGACCCCTGTTCCTAGAACGCCGACATCACCCGCCCTGGGCTGACAATCCAGGTTAGTTGGCATTAGTGGTTGCTCCTCAGGTAGGAGGTATAAGCTTACAAAGGTGCTCATGGATGGGGGCAGCAGTATCAATATCCTTTACTATGAGACTTTTCGTCATATGAGTTTGACTGACAAAGATCTTAAGACATCTTCTACTTTTTTCCATCGGGTGGTGCCTGGTAAATCGGCGTATCTGGTGGGTAAGATAACACTAGAGGTGGCCTTTGGAGATGACCATGATCTAGAGCGGAGAAGCTGACCTTTGAGGTGGTTAAGATCAAGAGCCCGTATCACGCTTTGTTCGAGTGGCCGGCTTATGCCAAATTTATGGTGCGACCTTGTTATGCTTATTTGCAGCTTAAAATGCTGGGTCATAAGGGCACCATCATGGTGCACAGTGATAGGAAGATTGCTCTGGACTGTGAAGAGGGTGATGCTGCATATGCTGAGTCGGCCTGTGCCACTAAGGAGTTAAAGTTCTCTATAAAGATAATATTGACCCGGCGGATATGACGCCTTTGAAGAAGCCAACTATAGAGAATGGCCCCCTATTGAACTTTAAATCGGTGGATGATACTAAGATGGTTGATTTTGTTCCTGGCGACTCATCCAAGTAGTTCAACATCAGTGCTCATATCGACCCGAAATAGGAAAGCGCGCTCATCGAGTTCATCCGTGAGAACCGGGACAACTTTGCATGGAAACCTTCTGACATACCGAGGGAACTCGCTGAGCACACTCTTAATGTGGATCCAAAGTTTAAACCGGTCGAGAAATTCCTTCGTCGTTTTAATGAAGAAAGGCGAGAGGCAATTGGTGAAGAAGTGGCCCGGCTCTTGGCGACAGGGTTCATCATTGAAGTTTTTCATCCCGACTGGCTGGCTAACCCGGTGCTCGTACTTAAGAAAAACAACACTTGGCATATGTGTGTGGATTATACGGACCTTAATAAGGCCTGTTCGGCTAACCCTTTTGCTGTCCCTTGTATTGATCAGATTATTGATGCCACGGCGGGTTGTGAGCGTTTGAGCTTTTTGGATGCTTATTCTGGTTATCATCAGATCAAGATGGCGGTTAAGGACTAGGAGAACACAACTTTCATCACTCCCTTTGGAGCCTTTTGGTATGTGTCTATGCCTTTCGGGCTCATGAGTGCTCACGCGACTTACCAATGGTGTGTTCAGAATTGCCTCCATGACCAGATTGGGCGCAATGTTCACGCCTATGTGGATGATATTGTTGTGAAATCCAAGAAGAAGGAGACTTTGATAGATGATTTGAAAGAGACCTTTGACAATCTCTGGGTCTATAAAATGATGCTTAACCCGACCAAGTGTGTTTTTGGTGTGCCAGCAAGCAAACTATTGGGCTTCCTGGTTTCTGAGAGAGGCATCAAAGCTAACCCGGAGAAAATCAAGGCTATCACTTCTTTGGCCAAGCCGGCGTGTATTAATGACGTCCAGCATTTGGCAGGTCGTATTGCAGCTTTGAGCCGGTTTATAAGCCGCCTCGGAGAGAAGGCCATCCCTTTGTATCAAATGATGAAGAAGACATATGACTTTTTGTCTGGAGTGATGCTGTTAATGAGGCGTTTGAGGCGCTTAAGAGACAGCTGGCTGAACCGCCGGTTCTTGTAGGTCTTATTGAGAAGGAGCCCCTGCTTTTATATGTGGCTGCAAACAACAGAGCTGTCAGTGTGGCAGTTCTGGTTGAAAGGAAGGAGTCGGGCAAGGAGTACCCGGTTCAAAGGCCGGTTTATTATGTCAGTGGGTGCTCATTGAGTCTAAGCAGAGATACCCACATTGGCAAAAAATGGTTTACATTGTGTTCATGGCTAGCCGCAAGTTGAAGCAATATTTCCTTGGTCATCCCATCTTGTGGTTAGTTCTGCTCCCTTGGGGGATATTATTCAAAATAGACAAGCCACAGGTCGGGTAGCTAAGTGGGCCATTGAGCTTGGACCCCATGGCTTGAAGTATGTGCCCGAACGGCTATAAAATCTCAAGCACTTGTGGACTTCATCAATGATTGGACAGAACCGCAGATGCCTGAGGATAAGCCAGATAACACATATTGGACTATATGTTTTGATGGATCCAGGCAATTGGGAGGCTCGGGGGTTGGAGTTATATTGACTTCCCCACGAGGTGATGAATTTTGTTATGTTTTACGGTTGATGTTCCCTTGTACTAACAATGCAACTAAGTATGAAGCCTTACTCCATGGTCTTCGGATGGCTATAGAGATGAATCTAAGTTGGGTGAGGTGTTTTGGCGACTCAGACTTGGTGGCTCAGCAAGTGTCAGGAACTTGGGATACAAAGGATCCACTCATGGCGGCTTATCGTCGGGAGGTTGATACTATTGCTGGTCATTTCAAGGGGTATCAAGTGGAGCATGTTGATCGCAGGAAAAATGAAGCCGCTGATGCTTTAAGCCGGCTGGGATCTCAGCGTAAGCCGGTACCCCCTAATGTTTTCCTTGATGTTTTGCATAATCCATCAGTTAAGTTGCCGACAGAGGAAGATCTTGCAATTCCTGACCCAGAGGCACAGTTGGTGGCAGCTCTCCATGTTATTCCTGATGGACTGTTCCATATTTGGCTTATATGACCCGAGGCGAGTTACCCGAGGATGAAACCTTGGCTAGGCAAATAACCCGGAGGTCTAAGTCAATGACTATTGTCAATGGTGAGCTACACAGATGCAGTGTTACAGGGGTGTTTCAACGAGCATTTCTCCTGAGAAGGGTCGTGAAATTCTAAGGGAGATTCATGAAGGAGATTGCGGCCATCATGTCGGATCTAAATCCCTAGTTGCTAAGGCTCTCCATCATAGGTTTTATTGGCTGACGGCTCATGATGATGCAGAAGATCTAGTCAATAAATGTGATGGTTGTCAGAAATTTTCAAGACGAGCTCATGTGCCGGCTCAAGAGTTGAGGTTGATTCCAATTACTTGGCCATTTGCAGTCTGGGGGGCTGGATATGGTTGGGCCTTTTAAAAGGTCCAAGGACAAAAAGACTCATCTTCTGGTAGCTGTTGACAAGTTTACGAAGTGGGTTGAAGCTGAGCCGGTCAGCAAATGTGATGTAGCAACGGTGGTTCAGTTCATCAAAAAGGTGATCTTTCGTTTTGGATACCTTCATAGTATCATTAATGATAATGGTACTAATCTGTCTAAGCGTGCAATGAAAGAGTTCTGTCAACAAGAGCATATCCGGCTTGATGTGTCGTCGGTGGCTCACCCCCAGTCTAATGGTCAAGCTGAAAGAGCCAATCAAGAAATATTGAGAGGTACCAAACCCCGACTTATGGTCCCTTTGCAGAGGACGCTGGGTTCTTGGGTGGAAGAATTGCCCTCAGTGCTTTGGAGTATCAATACCACCCCCAACAGATCTATGGGTTACACGCCTTTCTTCATGGTTTACAGAGCAGATGCGGTTCTCCCTAGTGACATACGTCACGACTCGCCTCGTGTCGCGGCTTATGTTGAAGCTGATAATGATAAAGCACGTCAGGATGCTATTGACCTTTTGGATGAAGAGCGTGACCTTGCGGTGGCTCGTTCGGTGATTTACCAGCAAGATCTGCGTCGTTATCACAGCTGCCGGGTTAAAACCAGGACCTTTCAAGAAGGAGATTTGGTGCTCCAGCTCATCCAGGACCAAACTGACATGCACAAGTTATCCCCACCTTGGGAAGGACCTTTTGTGGTCAGCAAAAATCTGAACAACGGATCATACTACCTTATCGATGTTCGAGACCACAAGGACTCACACACGTCAGAGGAGGAGACCCACCGGCCGTGGAATATTGCTCATCTTCGGCCTTATTACACCCGAGCCACCGGCTCTTGTGATGTACATACTTTTACCAATGTATATATTATGATTAGTATAATAAAGCCGACATCCCTGATGATTCAGGGCCTCTGTCCTTTCAGTTATGAGAATCTGAGTCTTTATTGTTACTTCATAAGGTCACTTGGGGGCTTCCTGCTCATTGAGCATAGCTATGACTACCCTTTTGATCCGGCTTGTATGCCTTGATTACAAAATAGTTGGGGGCTTCCTGCTCATTGAGCATAGCCATGATTACCCTACTGTTCCGGCTTGTACGCCTGGATCAAAATATTACTTGGGGGTTCCTTGTTAATTGAACATATCTTTGTTGTCCCTCGTAATAAGCTTGGACGCCAGGTGTATCACCAAAAATCTGGGTTATCCTGCCTTTGTATGCTTGCCACTCCGACCAGGTAATCCTGGAATGACTAGTCATACCCTTGACAGTCAATCTTATAAAGACCCTGAACTTGTCAAAGTTAAAATAGCGATTGGTCATGTGAGGCCCGGCTTGCAGGTTTGAATTAAGTAGTAACTCAGTGGCTGTGCACCCCTTGAATAACACTTGATGTTGAGGCTTGGCAGCCTTTGAATGCCTTGGTTTTCTGTTTTGTATTGACTTTGAATCTTTTTTGGTGATTTCTGTTTGTGCCATATTGATATATGGTTGAAAGATGATTCATGCCACAATGCCTTGATCTTTATTTGATAATATCTGGTGTTTTGACAACCCAGCCTAGCTTTGGACGTTAAGTCGCTAGTGTATGATAATTATATGTTTGGAGTTCTGTACTCTAAAGATTTCGGATGTTACCCTTTCCTGTCCATGGCGTTGTCAGCCGACAGTATGAATAAATTGCACAGGGCGCTGTGCTCTGAGTCTGGACTGTTACCTTGCTGCATGTGGCATGGTAAGCCGGCAATACACATAAGTATCACAGGTATGCTATTTATTTTTGTTATGATTATATGAGGTTTTGATAAACCGGCCCTGGTTATGGACGATGCAGTCACCAGTGGTTTTTTATATGCGGCATAATGACCTGCCTTGGGGTAAACCGCCAAGGCCCTTGTGCTCTGTTTGTATGCATGGTTTATGACAACATGATCAACAAAGTTGATAATTGTTATGAGCATAAAGAGTGGATCATCAAATAAGATTAAACGGCTCATAAGTGTTATGCAAATCAACACGCACGATGGCATGTCAGATCATTGTTTTCAAACTATCCTATTACAAGGCATAGGATGGCCCAAAAGAATAAGTGTTTTGATGAAGTATTTCAACTGGCAGATGTTAAGCCGGCCTTTAGATTACTGGTCTTGACCTTGGCGGGTAGAGGGTTCCGGGTCATCTTGCACCGGTTCATCGTCTTCCTC
This sequence comes from Triticum dicoccoides, assembly GCF_002162155.2. Classification (NCBI taxonomy): domain Eukaryota; kingdom Viridiplantae; phylum Streptophyta; class Magnoliopsida; order Poales; family Poaceae; genus Triticum; species Triticum dicoccoides. The sequence goes on along the minus strand of NC_041393.1, from coordinate 215,658,020 downwards.
TTCACCCATTGGCTGGAAGTCAGAGTTTGCCCAATTGATCCCAGTCAAAGCTTTGAATACAACCTCGTCACCAATAAGTGTTGACGGGTCAATGTCAGGGGCAAAAGTGTGCTTACGAATTGGAGGAGTAAGGTCCTGGGATTCGTGAATCGATGCTTTAACCTTCTTGTTGCCAGCATCATAAACCGCCTGATAATGGGACAGGTTGGTATCTTCACCTAATTTGCTTGCTAAAGGATGCATTTCTCTTGCTATTGAAGCAAAGTCCTCAGCACTGAAGGGAGACCCGTCCTCCTTTACACTAGGGCAACCATTGGCAAAGTCCTCCGGGTCAAGATCTGCTTGCCACGCCTTGGCCCTGGTCAGTGCGATGATTGAACTGGCTCTTACAGCTGATCGTTTAAGCTCCTCAACCCGTTGGGGCAGCACAAATAACTTCTCCAGCGTGTCCTTGATGAGGGTCGGCGGTTGTTTTTTTGCGAGGCAGCAGAGATAGCTCGTTGCATGCCAGTGTACAATTGCTCTATAAGCGTATAAGAGGCTTTCAACTTCTTGCGCATATCTGAGCCAAGATGGGCGATTCTGGAGCCTGCATTACCAAGTAAATCTATAAGCTGGATGAATGGTTATTACAATGCATTGGTAGTAACAAAGTGAGATAAAGTTACTTACCAAAGATGGCAACAGTCATGGTATTTATTTGATGTTTTAAACCGGCAAGCTCTTCAGCCACCGGTTTAAGGGCTGCTTCTGCTTCTTCTGCTCTTTTCAACAGAGCCATTTTTTCCGTCTCCCAGCCTGCTTGGTCATTCTTGAAATTCTTCTTCAGCTTCTCCATCTCTGCCAAGGCGGTGGTCAATTCTGATTTGGCCTTGGAGTTTTCAGATTGATGAGATTTGATATTCTCTTGAAGATCGGCGACTTGGGATTCTTTGACATTGAGTTCAGTCAATAGACGGGGTTACAGTCATCTTATTTAAAATTCCCAAGCGCAATACAATTATTTCACTTGGCACTTGGGGGCTAATGCACATTGCTCCTTTTAAAGACAAATTCCCGATGACTCGGATATACTATGGTGACTATAGCCGATTCATGGGGGATATATACTTGGATTTTATTGACAACTATGGTAATGAGACCCGGCTTATCTTGACACAGTAAGCCGGTCCTTGGGGGCTACTGGTGCAAAATTGAAACATTACTATTGGAAGTCCCAGCTTATCTTGACAGACTAAGCCGGCCCTTGGGGGCTACATGTGAAAAGTTGAAGCATTACTATTTGAAGTCCCGATTTATCTTGAAAGTATAAGCAAGCCCTTGGGGGCTACTGGATTTGATCTACAAGGCTATTTAAAGTCTATAGTACATTCTATTCTATCATGTCCAGTAAACTTGGCGGCTAATGGAAGTATATTCATATGAAGAGGGCTTTAGTGTTTACCTCAAAACGCTCCTTCATCAAGTTAACTAAGCCGGCTTCAAAGTCGTGGCTTGTGTGCAGGCGGTTCAAATATCTGGAGTGGATCTCTTGAGCGTTGTAGTGAGCATAGCTCTCTACATTCCCTGACCACTTGCCTTTGTCAACAACGAATATTTCTTCCTTGGCGTTGTGCTTTGACAATACAGTGGGATTGCCTGGCGCTATATAACCAAGCCCAGTGATGGTAACATCATCAGCCTTTTCTTCAGTAGGCTTGATGGGACTTGGCGGCTTGATGGGACTTGGCGGCTTGGTGGTGGCTGGGTCAACATCCATATGATCAATGGAGATGTTGTGTTCTTCTAGTGGCGGCTCATCAGCTGTGGCTTCAGGGGCATGGAGGGAGGTCTTTGTTGACTGCTGCTCTGGCTCAGAAGGCTTTTCAGTGGTTTTTGTCACCTTCATTTTCTTGCTGGGCTTTGCCATAGCTCTGTGAATGAAACACAAGATGAGGTTAACACAACAATTGAGTACATGATTGAAAGCAGAGATTTAACATTCTTACCCAGACACAGTCTTGAAGACTGCGACATGAGTCCCCATTGAGTCGCCAGAGGAGGAATGAGATGTTCCCTGATAATTTGAGTTGAAAGGATTAAGAGATTGTCGAAAAAAACCTGCCTTGGGATAAGTTAAGTCAGAAATTGTTGAAACCTCTAGACGACGCTTGCGGTGAGCTGGAGTGTTTGGTAAGCCGGAGGATAGGATTCCGCCTCTGCTATTCCGAGTTGTGCAGCGATCTTCATGTTGCTGCTTCTTCAAAATAAAGTTGGGATCCAAATAAGCCAAAGGATTAGAAAACCTTACTTTCCGGCTTGCTTGTTGATACGTCTCCAACGTATCTATAATTTTTGATTGTTCCATGCTATTCTACTACCTGTTTTGGATGTTTAATGGGCTTTACTATACACTTTTATATTATTTTTGGGACTAACCGATTAACCTAGAGCCCAGTGCCAGTTTCTGTTTTCTCCTTGTTTTTGAATTTTACAGAAAAGGAATACCAAACGGAGTCCAATTGACGTGCCAATTTTTGATGATTTTTTGTGGACCAAAAGAAGCCCCTGGAGTGAAAAAGTTGGGCCAGGAGAGTCCTGGGCTGCCCACGAGGGTGGGGGACGTGCCCACCCCCCTGTGCGCGCCCCCCTGCCTCATGGACAGCCTCAGAGATCCCCCTGACGTGAGACCTACGCCAAAAATTCCTATAAATAATGAAACCTCCAGAAAGCACAATAGATCGGGAGTTCTGCCGCTGCAAGCCTTTGTAGCCACCAAAAACTTCTCGGGAGCCTGTTCCGGCACCCTGCCGGAGGGAGGATCCCTCACCGGTGGCCATCTTCATCATACCGGCGCTCTCCATGACGAGGAGGGAGTAGTTCACCCTCGGGGCTGAGGGTATGTACCAGTAGCTATGTGTTTGATCTCTCTCTCTCTCTCTCTCTCTCTCTCGTGTTCTTTATTGGGCACGATCTTGATGTATCGCGAGCTTTGCTATTATAGTTGGATCTTATAATGTTTCTCCCCCTGTACTCTCTTGTGATAATCGAGTTTTCCCCTTGAAGTTGTCTTGTCGGATTGAGTCTTTAAGGATTTGAGAACACTTGATGTATGTCTTGCATGTGCTTATCTGTGGTGACAATGGGATATCACATGATTCACTTGATGTATGTTTTTGGTGATCAACTTGCGGGTTCAGTGACCTTGTGAACTTATGCATAGGGGTTGGCACACGTTTTCGTCTTGACTCCGGTAGAAACTTTGGGGCACTCTTTGAAGTACCTTGTGTTGGTTGAATAGATAAATCTGAGATTGTGTGATGCATATCGTATAATCATGCCCATGGATACTTGAGGTGACATTGGAGTAACTAGGTGACATTAGTGTTTTGGTTGATTTGTGTCTTAAGGTGTTATTCTAGTACGAACTCTATGATAGATCGAATGGAAAAAATAGCTTCGTGTTATTTTACTACGGAATCTTGAATAGATCGATCAGAAAGGATAACTTTGAGGTGGTTTCGTACCCTACAATAATCTCTTGGTTTGTTCTCCGCTATTAGTGACTTTGGAGTGACTCTTTGTTGCATGTTGAGGGATAGTTATATGATCCAGTTATGTTATTATTGTTGAGAGAACTTGCACTAGTGAAAGTATGAACCTCATGCCTTGTTTTCTAGCATTGCAATACCGTTTATGCTCACTTTTATTATTAGTTACCTTGATGTTTTTATAATTTGAGATTACAAATACCTTTATCTACCATCCATATTGCACTTGTATCACCATCTCTTCGTCGAACTAGTGCACCTATACACTTTACCATTGTATTGGGTGTGTTGGGGACACAAGAGACTCTTTGTTATTTGGTTGCAGGGTTGTTTGAGAGAGACCATCTTCATCCTACGCCTCCCACGGATTGATAAACCTTAGGTCATCCACTTGAGGGAAATTTGCTACTGTCCTACAAACCTCTGTACTTGGAGGCCCAACAACGTGTACAAGAAGAAGGTTGCATAGTAGACATGAAGCTCTTTTCTGGCGCCGTTGCCGGGGAGGTGAGTGCTTGAGGGTATATCTTTAGATCTTGCAATCGAATATTTTTGTTTCTTGTTTTATCACTAGTTTAGTCTATAAAAGAAAACTACAAAAAAATGGAATTGAGTTTGCCTCACATGCTTCATCTTTTTAATATCTTTCGTGAGAATGATGGAAAGGAAAATTGTGCTCAAGTGCTAGAAGAAGAAGTCTATAAAATGTTTGGCACTAAATCTTTGAATGAGGAGCATGATTGTAATGTTATTAGTATGAACTCTTTGAATACCCATGATGCTAATGATATGCAAAGCCACAAGCTTTGGGATGCTATGTTTGATGGATATGATATTTTTTGTCCCCCAAGTTTTGATGAGAATATTTATTATGATGAAAGCATGCCTCCTATTTATGATGATTATATTGATGAAAGTGGGTTTGGAAGAGTGTAAACTTTAGGAAGTAATGATCCCACTATTTTGGAGGATGTGGAATATTATTGTGATAACTATGAAAGTGGATTTGGAGAGGTCATGACTTTATTTAGTGATGAATCCACTATTTCGGAAGAGGTTCCAATTGATTATGAGAACAAAGTTGCTATCTATGATGATTATTGTGATGACTTGTATGCTATTAAGAATAATGATAACCATGAAACTTGTCATCATGATTTTAGTTTTCAATTGGATTATGCCTCACAGGATAATTATTTTGTTGAGTTTGCTCCCACTACTATTCATGAGAAGAAATTTGCTTATGTGGAGAGTAGTAAAATTTCTATGCAAGTAGATCATGAAAAGAATGCTTTAGGTGCTGGTTATATGGTTGAATTCATTCATGATGCTACTGAAAATTATTATGAGAGAGGAACATCTGCTTGTAGGAATTGCAATAATATCAAGTTTTCTCTCTATGTGTTGAAAATCTTGAAGCTATGCTTGTTTTGCCTTCCTATGCTAGTTAATTATTGTTCTCATAAGTTGTTTGCTCACAAAATCCCTATGCATAGGAAGTGGGTTAGTCTTAAATGTGCTATTCATATGTTCATGATGCTCCCGTTATGTTTCAATTCTTATCTTTTATGTAAGCATCATTGTCATCATCATGCCTAGCTAGGGGCATTAAACGTTAGCGCTTGTTGGGAGGCAACCCACTTTTAATTTTGTTCTTTGATTTTTGCTACTGTTTAGTAATAAATAATTCATCTATCCTCTGTTTAGATGTGGTTTTATGTTTTAATTAGTGTTCGTACCAAGTAGAACCTTTGGGAAGACTTGGGTGAAGTCTTTATGATCTTGCTGTAAAAAACAGAAACTTTTGCGCTCACGAGATTAGCTGCCATTTTTTACCGGAGAGTTATTTTAGGTTTATTATTTTCGCATATGATTACTGGACAAATTCCTCAGGTCCACCAAGTTATTTCAGAATTTTTGGAGTTACAGAAGTATTCGAATGATACAGATTACTACAGACTGTTCTGTTTTTGACAGACTCTGTTTTCATTGTGTTGTTTGCTTATTTTGATGAATCTATGAGTAGTATTGGAGGGTCTGAACCATAGATAAGTTGGAATACAGTAGATATTACACCAATATGAATTTAGAATGAGTTCACAACAGTACCTAAGTGGTGATGTTTTTATAATACGGAGCTTACGAGTTTTGTGTTGTGAAGTTTTCAAGTTTTGGGTAAAGATTCGATGGACTATGGAATAAGGAGTGGCAAGAGCCTAAGCTTGGGGATTATCAAGGAACCCCAAGGTAATATTCAAGGGCAACCAAGAGCCTAAGCTTGGGGATGCCCCGGATGGCATCCCCTCTTTCGTCTTCGTTCATCGGTAACTTTACTTGGAGCTATATTTTTATTCGCCACATGATATGTGTTTTGCTTGGAGCGTCATTTTATTTTGTTAGTATTTGCTTTCTTTTATTTAGAATAATGTTTTTCATCTCTATTTTCAATATGAATGTCAAGGATAGCCTTTACCATGCTTATTTTGCAAGTATACATGTTGCTGTTTCAAAACAGAAAGTTTACCGCTGTTGCAAAAATTGCCTAGAAAAGTAAGAGAATGATATAATATTGAAACTTTTTGCATATTGAGATCAGATAAATCTTCTACAGTGTAATATTTTTCTCATAATTGTTGGAGTTAGGGAAGTATGATGAATCTTGCATTCTTTACAGACTATACTGTTTTGGCAGATTGTTGTTATGTTTGCATTGTTTGCATATGTTTGCTTGTTTAATGATTCTATTTGAGGATAGGAGTATTAAATATGCAGAGGCATTTAGTATGCAATGTTGAATAATAGTTTTTGTGATTTGTTACAGTAGAAAATGATAAGGTTTTTGCATTGGTTTATACTAACTTTTCTCACGAGTTCTTGTTGAGTTTGGTGTGGATGAAGCTTTCGATTTAGGAAACCGTGATATGAAAGGAATTAAGGAGACACAAAAGCTCAAGATTGGGGATGCCCAAGGCACCCCAAGATAATATTTCAAGAAGTCTCAAGCATCCAAGCTTGGGGATGCCCAGGTAGACATCCCACCTTTCTTCTTCAACAATTATCGGTTAGTATCAGTTGAACCTAAGTTTTTTGCTTCTTCACATGATGTGTGCTATCCTTGAAATGTCATTTTGTTTTGTTTTGCTTGCTGTTTGAATAAAATATCAAGATCTGGAATTCTTAAATGTTAGAGAGTCTTCACATAGTTACATAATTATTCGACTACTCATTGATCTTCACTTATATCTTTTGGAGTAGTTTGTCGTTTGCTCTAGTGCTTCACTTATACCTTTTAGAGCACAGTGGTGGTTTTATTTTGAAGAAATATAGGAACTCTCATGCTTCACTTATATTATTTTGAGAGTCTTAAACAGCATGGTAATTATGTTTGGTTATGAAATTAGTCCTAATATGATGGGCATCCAAGTTGGGTATAATAAAAACTATCATATCAAGTGCATTAAACACTATGATCAATTTGATACTTGATAATTGTTTTGAGATATAAAGGTGGTAATGTTAGATCTATGCTAGTTGGGTAATTATGAAATTGAGAAATACTTGTGTTAAAGTTGGCAAATCCTGTAGCATGCACGTATGGTAAAAGTTGTGTAACAAATTTGTAGCATGGGGTGCTCTTTGATTGCCTTCCTCATGTGTGGAGGTCGGGATCGCGCGATGGTTAACTCCTACCAACCCTTCCCCTAGGAGCATGCATAGTAGTAATTTGCTTCGAGGGCTAATAAACTTTTGCAATAAGTATATGAGTTCTTTATGACTAATGTGAGTCCATGGATTATACGCACTCTTACATTTTCGCATTTTTGCTAGCCTCTACGGTACCGTGCATTGCCCTTTCTCACCTTGAGAGTTGGTGCAAGCTTCGCCGGTGCATCCAAACCCTGTGATAAGATACGCTCTATCACACATAAACCTCTTTATATCTTCCTCAAAACAGCCATCATACCTACCTATTATAGCATTTCCTTAGCCATTCCGAGATATATTGCCATGAAACTTTCCACCGTTCCGTTTATCATGACAGGCATCATCATTGTCATATTGCTTTTGCATGATCATGTAGTTGACATTGTATTTGTGGCAAAGCCACCATGCATAATTTTTCATACATGTCACTCTTGATTCATTGCCCATCCCGGTACACCGCCGGAGGCATTCACATAGAGTCATATTTTGTTCTAAGTATTGAGTTGTAATTCTTGAGTTGTAAATAAATAAAAGTGTTATCATCTTCATTATTAGAGCATTGTCCCAAGTGAGGAAAGGATGATGGAGACTATGATTCCCCCACAAGTCAGGATGAGACTTCGGACTTTATAAAAAATAAAAGAGGCCAAAGAAGCCCACCAAAATAAAAAAAAGAGATAAAAAGAGAGAAGGGACAATGTTACTATCCTCTTACCACACTTGTGCTTCAAAGTAGCACCATGATCTTCATGATAGAGAGTCTCCTATGTTGTCACTTTCATATACTAGTGGGAGTTTTTCATTATAGAACTTGGCTTGTATATTCTAATGGTGGGCTTCCTCAAAATGCCCTAGGTCTTCGTGAGCAAGCAAGTTGGATGCACACCCACTTAGTTTCTCTTGTTGAGCTTTCGTATATTTATAGCTCTAGTGCATCCGTTGCATGGCAATCCGTACTCCTCATGTTGACATCAATTGATGGGCATCTCCATAGCCCATTGATTAGATGTGAGACTTTCTCCTTTTTTGTCTTCTCCATACAACCTCCGCCATCATATTCTATTCCACCCGCAGTGCTATATCCATGGCTTACGCTCATGTATTGCGTAAGAGTTAAAAAAAAGCTGAAGCGCATTAAAAAGTATGAACCAATTGCTTGGCTGAAACCACAATTGTGCATGATGGGAGTATGTTGTGTGACGAAAATGAAGCATAGCCTAACTATTTGATTTCGTAGGGATAAGCTTTATTTGGCTATGCTATTTTGATAAGACATGCTTACTTGTTAGTATGCTCAAAGTTTACTATGTTTATTACATATGAACTTTATTTCGAATAATTTGGATCTGAACATTCATGCCACAATAAAGAAAATTACATTGAGAATTATGCTAGGTAGCATTCCACATCAAAAATTCTATTTTTATCATTTAACTACTCGAGGACGAGCAGGAATTAAGCTTGGGGATGCTAGATACGTCTCCAAAGTATCTATAATTTTTTATTGTTCCATGCTATTATACTACCTGTTTTGGATGTTTAATGGGCTTTACTATACACTTCTATATTATTTTTGGGACTAACCTATTAACCTAGAGCCCAGTGCCAGTTTCTGTTTTCTCCTTGTTTTTGAGTTTTACAGAAAGGAATACCAAACGGAGTCCAATTGACGTGCCAATTTTTGACGATTTTTTGTGGACCAAAAGAAGCCCCTGGAGTGAAAGAGTTGGTCCAGGAGAGTCCAGGGCTGCCCACGAGGGTGGGAGGACGTGCCCACCCCCTGGGCGCGCCCCCTGCCTCGTGGACAGCCCGGAGACCCCCCATGACATGAGACCTACGCCAAAAATTCCTATAAATACTGAAACTTCCAGAAAGCACAATAGATCGGGAGTTCCGCCACCGCAAGCCTTTGTAGCCACCAAAAACCTCTCGGGATCCCATTCTGGCACCCTGTCAGAGGGGGAATCCCTCACCGGTGGCCATCTTCATCATCCTGGTGCTCTCCATGACGAGGAGGGAGTAGTTCACCCTCGGGGCTGAGGGTATGTACCAGTAGCTATGTGTTTGATCTCTCTCTCTCTCTCTCTCTCTCTCTCTCTCTCTCTCTCTCTCTCGTGTTCTTGATTCGGCACAATCTTGATGTATCGCGAGCTTTGCTATTATAGTTGGATCTTATGATGTTTCTCCCCCTCTACTCTCTTGTGATGAATTGAGTTTTCCCCTTGAAGTTGTCTTGTCGGATTGAGTCTTTAAGGATTTGAGAACACTTGATGTATGTCTTGCATGTGCTTATCTGTGGTGACAATGGGATATCACGTGATTCACTTGATGTATGTTTTGGTGATCAACTTGTGGGTTTAGTGACCTTGTGAACTTATGCATAGAGGTTGGCACACGTTTTCGTCTTGACTCTCCGGTAGAAACTTTGGGGTACTCTTTGAAGTACCTTGTGTTGGTTGAATAGATGAATCTGAGATTGTGTGATGCATATCGTATAATCATGCCCACGGATACTTGAGGTGACATTGGAGTATCTAGGTGACATTAGGGTTTTGGTTGATTTGTGTCTTAAGGTGTTATTCTAGTATGAACTCTATGATAGATAAAACGGAAAGAATAGCTTCGTGTTATTTTACTACGGACTCTTGAATAGATCGATCAGAAAGGATAACTTTGAGGTGGTTTCATACCCTACAATAATCTCTTCGTTTGTTCTCCGCTATTAGTGACTTTGGAGTGACTCTTTGTTTAATGTTGAGGGATAGTTATATGATCTAGTTATGTTATTATTGTTGAGAGAACTTGCACTAGTGAAAGTATGAACCTTGGGCCTTGTTTCCTAGCATTGCAATACCATTTATGCTCACTTTTTTTATTAGTTACCTTGCTGTTTTTATAATTTCAGATTACAAATACCTTTATCTACCATCCATATTGCAGTTGTATCACCATCTCTTCGCCGAACTAGTGCACCTATACAATTTACCATTGTATTGGGTGTGTTGGGGACACAAGAGACTCTTTGTTATTTGGTTGCAGGGTTGTTTGAGAGAGATCATCTTCATCCTACTCCTCCCATAGATTGATAAACCTTAGGCCATCCACTTGAGGGGAATTTGCTACTGTCCTACAAACCTCTGCACTTGGAGGCCCAACAACGTCTACAAGAAGAAGGTTGCTTAGTAGACATCACTTGTCGAGTTTTATGTTTTGGCAGAGATTCTGAGCCGGAGGAAAGAACAAGAACCTCTCTGTCACCTGCACGGCTGGCTTCCGCTTCATCCTGATAATATTCATTGTCAATAAGATGTACAAAAAATGAGCCAAGAGAGTCAAGTTCTACCTCTGACTCATCATCATCACCATCACCATCCAAGTCAAGTAACTTGGAGGTGTCGGTCTTCTTCTTGGCAGGCATTTTATTGGCCTTGGCCTTGGTCTGGGTTTTCTTGGCCGGTTTGTCCTGCAGCTTCTTCTTCCAAAAGGGAGAATCGGCATGTGGAAGTCAGATGATTATAAGAGGACAGTGTTAATGAAAGCATGATTCAATTAAAAATTATGTGCAAAACTTACAGCTGGCAGCTGGTTGAAGGTGCAGAAAGGACTAAGTCCGATTTTGTTGCACTCTGCCAAGCTTTCATTCAATAAAGACTTGGCCACATCATTGATTTCTGCGTCAGATAATTGGATTTCGCAGTGGCATTGTGGATCTTTTAAATCACCGATGTACTCGCACATTAAGCTGGGGTGGCGAATTCAAGGCAGAGTCCTCCACGTGACCCAGCACCGAACAAGGTCGATGCCGGTTAAACCATTAGCCATGAAGGCTCTGATTTTTGAAAAAAATGGGTGCATACTTGGACCGTTCCTTCGTGCTGATTCACTCTGGGAGTCGATGTGTGTGGCCGAGCCGGTGTTCACGATAACCCGGCAGGGGATTCTCACCCTCTGGAGACATATCTTGGCAATAAAACCAAGTCTAGCTCTACTCTATCAGCGTTCAGGATACGGGGGTATCCAGACTTGCGTGCCTACGGCCCACTGCATGGCTCCATCGATGGCCTGGTATGGCCCAGCTTCAGCATCAACAACTCAAGACCCTCGCGAGGGGCCAAGCCTCGCGAGGCGGACGACACCAAGACCTCGAAGGGGATCGCCCCCAGGCTGGCTCCCGAGGAGCGGATATTCCTATGCAAGGTGCACCTCATGAGGCTCAGCTAACGTGAGCCATGAAGACCAAGGCCAGGCGGGTGCCAGCAGGCGCAGTGTACTAGTTTCCTCTTCGGTACAAGGGCGGCAAGCAGCAGGCGTGGAGTCCCGAGGAATCAACCAAAGGTTTCCATTCTGGTGCAACAAGACCAAGACCGCCAGGACGATAGGACGAAGGTCATCGCTGAGCCCACCGCAGCGTCATGACCAGAGGCTTTTTGCAGGCGAAGACCACTTTAGTCAGGATAGGATGTACTTCTTGTCTGCCTTCAAATCTGGCCGTTGTGGGATCCCTTCCTGCCAACATTTGGGAAGAGGACCAAGGCCGCTATAAGTAGGGCCTAGCCACCACCATAGAAGGGGATACGGACCCATCGAATCCATTCCACCCTCACCATCACACCAGCTCACTTGAGCTCAAGAACACCTCACCTCCTGAGGCTGTGCATCGACTATACTAGTTCATCCTCAACCCCTCGAGGCAATCCACCACAAGGCTGGAGTAGGGTATTACACAGCAAGGTGGCCCGAACCAGGATAAACTGCCATGTCTTTCTTTCCTTTGAGCTCGACGCGCTAGGCTGTGAGGTTTCACGAGTAGCAGGTTGGGTAGGTTGAGATCTCCGAACGCACCCCAGAGTTCGAACCTTTCAAGGGTTTGCGGAACCCGAAATACAACATTTGGCGCGTCAGGTAGGGGTGCATCGGATCTTCTCTCCCGTCGATCGATCCACCGCTACTCCGACGCTTCCATGGTTGACACACGTCGGGCTCGCGCTGACCGTCGGGCCGCGGTTGCCGCTCGCGTCGCTCAGATGGCACCGGCGGGCGACGGTTGTCCTCGTCATCCTCCATCACCAGCGGCTAACGCTGCCACGAGCCCTGCTGGCCACGAGCAGTAAGCTTCATTGCTGCACCCCTCCGTGCGCCGCGACGGGCGCCCTGCCACTCCGTCACTGACTCTGGCCGCTTCGTCCTCCCACATGCGTCGTGGCCCGCGAACACGCAAGCTGCTCTGCTCATGGCATGGGAGCTCATGCGCTACCACCCCGTCGATGACTTCTACGAGGAGTGGCTCGAACGCATCGCCGAGCTCGTCAGCGTCACCGGAGACTCTGTTGCGCCGGCCCGCTCACTGCGTCAGCAGCCGCCTGTTGCGGGCGACGTGCTCAAGGGGCACCTCCACCACCTCCAGTTGAGGGCTCCATCGTCGAGCCGAGGTGGGCGGCGCCATGGCGCGACCCGCAGCATCAGGCACCCGCGCGTGAAGAAGCAAGCTGTCAAGTGGTGCAGCGGCCCCAAGAAGATGCACGTGCGCTTCCAGCACCTCTATGTGAAGACCGTGTGCCGCCTGTGGTGGTGGCGCGTGAGCACCAAGACCAAGCTCCACCGCCCAAAGGGCTCCCGTGACCACGGCAGGGTGGCGTGTGTTCACCCCGGAGCTGCGCAACATTGTCTGGCCGGGCAAGTTCAAGCCTGAGCTGCCCCCACGCTACGACGACACCGCCGACCCCGCCGAATTCCTACAACTCTACGAACCGAGCATCGAGGCGGCCAGCGGTAATGAGAAGATCATGGCGAACTGGTTTCCCATGGCCCTCAAGGATGGTGCATGCTCCTGGCTCCTAAACCTCCTTGTGGGGTCTATCTCCTCCTGGGATGAGATGCACGACCGATTCATCACCAACTTCCAGGGCACTCGCGACTGCCCGCCGGCCGCGGGTGACCTACGACGCATCAAGCAGCAGCCGGCAGAGACCCTGCAGAAGTACATTCAATGCTTCAACAACGTTCGCCTCAAGATCCCCAAGGTGTCGGACGAGGCCATCATCTCAGTGCTCACTGATGGCGTCCGTGATGTCAAGATAAAGGAGGAGCTCGCCATACATGAAGACCTCTGCACAACTCTGGAGATGTTCAACATGGCGAACAAGTGCGCGAGGGCTGAGGAGGGACGCCTCTCCCTCCTCTCCCTCCTCGATGCAAACCCAGAAGACAAGAAGGCCAAGGCCAAGGACGTGAAGCGCAAGGGACCGGCTATGCTCGCACCCAAACTAGAAATGAAGCATTGGTGCGATCACCTTGAGTCCTCCAAGGGCAGCCGTCCATATTGTGTCTTCCACAAGGTGCACAACCACAACACCAACGGCTGTTAGGAGCTCAGGGCCCTCCGCGACGGGCGCCTCGGTCGACGCCCCAAGCGCAACAATCGAGGCTACATTCATGGTGGTGGCCGGGGTGGAGGACGCTGGGACGGACGCGACCATCACCAGGAGTGGCGCGACCAGCCTCGGGAGGACCACTGGTAGGGCTAGCCTCGCAAGGGCACCTGGAGGGATCAGCCTCGCGAGGATCGGCCTCAGGGCAACGCTGGTCTTACTCTGCTGCCTCCATCGCCAAAAAGGAATGAAGATCACCACCAGGACGAGGGGGCTGGGGCTTCTAGGAGCCTCGTGCCATTGCCTGCATCTTGGGCGGCTCCCAAGCCCCAGCCTCTCATCGTGTCTTCAAGTAGTTCGCGCGCGTGGTGAATGCAACGCTGCCCAAGCTCGAGGTAACACGCCCGCTCAAGTGGTTCAAGCACGCCATCACCTTCAACTCCTCCGACCAGCTGAAGTGCACGGCCACAGCTGGCACGCTCCCAATGCTCTGCTCGCCCATCATCAGCAACATGCTCGTCGCCAAGACCATCATCGATGGTGGAGTAGGGCTCAATGTTCTCTCTGTCTAGATGTTCAACAGGATCCAAGTGCCATACCACCAGCTCCATCCTACCAAGCCCTTCTCAGGAGTGACCGATGGCTCCACGCATCCAATCGGGAAAGTCCGCCTCCCTATCACCTTCGGCAAGCGCGACAACTACCACACTGAGCTCATCGACTTCGACGTCGCCGACATCCACCTGCCATACAACGCCATCCTCGGATACCCAACACTGGCCAAGTTCATGGTGGCAACGCACCATGGCTACAACGTCGTCAAGATGCCAGGGAGCGGCGGCATCATCACGGTCGCTTGCAAGGAAAAGGACGTGATGTGCTCTTTCGAGCGCGTCTACCTAGCTGCAGCGGTCGAGAACCCTAAAGACGAGGGCGATGTCCTCCCTCCTGAGGTCGCCCCCAAGACAAAGAAGCAGCTGCTGGGCCAGGGGTCTCATGAGGAGGCATCACCCGACAGTGCCGCGTTGGGCCTCGCATCCGTGGATGGGGCGCCTTCACCTATCGCATAGGAAGGCGAGCCCTGCACCCCTCCCAGGTTGGGCTCGGGGGCTCTCCTCTGGAGGGCCTCAGACCTATCCAACGTCACGAGGGAGGTGCTCGGGCACCATGTGGACGCATGCTTCAGCGCACGCTTCCGAGGAGAGAGCACAGGGTGCGAGGCCCCAGGTGCTCAAGAATTCATCAGCAAGGCAGTCAAGGAGATTCAGCAGGTGAGGGCTCTGTAGGGTGATCGCCGCCCACTGCTGGCCACGGCTCCTTGCCCTGGTGAGAGCAAGGAGTTCCGCGTCTGCATCGACATCCCAGGGCTCAACAGGGTCGCGTCTCGGGAGCTCTTATGGCTGTCCCATGTCGGCCGATGCGAGGGTCCCCCTCACAGCTACGTTCGCATGCCCTTCGGCTTGCCGAGCGCGGTTGTTGCATTTCAGCGCCACATGCGGGACGCCCTAGCAGATCAGGAGGCTAGGCACCAGGCGACCCTGGCGGAGATGGATCCTCACGAGCCCACTAGGCCCCCAGAGCCTCCTGAGGCTCAGGGCTAGGGTGGATCTTGAGGGGCGACTTCAGCAACGCGTATCTTCTGCTACCCCGACATCTCTTCAGCAACGGTGCCAGGTGACATCTTCTAGTTCATTCAGTTTGGGGGCGCCCCTCGGGCTGCACTATCCCCAAGCCGCGTGGGTCCGTCCCTGTAGCATGCATCCTTCTCGCATCCATCAGAACTAGTTTACCTTCCTCTATGAGTTTCCTTAGAATTATCAATTGCCTGTTCGGCGCTTCGTCACCAAGAACGTCTCACACCCTTGCAATCCCACCCACGACCAGCTCATGATTAAAGATTGGCACGACGTCTGCGCTCATGTCCGTCCCTGCAGCCTCGCTAAACCCAAGAGGCTGAGCTCTGGCTCGCGGGCTAGCTCCCATGTACGTCACCTCCCATGCCCCTTGGTGCCTTGTTCTCGCATGAGCTAATCGCGGGCGGACAAGTGAGGGCGTGCGACTCGGCACCTCGTCACCACGGGAGCCGTGTGCCGGTTGTATTTCTTCAGGACCTTTGCATGAGAAGACTGGGCATGACATCTGTGCTCGGGTCCATCCCCGCAACATAGATAAACCCAACGGCTGAGCTCTGTCTGGCGGCCCAGCCCCATTCATGTCACCTCCTGGGGTCGTTGGTGTGTGGCCTTCTCATGCAATAACCTCAGGAGACTCACTCGGCGTAGGTTGCCTAACCATCTTGCAGGACTAACACAAGTGTTTCCAATCAAATTCAAGCGCAACCCGCTGAAGGAGTCCTGGATAAGGGGGTATCCGGATAGCCAGACTATATACATCGTCCGGACTATAGAAGCGTCAAGATACAAGACTCAAGACTTCGGCTCGTGTCCGGATGGGACTCTCCTTTGCATGGAAGACAAGCTTGGCGATCCGTATATTATGTTTCCTTCCTTGTAAACCGACTCCATGTAAACCCTAGCTCTCCGGTGTTTATATAAACCGGAGAGCATGGTCCTTAGAAGGCCGATCACAATTACAATCATACCATCATAGGCTACCTCTTAGGGTTTAGCCTCTACGATCTCGTGGTAGATCTACTCTTGTATTCCACATATCTTCAATATTAATCAAGTAGGAAGTAGGGTTTTACCTCCATCGAGAGGGCCCGAACCTGGGTAAACATTGTGTCCCTTGCTTCCTGTTCCCATAAGCCTAAGACGCACAGATCAGGACCCCCTACCCGAGATCCACCAACTTTGACACCGGCATTGGTGCTTTCATTGAGAGTTCCTCTGTGTCGCCGCTGCAAGGGCTCGATGGCTCGTCTCGTTGTCAAGGACGATATCACTTCTGAGGGAGCGCTGGCTGTAGGCCACACTCTCCGGCTTGGCGGCTTCATTATGACCGCCCCATCGGCTGTCGCGCCAACGATGGCCTCTCGGGTCATCACGCATAACCTTCGCATTGGTTCGGAGCTTTCCGAACAGATGGATCCAATGGAGCTCTCCTCTCTTAACGAGCTCTTGGATCACATTGCCGCCTTGGGAGTCACTACGGACTATGACGGATTGGGCTTAAACCCGACCAGAGGGACATTAGATCCCTACCGGCCACCCATGAGATAGCGGTAGTGGAGGAATCACACGTGGGTCGCCCCTCAACTTTGAGGACGAATTATGTTCGGATCACCGAATTCAGTGAGCCGAACACCCACCCAAAGGACTACATGACCCAGGTCCTGGACTTAGAATCGAGCGCTGGGCCAAAGGGATTAGGTAATACTCCAGATCCCGAACTGTCAGGCTCGATACTTCCCATGCCCTCGGGCGTCAGATCGGATCAAAATCCGGCTTCAGCCAATGACGCCCGCTCGGACTTAATCCGTCTCTCCCGTGTCTAGCAGGAGCCCCAGGAGACGGTACATCGTTACTGGGCCAGATTTCTCCTTGCTCTTAATAAGGTCAAGGACTGCCACGAGGGGGACGTAGTCTCTATTTTCTGCAGAAACTGCACGAACAAAGGACTCCTTAATGCCATAAGTCGCCGTGACATAGAGCACCTTACAGACTTGGCAACCATAGTACAAAAGTACTGTGCGATGGAAAGTGCCTGGAAAACCCAGACAAAATTTTGGGATAGTACGGCCCTCACAGGAATCTTTGTCCGAACAAAACGGTCGAACTCTCGTAAGTCGACCAACTCAATTCCCAAGAAACCAAAGCCCGCCACAGGGCGTGGAACCGTATTGGAAGGATGGCCCAACGGGACGTGTAAGCTTCACAGCACGCCGGACGCTACGCCGACCCATAGCCTTAGAGCATGTTGGATACTCCGGTAGGTAGCTAAGAGTGGCGAGGATCTCCTCGAGAGCCATAAAGCAGAACCACATCCCGCCAAAGAACACAATATGGTGCTGACAGTCTTCGAGACCTCCGCCTCAAACAATAGGCGCAAGCGAGCGCATCGAAGCTCCGTTGAAATTTGCCATGTGGCAAAAGTAAATCCGTGGAATGACACTGTTATAACCTTCAATGCCAGTGACGAACCCCAAGTCCAGTCCGTTCGGGCGCCGGCCGCTCTGGTCCTCAGCCCAATAGTGGATGGCTTTCGGCTCACTAAAGTACTCATGGACGGCAGAAGTGGATTGAACCTAATCTATGAAGAAACCCTCAAAAAGATGGAGATTGACAAAAGCCGCATTGAACAAAGTGGCACGACCTTCAGGGGAATTATCCCTAGTCGGGAGGCTCGGTGTGCGGGAAAAATCACACTCGACGTGGTATTCGGCACCCCAGAGAATTATAGGTCCGAAGAAATCACATTCCAAGTGGCTCCTTTCAACAGCGGATACCACGCCCTTCTAGGGCGAGACGCGTTTGTGAGCTTTCAAGCCATACCCCATTACGGGTACATGAAGCTTAAAATGCCCGGACCCAATGGAATCATCACTCTAGCTAGTGATCCGGACGTCGCACTCCGCGCCGAAAACAAAACCGCAGCGCTGGCCTTGGAAGCATTATCCGAAGCCCTAGCGGCAGAAGAATTAACCACGCTACACGCCACCGTGGACAGGGACAACATGATACTCGACAAGCAACCCAAGTCCACCTCATTCAAACCCGTAGATGAGATAGTCAAATTCCAAGTCCACCCAACGAACCCCATGAAGACAACTTCCATTGGGACACAGTTGAACCCCACTATGGACGCCGCACTGCGCGACTTCTTATGCGAGAATTTGGATATCTTCGCCTGGCACCCATCGGACATGCCGGGCATCCCATGTGGATTGGCCGAACACAACCTTAACATACTAAAGGGATACAAACCTGTTAAACAGACCCTAAGGCGATTTTTGGAGCCCAAACGGCAAGCCATGGGGGAGGAGCTAGCCAAGTTACTTGAGGCCGGATTCATGAGAGATATCAAACATCCGGATTGGCTGGCGAACCTGGTAATGGTACCAAAGAAGGACAAATCTTGGCGCCTGTGCGTCGACTTCAAAGACCTTAACAAGGCTTGCCCCAAGGATCCCTTTCCCCTCCCTCGCATCGATCAAATCATCGATGCCACAGCCGGAAACAACTCGCTGTGTTTCCTCGACGCATACTCTGGATACCATCAAATAAAGATGGCAGAGTCCGGCCAAGCTGCAACAGCTTTCATAACGCCATACGGCCCTTTCTGCTTCAACACTATGCCTTTCGGGCTTAAGAATGCCGGAGCAACCTATCAACGCATGATTCAACATGCCTGAAAAAGCAAATCGGCAAAACAGTGGAGGCATACGTGGACGACGTAGTCGTTAAAACAAGACACGTCGAAACCCTAATTGATGACTTGAGGTTTACGTTCGACAACTTACGAACATACGACATCAAGCTGAATCTGGAGAAATGCGTTTTCGGCGTCCCCTCTGGAAAACTGCTGCGCTTCATCGTTTCCAATAGAGGAATTGAAGCTAGTCCGGCAAAAATCCGAGCTTTGTCACAGTTGGCTATACCAACAGACCTCAAACACATCCAGAAATTAGCTGGATGCATGGCAGCTTTGAGCCGCTTTATCTCCAGGTTAGGAGAAAGGGCATTGCCTCTTTATCGCCTCCTTCGGCGCACCGAACACTTCATGTGGACGGATGCAGCCGCGGCCGGATTAGATGAAATAAAGACCTTATTGGCCAGTAATCCAGTCCAAACAGCGCCAACTATCGGCGAACCTATGCTGCTGTACATAGCTGCAACACATAAAGTTGTAAGCGCAACACTCGTCGTCGAACGAGAGGTTGACGGATACAAATTCCCGCTACAGAAGCTGGTTTATTACGTATCCACGGTCCTCACCCCATGCAAATCCCGATACCCACACTATCAAAAAATTGCATATGCAGTCTTCATGGCATCCCGAAAGCTATGACACTACTTTCAAGAGTGTTCGATTACGGTGGCCTCCGAAGTAGCACTCAACGATATAATAAATAACTGTGATGCCACAGGCCGGATTGCTAAATGGGCCATCGAACTCCTTCCGTTTGACATAACGTACAAGCCCCGGCGGGCTATCAAGTCGCAAGTATTAGCTGACTTTGTCGCCGAATGGACGGAAGCTGAACTCCCTAAAGAGTACGGCGCGTACTCTAACTGGATCATGCACTTTGACGGCTCTAAAATGCTGGCCAGATTGGGAGCAGGTGTAGTCCTGACTTCTCCCACCGGGGACATGGTCCAGTACGTCCTCCAAATATTATACACAGACTCCAACAATGCAACCGAATACGAGGCTCCGTTGCACGGTCTCCGGACGGCAGTCTCTATGGGCATTCAACGCCTAGAGGTGTGCGGGGATTCAAATCTCACAATATCACAAATAAATGGAGACTTTGATGCCAAGGATCCAAAAATGGCAGCCTATCGCAATGCCGTCCTTAAAATGTCAGCTCAGTTCGAGGGGCTCGAATTCCACCATGTGGCTCGAGAAAATAATCAAGCGGCATATGTCCTTGCACGCATCGGCGCTAAACGCGACCCCGTCCCACCTAACATATTCCTGGAAAGGCTGTTCAAGCCATCCGTGGTAGGGGAAGGGGAGTCCAGCAATACCAGCACGGATCCGAATACATCCCCAGATTCCAAACTATCATACATAGTCGGAGGTTCTACCACCGAAATAACATCATCAGCCCACGAAATAATGGCTGTCATTGCCTCGTGGACTGAGCCTTTCTTGGCCTACCTAAATAGGCAAGAGCTCCCTGAAGACCAAAATGAAGCATGCTACATTGTCCGGCGCTCTAAAGCTTACAAAGTCCATGAAGGAGAACTCTATAAGAAAAGTACTACCGGAGTGCTCCAAAGGTGCATCTCCGAAGAGGAAGGGCGGCAACTCTTGGCTGAAATCCACGCCAGACTAGGCAGGCACCATGCTGTGGCTCGAGCACTAGTCAGCAAGGCCTTCCGCACAGGTTTCTATTGGCCGACGGCCCGAGCAGACGCACAGGACCTTGTCCAACACTGCGTCGGTTGCCAGCTCTTCGCCAATCAGAGCCATATGCCCCCTACCGCTCTCCAAACAATCCCCATAACTTGGCCCTTCATGGTCTGGGAGTTGGATACGGTTGGACCCCTTAAAGGGGGAAGCCATAAGAAAAAAAATACTTATTGGTCATGGTTGACAAGTTCACCAAATGGATAGAAGCCAAACCAGTGAAACGGCCGAATCCGGACCAGTTATAGACTTCATATCCAGGGTCGTACACCGATACGGTGTCCCCCACAGCATCATCACCGATAATGGCTCGAATTTCACGGCCGATGAGGTGAAATCTTGGTGCGGCAAAATGGGCATTAAGCTCAATTATGCTTCCGTCTACCATCCTCAAACAAATGGCCAGGTCAAACGGGCAAACGGTCTTATTATGAGCGGCATCGAACCCAGACTAGTGCGATCCTTGACAGAGTCGGATACTCAGTGGGTCAAGGAGCTCGACTCCGTACTCTGGGGGCTGCGGACCACGCCGAATCGCACCACCGGATACACACCCTTTTTTATGGTGTGCGGCGCGGAAGCAGTACTACCATGCGACATAATACATGATTCGCCACGCATACGCATGTATGAAGAGAAGGAAGCCGAGTTAGATCGGCAGGATAATTTGGATGCCCTGGAGGAGGAGCGCGATGTCGCTAAGGCCCGTTCTGCATTCTATCAGCAACAGGCTCGACGATACCAAAGCAGAGAAGTGCGGGCCAAAACTTATAATATTGGCGAACTCGTTCTACGCTTACCACAGAAGAAGAAGGACAATCTCAAACCCAAGTGGGAAGGCCCCTTCATCATTGATAAAGTTCTCACTTGAGGAGCGTACCGCTTACGTAATGCATCCGATAACAGACTCGAGCCAAACCCTTGGAACGCGGCCAGACTCCGGAGATTCTACGCCTAGCGCCGAACTCAGTGTTTGTCTCCTTAACCCTCCTTTTTCAATTATGCTCCCTCCCTTTTTCCTTTCTCGATCTCCTTCTTTTCACACAAGTATTTCATACAGTGCGGATTCCCGGATTACTCCGACCGCACTATGTGTGTAAACTTTACTTGGGGGCTTCCTATATGAAAGCTTAATATAAATTACTTTAAGGGCTTCTTGCCCATCACACATGCGTTTCTTTTTCCATGTGTGCCTTTTCTTCACCATTATATGCATCGATATGACTTAAGACATGGCCAAGCTAGGTTGCCTGGCTCCTGTGTTTATGCCCTACGTTCCCGTTAATTCGGCTAGGGCATAAGGGGAGAACCTCTGTGATTGTTACCACCGGTTGAGCCGGATGTGTACATCAGACTGGGTGAAGCCGAAAGCTAGTTTCCTTAAGAGTATATTCGGTCGGTCAACAAAAGATGTCCTTGTTTATTATAACATTAATCTCCAGAAGTTTCGTATCCTGCGCTTTGGTTCGTAGTCCGGACATGTGCCTTGACACATGCTTACCCAGGGAAAGGAATCCTTAACGGAACTATTCTCCCTGGAAGATGTTTCTTGCTAACCATGCAATATAACATAACTAGTTGGGTACTTGTCTGTTCAAGCACTTATGACCCCTACGCCTGGTCTCCACGCATACTCCGGTTTTATATAACCGAGCGGGTATTCGGACACACCCCGGACTTTAGGATCCGGGGGCTGAAGCGAAAAGGTCCGCCACGACAAATGATTTTAATCTGGCTAGGGGCTACTTATGGCCATGGAATTACACAGTCATTTGGACTGATTATATTCATCCTCTATACCATCCAACAGGCTATCTAACTTACAATCCTGTTGAGAATACTTTGCGGCTAACGCCACCTAGTTATATACTAGAATCACGGGAATTTCTTGCCCATATGGTTCGGGTCCAGCTTGGTGTAGCGCGTCTTCACCATCGCCCATGCTTCTCTTGCACCTTGCCGGCAGGCGGACATCTTCCACAAACGGAAGCGCTGCCGTGCTCCCTGAAGCATGTCCACAAGCCCCCCATGCCCTTTGGTAGGGAGCTTGATGGCCACAAAGACCGCGCAATGCCCTGCATCACCTGCCGAGCTCGCTCGTGCAGTTGTGAGAGGTCCTGCAGTAAATCACCTGCAGATGCGGGCATCTCCTCCCCAGGGCAACTCGTCAGCATTCCTGCAACTATAACTTTTTCAATGCTTCCTCGCCAAACTATACTATAGTTTGTTTAGGCACTTACGATAAATGCCGCGGCGAAGCCTTTTGTTCTCCTTCACGGAGTCCGCCAGCTGTGCGCAGACGTCTTTCAATTCCACGTCCAGCCGAACATTGGCATCTTGGAGCATATTCTTATCATGCTTCACTTGCGTTAGGATGCGCTCGCCGGCCTTTAGTTGCCTCTGGAGATGCGACTCGTCCTCCCCACCACCCTCCGGATTTACTCCGGGGTTGTCTACAGAATTCTCTGTTAAATTTGTCATACTAGCCGGTTGCCAACTGGTGCATTTTCATATAATTCAGATAAATATTACCACACGAGGCCTTCTGGGATTCCTCTAGCTTGGCAACTGTGGCCCTCAGTTGAGTCTTGCACTCCTCTAGCTCCCGAGCCAATTGCTCATTCTTATCAACAAGAACCTGTGCATGAATTGATACTTAAAACTGTTGTTTCAACCGTTTCAAGTCTCAGGGGCTACTACTATATATATGCTCATCAAGCTTTCTTACCCGTATATCTTTGGTATACTGGACTGTCGCCCGGGCGAGTCTGCTTTGAGCAGCTCGGATGTATGCGTCTCCCGAATTGAAGGCATTAAATGCCTCTTTGGAGAAGATGTTGTTGCGAAGCACGGCCCGTCGACGCCGATGATCCATGGCGCTCTCTACCTCCGAATTGGTGGCGGAGAGCATATCTACGTCCTTTGTCGGAGGACTATGCGGCGTCGGCCCTACGTCCGCCTCCTCTCTCGAAGTTGGTCTTGGAGCCCGACTGGTGGAGGCGTGGTTGGCAGGATCTCCGGATACAGTCCGGATACTCCTTTTCCTGCCAAAATGTAAGAAGGGCGTTGTTATACTTCAAACGACAACAAAATTGCATGACAGGTTGTTTTCTTATCTCTATAGAGGCGTGTCGGCTCTAATCGCTTTCCTCTTGAGCCTGCCCAATCCGGACGACTGTGGCTGACGGGTCCCTAGGGGCTCAGCCCTGCGCTCCGAACGTCGCTTCTGTAAAAGCACGACATATCAGGGATAAGGTGTGACATCAGGAAAGAATTCTCTTCGGAGGATCGAGTTTTCGTCTTGGCTTACACGCGACGAAGGTAACAGTCCGGGATAATCGGCGATAATAGCCACTGGGGCGCCGTCACGGCTCGTGCGATAAAATATCCCGTCGACAAGCTCCACGGCCGCATCTGGGTCTTCTTCGAGTCATGGATCCAGGGCCCTTTTGGGGTCCTCTGGCTCCGGAGAAGGGCTGGTGATTCCTTCCACGTCCCTCCTCAGTTCCTTCTTGGAAATATCGCCGCAGGTAACTTTAGCAAAGAACGCCACAATAAGTGAAGCGATAAAATAAATGATGACTTACCCAGTTTGGGGGATTGTACATGGAGAATCCGTCTCGCAGTTTGATATGGAGGAATTCCTTCTCTTCTCCTTTGTACAGGTCGGACAGTATCCTTGCCAGAGCGGTGGGGGAGTTCGGACCCTTACGGCCGAAGCGGGTGGCATCGTCTGTCCCATTGTAGTGCCACATGGGATTGCTCCGATATTGAAGCGGTTGCAATCCCCGCATTATACATATTGCCATCACCTCGACTATCGTCAGTCCGGATTTGGCCATTAACTTTATCCTGTTCATCAGGAAGTGTACTTCCCTGGAATCCTCTTCTTGGGGGCCTCGGGGGCACCAGCTTAGACGCGCCCTCGGCGGAGAGTTACTGAACTTGGGGAGTCCTATCCGGATTGGATCTGGAAGAGGAGCGTCGTCAATATAAAACCACTCTGAAGCCCAGTTGTCTGGAGCCTTCTTGGGAGTACCGGACAGGTATCCGGTCTCAGCAATATGCCATACTTCGGCCCCGCCCACTTGACATAGGGATTCTCCCTGGTTGCAGGGGACAAGGCAGAACAGCTTCTTCCACAATCCGAAATGAGCCTCACAGCCTAGAAATAGCTCACAAAGGGCAATGTACCCTGCTATATGCAGTATGGAGGCCGGGGTAAAATTGTGCAGCTGGAGGCCATAGAACTCCAGAAGCCCACGAAGGAATGGATGAATAGGAAACCCGACGCCCCTTAACAGATGCGGAATTAAGCATATTCGCTCCTCTGGAGACGGATTGGGGGATCTCTCCGCTTGTTCTGTGCCGTTA
Source organism: Triticum dicoccoides (assembly GCF_002162155.2). NCBI lineage: Eukaryota > Viridiplantae > Streptophyta > Magnoliopsida > Poales > Poaceae > Triticum > Triticum dicoccoides. Next base: position 215,633,005 of record NC_041393.1, on the reverse strand, counting down.
TAGGTGGCAACTCCGGCTCGAATAGGGACCATGAATGCCGGCGGGAGGAGCCCTTGAGTTTGTAACTTTATCAAACGGCTATGAGAAACTGAACACTCTCCCCAGTCTCCCGGCTTGGGGCAGAGGGAGCGAGTAGAAGAGCTACGACAACTGGCCATGCTGGAATGGTTTTTTCTGGGCGCTCTGTTGGATGCTTGCTCGAGGAGAGTGAGGTTTGGATCTGGGAATCCCCGTCTCTTCAAATAGATGGCTAGCCCGAAGGGCCAAGGGTGGCAAATGCAAAAATGCCTCGACTCCTCACATTCACTCAACACATGGAAATGATCATTATTGATATACTGAAGCCGAGGAGTACAACATTGATGAAGATGCCGAACACTGTTCGTCATGATGGGAACCTTGGAGTATTCGGAGGAGGAACCCACCTTGCAATGCCGAAGACAAGACTGCGCGTCGGACTCATCGTCATTGAAGCCTGGTTCAGGGGCTACCGAGGGAGTCCTGGATAAGGGGGTATCCGGATAGCCAGACTATATACATCGTCCGGACTATAGAAGCGTCAAGATACAAGACTCAAGACTTCGGCTCGTGTCCGGATGGGACTCTCCTTTGCATGGAAGACAAGCTTGGCGATCCGGATATTATGTTTCCTTCCTTGTAAACTGACTCCATGTAAACCCTAGCTCTCCGGTGTCTATATAAACCGGAGAGCACGGTCCTTAGAAGGCCGATCACAATTACAATCATACCATCATAGGCTAGCTCTTAGGGTTTAGCCTCTACGATCTCGTGGTAGATCTACTCTTGTATTCCACATATCTTCAATATTAATCAAGTAGGAAGTAGGGTTTTACCTCCATCGAGAGGGCCCGAACCTGGGTAAACATTGTGTCCCTTGCTTCCTGTTACCATCATCCTAAGACGCACAGATCGGGACCCCCTACCCGAGATCCGCCGGTTTTGACACCGACACCCGCCTTGAGGTAGGGCCTCGTGAGTCCCGCACTGGCTCACGAGTGCCCGTACACACCTCCTCTAGCCCTGCCGTGCTAGCCATGTGTCAGGGCGGGGTTGTACATGCCCCGGGAGATCTCCTCAGAGGGATCCCCCTCCCACGCACCAGTGGAAGCACCATGCTCCGCGCTGGCAGTCGACACTGCCGAGGACCGGCTATGCCCGTGCAAGAGCAAAAGCGCCATGCTCTGCGCTGGTGATAAACAATTGAGGGCGGCCTCACGGCTACAGCAACTCAGGGAGCCTCCGGGCTCAGTGCTTAGCCTCACCGCGCTGCTCTTCCCCGTGAGGGTAGCACGACGGGGCTGGGCACGGGGCTACGCTCAGGTCACGCCTAGCTTACGCCACCCTGCCAGGTCCCACAGACCTGGTCCTTGCGTGCCCCTCCCAACCGAGAGCTCGCCGAGGAAAGGTATGATGGTCTGTTCGTACATCAAGGGGGACTCCTGAGCATCGTGTCTCAGGAGCCTAACTAGCCACGTAGCCCCTCACCCCTTGGTCTTGTCATGGCAATCCGTACGACCCAACGGCGGCTGAGGTATGCGCAGGGTCGGGCCCTGCCGATGTAGAACACCAAGGCCTACTCTCACACTCCCTCTCCCAAGTTGTCCGTATGTCAAGGGGACTCTTGAGCATCGTGTCTCAGGAGCCTAACTGGCCACGTAGCCCCTCACCCCTTGGTCTTGTCCTGGCAATCCAGATGGCCCAACGACGGCTAAGGCATGCGTGGGGCCGGGCCCTGTCGAGCAGAGCGCCAAGGCTTGCTCTCGGACCTGCTTTCCCAAGCTGTTCGCACGTTAAGGGGGACTCCTGAGCATCACATCTCAGGAGCCTAACTAGCCCTGTAGCCCCTCACCCCTGGCCTTGTCCTGGCAATCTGGATGACCCAGTGGCGGCTGAGGTACGCGTAGGGTCGGGCCCCACCGATGCAGAACGCTAAAGCAAACAAAAAAGAAATTGTGAAACCATAAGCAAATTATTACAAAACATATTGTTCCAAGCATAAGTTATTACGCCTCCACGAGGCATGGTACATGTTGCAGAATAAAACCAGGAAGAAGCACCACCAACGAGCCCCCTCTTCAGCCTTGGCCACCGCCATCGCCCGCCTGTGGAGTCCCGTCATCGACGATGTCGCCGTCATCCTTGCCCTCAGCCCCAGCCGCAGGAACAATGGCGAGGAACTTGTTCAGCAGGGCCTCAACCGGACCCTTCATGGCATCAGCAGAAGTGGTGCAGGAGTCGGGTTCCACAGGCTCGAGCAAGGAAGCCAAGTCAAAGCTGGCGTCCCAGAGATAAAGATGGCTGAAGGCGCGCGTCAAGGCTGAGGAAGAGAGTACGCGGGCCTCACCTTACACCATGGAGTCGAACCCAGCAACGACATCCTCGAGCGCTTCAACGAGCTCGGGAAGCAGAACAATAGGGCTATCCTTCCAGGTCACCGCTGGCTCCTAGGGCCCACTCCCAAAGAGTTCCTGCAACGCCTTGCGGGACCTCACCTCGAGGGAGACGAAGGCGTCGCACTCCATGGTGGCCACCTTCTCGGCCTTGGCAAGGGACGCTTGGGTCGCCTCTGCCTCCTCCTTCAACTTCTCCTGGCGGCTGCGCTCTGCGGCCTGCGCCTGGGCTGCCTGCTTCAGCTCAGCGTCACGATCAACAACCGGAGCCTCCTGGGACTTCAGCTTCTCCTCTCGCTCCTGGAGATGACCGGCCTACTGATCTTGGAGGGTCTTCAGCTCAGCCTCCGCTACATGGCACCGCTCCTGCGCGTCCTTGGCCTCCACCGGCGCCACGTCACGGTCAGCAGCGGCTGAGCTAGCCACCTTCTAGGCTTCCTCCATGGATGCCGCGGCTTGACTCCAGGCCGCCCGGACAAACGCATCAGCTAGAGCCACCCTGAGATCAGCTCTAGGCACCCTGACACCCTCCACCGGTTTGGACCACTAAGATCACCCTGAAGCTGGTCTAGCATGGAGCAGGCCTCCTCTAGGGCCCTGGACACAGCGGAAGCACCATGTCCCAATGGTGTGGTGGGTGGAAGAAGAGGCGCTCCCGGCGCCAAGACTGGCGGAGCTGCAGGAGAAGGAAGGACCGGGGCCTCCGGATGCCTTGCGTCCTTAGCAGGCGCATCGAGGATGGGCGTCGCCAGGGGAATCTCTGCTATGGGAGCCATTCCCTTTTGAGACTGGGCCTCACAGCTTCGGGAGGGCGGAGCTGCTGCAGGAGCCACAGGTGCCACTACGCCCCTCTGTGTCAAAACCGCGGCGACCTCCACAGTGTGCTTGGCCTCGACGGCCCCAGCATCCCCTTTCTTCTTCTTCACCACCGACTGAGGTCTGACATCAAGTGAAGATACTAAGTACCACAATGAAATCCAAGAGAAAGGTCAAGAAGGAGCACTTACCGGTCCGTGGCAATGTAGTTCCTCTTCAGGCTCATCAGCACAGGCTTCACGGGCGCGGGCGGCGCTGCGTTCTTGGGAGCAGGCAAGCACGCGGTCGGCACCGCGCTGGATGGTGGCGACAAAGCAGGAGCGCTGCCGAGGGGAATCAGCGCCGACCTGCCCCTCTGCGAGACTGCTCGCTTCTGCTTCTTCGGAGGGGTCCCCCCGGTACTCGTGGTGACCCCGGCAGGGCGAGCCAGCTCCTTGACCGGTTGTGCACCCGCGTCGTCGTCGTCGTTAGAGAAGTCAAGGAGGAGGTCTCTCTGCCTCGGAGTAGAGGTCTCCCCCTCCCCCTCCACGGTGGCTTCGGAGGAGGGGTCGCTGGAGGACAAGTCCACCATGGAGGCTGTTGGCGGGGGAAGATCCGTCGACACGAGCCCGCGCTCTTTGAAGATGGGCAGGCTGGAGACAATCTCCTCCCCATATTCTCGGCGGTACAACGGGAGGCAATCATCCGGAGGGCCGCTCGGGTCCTTCCTGACTAGGGAGTGCAAAACCTTGCTCAGCTCCTCATCGGGCAGGCTGTCTTGGCACAGCCGGAGCTTGTCTTCTGCGGCGCCAACTTCCACAAGGGGCGGGAGTGCTCATGGAGTGGTGCCATGCACTGCATCAACAACTCCTTGACAATCATGGCCCCTGTCAGCCTCCATCTTCTTCATCAGCAGCCTCGCCTGGGGGTCGGTAATCTTCTCATGAGACCACCCCTTCCTGGATGAAGGCAGCCCGGTCGGTAGCTCCAGCAGGATGTGGAAACGCTTGGCGTCCATGAGAACCCATTTGTTCCAGAGGTCGTCCACCTTCTTCCCGGCGTGGGAAATCACGTTGCTGCCATTGGCCGCGATGAAGCCAGCACACCCTATGGGCTAGCGGCCGTTCACCTGGAGGTAGAAGAAGTGGCAGAGCATTGCGATGGAAGGCATCACCCCCACGAACGCCTCGCAGTAGAAGGTGAAGATTGACAGGAGGAGAACGGAATTGGGATGGGGATGGAGCGTGTGGATACCATAATGGTGGAGGACGGCGTAGAAGAAGAGGGAGAAAGGAGGAATTAGCCCCGCATAGATGTTGTGCAGGAAGAAGGGGTAGAAGGTGTTGTTCGCGTGTTTTGGCTCGGCGTATCCAACCTGAAGCAAAGTCTGTAGCTTCTCCTCGGCAAAGATGGGTGAGCTCAGCACTGGCTCAAACCAGGCGGCGGAGCAGGCAGCCAAGGCTGGCGCTTTAGCCTTATCAGCAGCCATCGGGCGAGAGCTTGGTGCGGAGGATCGGCTAATCTGGAGGATTTTTCCGGCGTAGGGAGAGAAGGGGATCTGCAGCAAGGCGAAAGGAAGGTAATGAAGGCTCAGCGGCAGGTGCCAGCCTTTTTGGCAACCAGGAGCGGTTGCCAAGGTAGTGTGGGGATGTGGAGACGTCCATGTCCCATCAATCGCCACACATCGTCCAAGGCCACAGGCGGTTAGGGCCCGCGGTGCTCCGCACTTGCCCTTTGGCTTCACCTAGAAGCCAAGTCCGAGCGCGCCTTGGGCCGGGGGCTACAGTCGACGTTCTAGATACGGGGGTACCTAGACTTGCCTGCCTGTGGCCCACTGCATGGCTCCATCAACGGCCTGGTACGGCCCAGCTTCAGCATCAACAACTCAAGACCCTCATGAGGGGCCAGGCCTCGCGAGGCGGACGACACAAGACCTCCAAGGGGATCGGCCTCCCCAGGCTGGCTCCCGAGGAGCGGAGATACCTATGCAAGGTGCACCTCACGAGGCTCAGGTAACGTGAGCCCTGATGACCAAGGCCAGGCGAGCGCCAGCGGGCGTAGTGTACCAGTTTCCTCTTCGGTGCAAGGGCGGCAAGCAGCAGGCGCGGAGTCCTGAGGAATCAACCAAAGGTTTCCATTCCGGTGCAACAAGACCAAGATCGCCAGGATGGCAGGACGGAGGTCATCACCGAGCCCACCGTAGCGTCACGACAAGAGGGTTTTTGTAGGTGAAGATCACTTTAGTCAGGATAGGATATACTTGTTGTCTCCCTTCAAATCTGGTTGTTGTGGGATCCCTTCCCGCCAACATTTGGGAAGAGAACCAAGGCCGCTATTAATAGGGCCTAATCACCACCATAGAAGGGGACCCGGACCCATCGAATCCATTCCACCCTCACCATCACACCAGCTCACTTGAGCTCAAGAACACCTCACCTCCTGAGGTTGTTTATCCACTATACTAGTTCATCCTCAGCCCCTCGAGGCAATCCACCACAAGGCTGGAGTTGGGTATTACACCGCAAGGTTGCCCGAACTAGGAAACTGCCGTGTCTTTCTTTCCCTTCGAGCTCGACGCGCTAGGCTGTGAGGTTTCGCGAGTAGCAGGCTGGGTAGGTTGAGATCTCCACACACACCCTAGAGTTCGAACCTCTCAAGGGTTTGCGGAACCCAAAATCTGACACAGTCCTTAGGATGACTAGGCGGCTTAGCATAGGGGAAGGTGGCCTCCTTCCGCTTCTGGATTGAAACTCCGCCTAGCTCTAAGCTGGGCCCATTAGTGAATTCCGTCTACCGGTTCAAGTAATAGAACTCCCTGAACAGTTCGACAGTGGGTTCTTCTTGAAGATATGCTTCACAAAAAACTTGGAAGTTGCAAATGTTGGAGACAGAATTGGGCCTGATATCTTAAGGATGAAGCTGGAAAAAGTGTAACACATCTGTGAAGAATTTTGAACCGGGCGGGGTTAACCCCGGATCATATGGTCAGTGAAAACAATTACTTCTCCTTCCTTGGGCTCATGAGGATTTTTCAATGCCTAGGACCCTCCAGTGGATGTCGTCTTTTTTGGATAAGACGTCAGTTTGAACAAAAAAATTCAGGTCTTCCTCGGTAACCCGGGATGCTACCCAGTTGCATGAGGTGAAGGTCGATGATGGTCTGAAAAGAATATTTTCCCGGTTTATGATTATGTTGTTAATCCGGTCATTGGTTCAAAGGTAAGGACTATAAACATGGAGTGTGTTAAGCCGGAGAATAATGTGTCGGATTATGCAGAGCAATCTACTGGCGGCTTAAGAGGGGACTAATGGTACCTGGCGGGTTATGGTTTATCAGTTAAGCCGCCCACACAGTTATCAGTTTTCAGATCTACGAGTGGAGAATTGCTAAGTATTGGACAAACAATTTTCACAGATCAGTGCTATAATTTTGGATCTATAGCAGTTCAGATAATGAAGAAAAATTCTAAACTTAAGTGGCGGCAGCAGAACAGTTCACGTGCTCAGATGAGATCTCCTATGGAGGGGAAGCGCCCAAGTATAAAAAATGACTGGTAAACTGATACTGCACCAGATGGGGACTTTGCTCAGATCAAAAAGTACAAGAGATAGGGAGGAACAGAGGAACGGAGATGAACTCCGAAGAACTCAGGCAAACCCTAATGAAGATCTATGGTGAGGAAAGAGGAGAGCTTACCAAGGTTGTTGAACAGCAAAGCCGCGCGGCAGTGTTTCTGGTGCGTTTAGGTTGATGCATCGGCTAGAGTTGGTGCAGCGAATGAAGGTCGATGGTGGCGGCGGAGCTCGGGCGCTTGAGGCGTTGTGAGGAAGAGGATGAAGATGAGGAGTCAAGGGGGGAAATGAAAAGGACCCCTATCCCTATTTATAAGGCAGTAGATGGATGGCATGTGCGGGAATCGAGGAGGCTGAAAAATGATTATGTGACGGCACAGAGGCCTCAATTTTCGGAGGTTCATTAAAAGTGAAGGTATATTGAGATTTGGGTCTCGTGCGATATTAATGTGAGATGATGTCATGGCGGGTTATGAGACTTCATAAGGACTAAGGATGAAGGATTTTTCTAAGTCAAGTATTGAAGATTGATATGAACAAGTTCACATCAACCTGAGGCCTAATGTTGGGGATATAACTATTGGGTATGACCCGCCTAGGAGGGGCCAGGACATACCACTGGCGGTTCATAATGAGAAGGCCCAAGAAGATATTGAAGATGGCGATTCATGAAGCAAGCTTACTGAAGGCCCAAGACCCGGAGGAGACTTGAGCCCCATGGGCATAAACCGCCATATGTTTAACTTGTATGTTAAGGAAAGTTTAGATCTGTCACCGAGCTGGACACGTTGTGTATGAGCCAGCCAGGACTCTGTAAGCTGCCGAGCATTAGCCTGTGTATATAAAAGGGTGACCCGACGGTGGGTTAGGGCAAGAAACAACAAGTCGAGAACTAGGTCAAGCATATTCGCTCCCTGGTAATCGAAACCCAAGCAATACAACCTAAAGCAGGAGTAGGCATTTACCTCGTTGTGAGGGGCCGAACCTGGGTAAAACTATGTCCCTTGTCCCATTTAACCCCTTCAAGCTAACTATGTTACGATGGCTCCACACCCAAGTCCTCATGCTAGGGCATCTGCCGTGACAATTCCACGACAGCACGGAAATACCACATATAGGTAGGTATGGTGGACTCATATGGCACAACTTGGTTTAAGGAGTTTGGATGCACAAGTAGTATTTCCACTTAGTACAAATGGAGGCTAGCAAATAGATTGAGAAGCAACCAACTAAGAAACGAAAATTCACATAAACGAGCATTGAGCATAACTAACACCGAATAATGCACCACAAGTAGGATGTAATTTCATTGCATAACTATTGACTTTCGTGCTTGCATATGGAATCAAAAACCTTAACACCAATATTCTTACTAAAGCATAATTACTCACCAACGTAACTCAAATATTACTATCTCCGTATCTCAAAACTATTGTAAGGAATCAAACTTATCCTATCCAATGATCTACATGAAAGTTTTTATTATACCCTTCCTTAATATACATCATGTTAGGACTAAATTTATATAATACCATTCCTACTAACAAGATCTCAAATAAATTTAAGTGAAGCACGAGAGCATAAGTATTTTTTCCAAAATTTTCAACTCTCAAAATAATATAAGTGAAGCATGAGAGTGTTCAACAAACTATTACAAAAAGATATAAGTGAAGTTCAAATGAGTAGTTAAATAAATAGGTAGCTATGTGAGGACTCTCTCTTATTTAAAAGTTTCAGAGCTAAGTATTTTATTAAACAACATGCAAAACAAAATAAAATGACACTCCAAGAACAACACAACTCATGCGAAGAAGCAAAAACTTAGGCTCGACCGAGGTTAACCTATGTTGATGAAGAAAGGTGGGATGCCTACCGGAGCATCCCCAAGCTTAGATGCTTGAGACTTCTTGAAATGTTATCTTGGGATGCCTTGTGAATCCCCAAGCTTGAGCTTTTGTGTCTCCTTAATTACTTTTATATCACGGTTTCCCTAAATCTTAAAAACTTCATCCACACAAAACTCAACAAGAACTCGTGAGATACGTTAGTATAAATCAATGCAAAGCCTTATCATTCTCTACTGTAGCAAATCACTAAAATTATTATTTAACATTGCATACTATATGCCTCTGCATATTTCATACTCCTATCCTCAAATAGAAACATTAAACAAGCAAACATATCCAAACAATGCAAACATAACAACAATTTGTCTAAACAGGACAGCATGTAAAGAATGCAAAAAGATCCATACTTCTCTAACTCCAAAAGTTCTGAAAAATTACCATGTTGTAGAAAATTTATCATAGCTTATTGTGTGAAAAGTTTCAACATTTTATCACATACTGATTTTTCTCAAGAATTCACACACTGGTGTGCAACTTTCTGTTTTCAAACAACCACATATAGACTTGCAAAATAAGCATGGCAAAGGCTATACTTGACATTTTTATTGAAGTAAAGGATGCAGAACATTAGCTAAATAATAGAAAGCAAATCCTAACAAAATAAAATAACACTCCAAGCAAAACTGATATCATGTGATGAATGAAAATATAGCTCCAAGTGAGCTAACCAATAATGTTACAGACGAAAGAGGGGATGCCTTCCGGGGCATCCCCAGGCTTAGTTGCTTGGATATTCCTTGAATATTACGTTGGGGGTGCCTGGGGCATCCCCAAGCTTAGGGTCTTGTCACTCCTTACTCTCCTCATATCTCACCCAAAACTTGAAAACTTCAATCACACAAAACTTAATGGAACTTCGTGAGATTCGTTACTATAGTAAAACAAATCATTCACTTGGGTACTGCCAAAGACAAGATTCATAATTTTTTTCACACAATGCCTACTGTACTCTATCATTACCACAATTTATATCACTTAATATAAGCTATGGAAACACTAAAACGAGCAAACTATGCATTGAAAATAGAATCTGTCAGAAACAGAACATCCTGTAATGATCTGACAAATGACCATACTTCTGCAACACTAAAAATTCTGAAATATTAGGACAACGTATAGAATTTTTATATCAATCATCTATAAAAAAATTAGATCAAAATCATGTTCCAGTGAATTTTAGAAATTCCTAGACTGGGCGCAAAAGTTTCTGTTTTTTTCACAAAATCAAGTCAACTATCATCTACACTATCCCAATGGCTTTACTTGGCACTTTATTGAAACAAAAGCTATAAAACATGATTAATACAGTAGATTAACCATGTGAACACACAAAAAGACTAGGTAAAAGTGTTGGGTTGTCTCCCAACAAGCGCTTTTCTTTAATGCCTTTTTAGCTGGGCATGGCGATTTCAATGATGCTCACATAAAAGATAAGAACTGAATCATAATGAGAACATCATGAAACACATGGCTGTTGGGAAACGTAGCATGCAATTTCAAAAAAATTCCTACGCTCACGCAAGATCTATCTAGTAGATGAATAGCAACGAGAGGGGGAGAGTGTGTCCACGTACCCTCGTAGACCGAAAGCGGAAGTGTTAACTTAATGTCGTTGATGTAGTCGAACGTCTTCTCAAATCAAGGGATCAAGTACCGAACATACGACACCTCTGAGTTATGCACATGTTTAGCTCGATGACGTCCCTCGAACTCTTGATCCAGCAGAGTGTCGATGGAGTTCATGAGTTCCGTCAGCATGACGGCGTGATGATGGTGTTGGTGAAGTGATCCGCGCAGGGCTTCGCCTAAGCACTATGACAATATGCCTGGAGGAGTAAATGGTGGAGGGGGCACCGCACACGGATAAACAATTGATTGATGTGTGTTGGGGTGCCACCCGCCCCCGTTTATAAAGGAGGAGGGGATGAGGCCGGCCACCAAGGGGCGCGCCATGGAGGGAGGGATTCCTACTAGGACTCCACTCCTAGTTGGATTCGGTCCCCCTCTATTTTTCCTTTTTATGGAGAGGGGGAAAGGGGAAAGAGGTGGAGAGGGAGACGGAAAGGGGGGCCACACACCCACCCCTTGTCCAATTCGGATTGGCTAGGGGGGGCGCCACCTCCCGTGTCCTGCCCTCTCCTCTCCACTATGGCCCATGAGGCCCATTAACTTTCCCGGGGGGTTCCGGTAACCTCTCGGTACTCTGAAAAACACAAGAACCTCTTCAGAACCATTCCAGTGTCCTATATAACCTTCCAATATATCAATCTTTACCTCTCGATCATTTAGAGACTCCTCGTCATGTCCATGATCTCATACGGGACTCCGAACAACCTTCGGTCACCAAAACACATAACTCATATAATACCTATCATCATCGAACATTAAGCGTGCGGACCCTACGGGTTCGAGAACTATGTAGACATGACCGATACACCTCTCCGGTCAATAACCAATAGTGGAACCTGGATGCTCATATTGGTTCCCACATATTCTACGAAGATCTTTATTGGACGAACCGCAATGTCAACATAGTTATTCCCTTTGTCATCGGAATGTTAGTTGCCCGATATTTGATCGTCGGTATCTCCATACCAAGTTCAATCTCGTTACTTGCAAGTCTCTTTACTCGTTCCGTAGTGTATCATCCCATAACTAACTCATTAGTCACATTGCTTGCAAGGCTTCATATGATGTGCATTACCGAGAGGGCCCAAAGATACCTCTCCAATACTCGGAGTGACAAATCCTAAACTCGATCTATGCCAACCCAAAAAACACCTTTGGAGATACCTATAGACCGTATTTATAATCACCCAATTATGTTGTGACGTTTGATAGCACACAAGGCATTCATCCGGTGTCTGGGAGTTGCATGATCTCATAGTCAGAGGAATATATATTTGACACGAAGAGAGCAGTAGCAATAAAACTGAACAATCATTATGCTAAGTGATATGTCTCCAACATATCTATAATTTTTCACTGTTCCATGCTATTATATTACCCGTTTTGGATGTTTATGGGCTTTAATTTACACTTTTATATCATTTTTGGGACTAACCTACTAATCGGAGGCCCAGCCCGAATTGCTGTATTTTTTGCCTATTTCAGTGTTTCGAAGAAAAGGAATATCAAACAGAGTCCAAACGGAATGAAACCTTCGGAAGCGATCTTTTTGGAACAAACGTGATCCAGGGGACTTGGAGTGTAAGTCAAGAAACAAGAGAGGCGGCCACGAGGGTGGAGGGCACGCCCCCTGTCTCATGGGCCCCTCGAACGTCCACCGACGTACTTCTTCCTTCCATATATACCCATGTACCCCGAAACCATCAGGGGAGCCACCGAAAAACTATTTCCATCACCGTAACCTTCTGTATCCGCGAGATCCCATCTTGGAGCCATTGTCGGTGCTCCGCCGGAGGGGGAATCCACCATGGAGGGCCTCTACATCAACTCCAAGGCCTCTCCGATGAGTTGTGAGTAGTTTACCACAGACCTTTGGGTCCATAGTTGTTAGCTAGATGGCTTCTTCTCTCTCTTTGATTCTCAATACAAAGTTCTCCTCCCTCTTCTTGGAGATCTATTCGATGTAACTCTTTTTGCGGTGTGTTTGTCGAGATCCGATGAATTGTGGGTTTATGATCATGCCTAGATAATCTCATAATTATTCGCTTTTCTATCAATTGCTCGACAGTAATTTGTTCACCCACCGTAATAATTATGCTATCTTGAGAGAAGCCACTAGTGAAACCTATGACCCCCGGGTCTATCTCTTATCATATAAGCTTTCAATCTACTTTTATTTGCATCTTTACTTTTCTAATCTATATCATAAAGTACCATAAATATATTTAACTTATCAGATTATCTCTATCAGATCTCACTTTCGCAAGTGGTCGTGAAGGGATTGACAACCCCTTTATTGTGTTGGTTGCGAGTTCTTTGTTTGTTTGTGTAGGTGCACGGGACTTGTGAGGAGACTCCTACTGGATTGATACCTTGGTTCTCAAAAATTGAGGGAAATACTTACGCTAATGTGCTGCATCACCCTTTCCTCTTCAAGGAAAACCAACGCAAGCTCAAGACGTAGCAAGAAGGATTTTTGGCGCCATTGCCGGGGAGGTCTTTGCTCAAGTCAAGACATACCAAGTACCCATCACAAACTCATCTCCCTCACATTTACATTATTTGCCATTTGCCTCCCATTTTCCTCTCCCGCACTTCACCCTTGTCGTTTTGTTCGCCCTCTCTTTCCCAATCTCCTCTCTCTCTCGCTTGCCCTCTTCTTCCTCCTCACTTTTGTTTGCCGTTATGTCTGAAATTGGGGAGATTATCGTCAATATGGACGATAATGATAACATGGAGAATTCTGATGCTCCTTCTGAAGAACCCCCTATCTTGCATACTAAAAGGTTTTTAATCGGTAGTGGTAATATTATTGGAAAAGGGGTTATTCAAGACTTCTTTACTTGTGCCGGTGCTTTACCTTCTATGGGTGGTTCTATTCTTCATAGAACTAGTAGTTTTGCGGATGCTATCGCCATGCTTGTAGTTGAGCTTGAAAGACAATTTATGCATATGCATCCTTGCATACAAAGAATTTTTCTTGAATCTTCTAATATTGAGCATTGTTTTGTTAAGCGCGCCGCTACTATCTTTTTTGCACATGAGTTTAGATTTATAATGAAAGAGGCCAAAGATATCTTTGCGCACTATTGGGTGGACGCCGGCCATCCTCCCATAGAAGTGATCCTCTTTTATCTAGAGGAAATTAGGCGTTTTCAATCTTTGGACTATGTTGCTTTTAACGAAAACTTTAGAAAAAAGGTTCCTACCAATGTCCTAGTTAATAGAATTTCTGAACTTTATAATATTTTGATCTTCACAACAATGAGCTAGTATACTCTCTTGAGTATAGGCTCACGAAGTTTGGCCAAAAGAATGCTTATAATGATGAATTAGTTGTGCAATATGAAGGGTCAAAGGAGGAACCCATACCTCCTAAGATCGATCTTGGGGACTCTTGTCCCATTAAATTCAGCCCTTTTGATTATTTTTGCTTGCCTCAAAGAAAACTTGCTGCTGAACGTAGAGAATATCAGATTAGTTTTCGTGAACTGTTGGGGATATAACTACTGAGTGTAAACCACCCAGGAGGGGCCGGTTCACCCTCAACTACATTGAAGCCCACGAAGACTCAGAAGATGGCACTTTATATGAAGCTTAGAGTCCCGAAGCCCAAAGGCGGATTAGGGCCCATAGTGGTAAACCGCCATAGTCATGTAACTTGTGTTGTAAGATAAGGAAAGGGGAGACCGAGCCGAACACTTGTATGAGTCGGCCTCGGGACTCTGTAAACCGGACGGGCGTCAACCCGTGTATATAAGGGGACGACCCGGCGGCGGTTCAGGGACAAGAAACACAACTCGATAGCCAGGTATAGCTTGTTTAGCTCCCTGGTTAGCGAGACCCCAATAATCCCATCACAACTAGACGTAGGCCTTTACTATCATCGAAGGGGCCGAACTAGTATAAAATCCCTCATGTCCTTTGTCCGGTTTAACCCCTTTAAGCTAACCCGTCGCGATGGCTCCACGACTAAATCCTTACACGAGGACATCTGACGTGATATTTCCACGACAGTTGGCGCCCACCGTGGGGCTATCGCACGATGGTTTCGAGTTCTTGAAGGGAAGCTTTGAAGGACTCAAAGGATACGCTGTGGGCCGGATGACCAAGAGTCGTCGCGGCAAGCTCTACATCGATGATGCAGGCTGGGGCCCCGAGGCCGGCTCAATCGAGTACGGGTACCGGGTCCCCTTGGCAGAATTCACGTCTTCATCAGCAAGATCGGCGAACCGGGCCCTGAGCCGGACACCTGCACCGACCTCGTCGAAACGTCTCAGCGTGCAAGTCCCGCCCGGATTCAGCCTATCGTGAAGCGTGCATTCGTGGGATGTGTCCATGGGATCGGATCTGAACCGGTGTCTGAGGGTGAGACGGTCGCTTATTCCGATGGTGAATCATCCACTGGTGAAACCGTATCCCTGTACCAAGTTCAGGATGGCGTGTTTGAAGGGTATTCCGATGGCACCAGTATTCCGGAATTTCTTGAACCGCCGAACCATGTTGGAATCTTCATGGCCGGAACACAGCCAACCTTGCAAAACTCTACTGCGGTGGCGTCTGGACCGGTAGCAGGGGCAGGCGGCTCCGCGCGCCGGCCGGCTCAAGATCTCTCCGGTTTGATGGACGCCTGGGCGACCTTGTTGACCACGGTAGTTACACCAGCAACGCAGAATCAGCACAATGCAGACATTGCAAGTATAAAAGATCAGATAATGCAAGCCAAGGCGGACTTAGCGGCTGAGGAAACCAGGATGGCTGAGGAACGGGCCGCCTTAGATGCCCAGGCGCAGAGGATTCAAGCCGAGAATTATCGACTTTTGATGGATCAGAACGCTTCAAATCACGTATTCCGGAGGAGACATCAATCTTGCTTGCCGGCGGATTACAATGCAATGAATTTCTTTGATACGCCAGGAGCAGGGACTAGCAACCCGGTGGCGGTGAACCGAACCATGATACCAAGGACCGGAGCGTCGGATCAACCTCAAGTGATGGGTCCACCTCAGCATACGGACAACCCGCCGTGGTATACCACACCGCCGCCGGGTCACTTCTCGACCCCGTTGGAAAATATGATAGCAGCAGCATCCCGGTTGGCCGCTATTCCGATAGAAGGTGAATCGCCGGCAGCGGTTGAGACACGGCGGGCCAAGGATCTTCTTCAAACAGCTCTGACACAGCAGCAAGCTTACTCATATAGCTGAGACAGGGTTCACTCAACTCCATGACCGAGCAAAAGCTATAGCAGGCATATAGATGAACCAGAAGTGTCTAGCGGTGCGCGGCGCCGCATTGTCCCTCAAGGGCCTAATCCGGCGCGTGGTGATATGAACGCTCAGGACATGGTGGATAATGGCAGAGCATGAAGGGAGGATGCTTTAGTAGCACAACATGCGGGTCGATACCAACCCGCCCCGGTTCAGCCAATAGCGTGAGTGGACCGAGGCATCGGACTTGCTTTTAGTTCGTGGGGAGTGCCGTGTCTTATTCTGGCTCTCCGTAATGTGCAATTGCCTAAGGACTTCAAGGGCCCACGTAAGGTGTCGAATTACACCGCTGATCAGCCACCCGAGGTGTGGGTGGAAAGTTATGAGATGGCTATGGAGATGCTGGACGTTGATGAAGCGGCTTGTGCAAATTACTTCACGATGATGTTGGAGGGAACAACCCGTACTTGGTTGGAAAACTTACCATCTAACTCCGTCGAGTCATGGGACCAGTTGAAGGCCCGGTTTATAGCCAATTTCAAGGACACATGTAAGCAGACTATGTCCATTGTGGATCTCGACGCCTGTGTGCATGGGGAGAACGAGTCAACAACTCATTGGGTGCGCCGGGTTTCAGAAGTCTTGCATTCATCGGACCGTATTAATGCTGGCTCGGCAATCATCACCTTGGAGCGTAATTGCCGGTTTAAGTCACTGAAGATGAAGTTGGGATGGCTCAAGCGCCACTGCAATGACATGGGCACCCTTATGGCCGCCTTGGTCAAATATGCCGATTCTGATAATACCAAGGATCCCGATTCTGATGAGGAGAAACCGGAGAAGGGAAAGAAGAACGGCGGTGCAAAGGACAACAGCACAACCAAGGAGGCCATGTGAATAACGGTAAGCGTAAAGCGGACTCAGATTTTGTAGCTAATGCTAATGTGCAGCGTCATAAGGGTAAACCGCCCCAGCGCGGCGGCGGAATGAATCTGGAGCGTTTGTTGAATCAGCCCTGCCCAAAGCATGGGACCAAGGAGGTTCCTGCAACGCATCTCTGGAAAGATTGTCACATTATGAAGGAGTTCAAAAACTCTAATCTTTTCCGATATGATCAGGGTCCATCGGGCGGTTCAGGTCTAGGTTTTCATGGTGGCGGCGGTTCAAACTCTGGATTTTAGAATAATCAGGGCAACCAGAACAACCAAGGTGGTAATAACCAGCAGAGTAATCAAGGAAGTCAGCAGCAGTCGGGTTACCAGAGTCACCCAAAGCAATTGAATGGTGGGCAGTATCACGTGTTCACCACTAGTTTATGTAAGCGTGACCAGAAGCTTCACAAGAGGGTTGTCAATGCTGCTGAACTGGCAGTACCACGTTATCTGCGGTGGTTCGAACAACCTATTGTATGGAGCAGGGAGGATCATCCGCCCTGGGTTGACAACCCGGGTCACCTGGCTTTGGTGGTGGCACCTCATGTGGGAGGTTATAAGTTCACCAAGGTACTCATGGATGGAGGAAGCAGTATTAACATTCTGTATTATGAGACCTTCCGTTGCATGGGGTTGACAGACAAGAGTCTTAAACTGTCCAACACTGTTTTCCATGGTGTGGTACCAGGTAAATCGGCATATCCTGTTGGTAAGATCGCTTTGGAAGTTGTGTTTGGTGATGAACATGATTCCCGGTCTGAGACATTGACCTTTGAAGTGGTGAGGATCAAAAGCCCGTACCACGCACTGTTTGGGCGACTGGCTTATGCAAAGTTCATGGCGAGGCCTTGTTATATTTACTTGCAGCTCAAGATGCCGGGTCATAAAGGGACCATTACGGTTCACGGAGGTCGTAAAATCGCTTTGGATTGCGAGGAAGGTGATGCGGCCTATGCTGAGTCGGTTTGTGCTATAGAGGAGCTGAATTTTTATAAGGAAAATGTTGATCCGGCAGACATGACCCCTCTGAAGAAGCCCACCACTGAGCATGACCCAGCCCTACATTTCAAACCGACTGATGAGACTAAACTTGTTGACTTTGTTCCTGGCAATTCGTCCAAGCAGTTCAGCATCAACACAAATCTGGACCCAAAATAGGAAAGCGCACTCATCGAGTTCATCCGTGAGAACCAGGACCTTTTTGGATGGAAGCCTTCTGACATGCCAGGTGTACTGAGGGAACTCGCTGAGCACACTCCTAATATTGATCCTAAGTTTAAGCCGGTCAAGCAATTTCTTCGTCGCTTCAACGAGGAAAGACGCAAGGCAATTGGCGAAGACGTAGCCCGGCTGTTGGCTGCTGGGTTTATCATTGAAGTGTTTCACCCTTAGTGGTTGGCTAATCCGCTGATTGTTCTTAAGAAAAATGGCACTTGGTGCATGTGTGTGGATTACACGGATTTGAACAAAGCTTGTCCGGCCGATCCTTTTGCTCTCCCGCGTATTGATCAGATCATTGATGCAACAGTGGGTTGTGAGCGTTTGAGTTTCTTGGATGCTTATTCAGGTTATCATCAGATCAAAATGGCAGTTAAGGACCAGGAGAAGTCCGCCTTCATCACACTCTTTGGATCCTTCTGCTATGTTTCTATGCCATTTGGGCTCAAGAGTGCCCAGGCAACTTATCAGCGCTGTGTGCAGAATTGTCTTCACACTCAGATTGGGCACAATGTTCATGCCTATGTTGATGATATTGTGGTAAAATCCAGGAAGAAGGAGACATTGATAAATGATCTCAAGGAGACCTTTGACAATCTGCGTGTTTACAAGATGATGCTCAACCCGGACAAGTGTGTTTTTGGTGTTCCGGCAGGCAAGCTTCTAGGCTTTCTGGTGTCCAACAGAGGCATTGAGGCTAATCCGGAGAAGATAAAAGCGATTACATCCTTGGCTAAACCGGTGTGTATCAATGATGTTCAGCGTCTGGCAGGTCGAATTGCAGCCCTAAGCCGGTTTATCAGCCGTTTGGGAGAGAAGGCGATCCCTCTATATCAGATGTTGAAGAAAACAGACACCTTTGTCTGGAGTGATGCGGCTAATGCGGCGTTTGAAGACTTGAAGCGGCAGTTGGCTGAACCGCCAGTCCTCGCTGCTCCGGTTGACAAGGAGCCCTTGTTGTTGTACGTGGCTGCTAATGCCCGTGTTGTCAATGTGGCAATTGTGGTGGAGCGTAAGGAGGCTGGTAAGGAGTATCCAGTTCAACGACCGGTTTACTATATCAGTGAGGTGCTTATCGAGTCAAAGCAGCGATATCCGCATCGGCAAAAGCTGGTATATGGGGTTTTTATGGCAAGTCAGAAGCTCAAACAATATTTTCAAGGCCATCCCATTACAGTGGTCAGTTCAGCTCATTTGGGTGATATAATTCAAAACAGGGAAGCAACTGGCCGGGTTGCAAAATGGGCAATTGAACTTGGTCCACATGGTTTGAAGTATGTGCCTCGAACAACCATAAAATCTCAGGCACTTGTGGATTTCATCAATGACTGGACCGAGTTACAAGCACCAGAGGACAAACCGGATAATACATATTGGACTATTCATTTCGAGGGATCCAGGCAATTGGAGGGCTCGGGGGCTGGAGTTGTCCTTACTTCCCCTCGAGGTGATAAAATCCGATATGTCCTCCGTTTAATGTTCCCCTGTACTAACAATGCAGCTGAGTACGAGGCTCTGCTCCATGGGCTCCGAGTGGACAAGGAGATGAATTTAAGCCGGGTACGATACTTTGGAGACTCTGATCTGGTGGCTCAGCAAGTTTCTAGCACTTGGGATTCTAAGGATCCACTCATGGCGGCTTACAGACGTGAGGTGGATATTGTGGCGGGTCACTTCAAAGGGTATCAGGTTGAGCATATTGATCAGTGCAAAAACGAAGCAGTAGACGCTTTAAGCCGGCTTGGATCTCAGCGTAAACCGGTACCTCCCTATACCATTTTAGATATATTGCATAACCCGTCTGTTAAGTTGCCTACAGAGGAGGATTTGGCTGTTCCTGATCCCGAGGCTCAATTGGTGGCCGCTTTGCATGTTGTGCCGGATTGGATGGTTACATATCTGGCGTATATGAACCGGGGTGAGTTACCAGATGATGAAGTCCTGGCCCGGCAGATAGTCCGGCGATCCAAGTCCATGGTTATTCACAATGGCGAGTTACACTGCTGCAGCGTTTCAGGCATATTTCAACATTGTGTTTCTCCGGAAGAAGGCCAAGAGATCCTACGGGAAATTCATGAAGGGGATTGTGGTCATCATGTCGGTTCAAAGTCCCTGGTTGCAAAAGCTTTTCGTCATGGGTTCTACTGGTTAACAGCTCATGCTGATGCGGAGGATCTGGTAAAGCGATGGGATGCTTGTCAAAAGTTTTCACGCAGAGCTCATGTTCCGGCTCAAGAATTAAGGATGATTCCCATCACTTGGCCGTTTGCCACTTGGGGGCTTGACATGGTGGGACCCTTTAAGCGCTCCAAGGATAAGATGACCCACCTGCTGGTGGCGGTTGACAAGTTCATCAAGTGGGTTGAAGCGGAGCCTGTCAGCAAGTGTGATGCGGCTACAACGGTTCAATTTCTCAAAAAGATTATCTTCCGCTTTGGCTTTCCACACGGCATCATCACGGATAATGGCACAAACCTCTCTAAAGGTCAGATGGAAGAATTTTGTCAAAGAGAACACATCCGGCTTGACTTAGCATCTGTGGCGCACCCCCAGACCAATGGTCAAGCGGAGAGAGCTAATCAAGAAATCTTGAAGGGTATTAAACCCCAGTTTATGGTCCCTTTAAAGCGGATGCCGGGTTGTTGGGTGGAAGAATTGCCTTCCGTGTTATGGAGCATCAACACTACCCCCAACAGATTGACGGGTTACACACCTTTCTTCATGGTGTACAGGGCAGAGGCGGTCCTCCCAAGTGATATTCGTCACGATTCGCCCCGGGTTGCTAATTATGTTGAAGCAGACAATGAGCAAGCACGCCAGGAGGCGTTGGACCTGTCAGATGAAAAACGGGATATGGCTTTAGCCCATTCGGCGGTTTATCAGCAAGACCTGCGGCGTTATCACAACCGTCGGGTTAGGACAAGAGCCTTTCAAGAAGGTGATTTGGTACTCCGGCTCATCCAGGATCAGACCGACATGCACAAGTTATCCCCACCTTGGGAAGGGCCCTTTGTGGTCAGCAAAAATCGGCACAATGGATCATACTACCTCATTGACGTTCGAGACAACTCACGCAGCTCTGAGGAGGAGACCCGGCGGCCGTGGAACATAGCTCTCCTACGGCCTTACTACACTTGAGCCATAGGCTTTTCTTATGTACATATTTCGACAATGTATATATTATGATCAATAAAATAAACCAGCATCCTTGCTATAAGCAGGGCCTATGCTGTTTTTTCTCAAATATCCTTTAAGTTACATGGGGGCTTCAGCTGACAAAGCGGAGTACTGCCTGTTAAACCGGCTATCATGCCACAATACAGCTTGGGAGCTTCACACCCAAGGGGCCAAAGAGAGTCTGGATGCTATGCACAGCTCAAACATAGGCACCCAATGAGCACATCTCATCACTTGGGGGCTCTTTGTGTAAAGTAACAAAGAGTTTGAAAGGACCCTTGTAGCTGGGTATCGACCCATGGCTTGGAAGCCTGGTATATTTACCTAAAACCCAAGGTTAACCTGCCTTCATCAAGTAAGCCACTCCTATCCATGTAATCCTGGCATGACCCTCCGAACGTTTGACAGTTACTCTCATTGAGACCCTAAGCTTGTCAACGTTAAAACGGTGATTGGTTAGTCGGAGGCCCATCTTAAAAGGCATAGTCAAATGGTTTAACTCAGCGGCCTGGCAGCCCATGAAAAGCCTCGAATTTGGGCCTGGCAGCCCTCGAAAAGCCTTGACTACATGGTTTTATTTGTGTTTGTCACTATTTTCTTTTGATAAATTCTATGTTAAACCGGTATCTTTGATCTGGTATGGCTTTTCAGTCATTTTATTAGCCCGGTGTTTCTTAAACCGGCTTGGTTTTCAACTACAAGTTGATAGACCTTATTATCAAACCAGAGTTTGTTAACCCGGCCTGGATTTGACTACTTGTCACCAGTTTTGGTCATTTGGTGTTCATCGTAACCCGGTATGACTCATTATACGCCATCAGTACATGGTGCAGTTATACAAAATTCCAGATTTGGGTCTTCACCCTTATTACAATCAAAGTTGGTAAACCAACTAAAGTGATATCACATCACAGGACAATTCTTTTTATGCAGACATAGGGATTGCATACTATGATATATGAACCAACATTGAAATTATCATGATGGATCACATAAAGTATCTCCCACTGCACGATGGCAGCAGATCAAAGTATTTCTTCTACCCTATTACAAGGCGCTTTACGGCCCAAAATATGGCATTGTTTCTTTGAACCGGACAGTTTTCTGAAGTGTCAACTAAATTGCCGGATCAAGCCTCGTCACCATGTTGACGCGAAGTGGAAGGTTCACCTGGCGTCGGTTCAGCCTCCTCCTCCCCATCCAGTGGCTGGAAGTCAGTGGTGGTCCAGTCAATCTGGGTTAAGGCCTGAAAGACAGCCTCTTCACTTATAAGTTCAGTCGGATCAACGTCAGGGGCGTAAGTGTGCTTACGAATTGGCGGAATAAAATTTTGCACTTCTGGAATGACAACCTCAATCCGTTTGTTGTTGGCATCATAGAAGGACCGATGAACCGTCAAGTTAGCTTCTTCTGCCAACTGACTTGCCAGAGGACGCATCTCCCTTGTCACCCTTTTGAGGGCTTCATTATCAAACTCTGCCCCGTTTTCTTGTTCACTGGGAAAGCCCTTGGCAATATCAACTGGATCAAGATCAGCTATCCATGCTTTGGCTCGGGTAAGTGCTAACAAAGCGCCAGCCCTGGCAGCGGATCGCTTCACCTCTTCTATTTGTGCTGGCGTCATGGATAACCTGGCCAGAGTGTCCTTGATCAGTGTTGGGGCCGAATTGTCATAGGAGGATGCGCAGATAACCCGTTGGGCACCGGTATACAGCTGTTCAATCAGCGTGTAGGCTGCCTTTAGCTTCATCCGCATATCAGAGCCCAGATGAGCAATGCGGCTACCTACAGCGGTTTAAGGATTCTATATTAAACCGGCAAAATTTCAAAGCTGGACATTCACAAAGCCTTGGCAACATGTACTTACCAAATATTGCAGAAGTCATGTCATTAACTTGGCGCTTCAATCCAGTAAGCTCTTCTGCCACCGGTTTAAGCGCCGATTCAGCGTCTTCCGCCCACTTCAGCAATCCAGCCTTTTCAGTGTCCCAGTTGGCCCGCTCAGACTTGAACCACTCTTTGAGTTGCTCCATGGTGGTTAAGGCGGGTTTTAACTCATCCTTGGCTTTGGCGGTTTCTGCTTGTTGGGATTTAAGACTTTCTAGAAGATCAACAATTTGAGAGACTTGTTGATTTATCTTAGTCTGCAACAGTCAGAAGAGCATGTCAATATCTTTTTTGAAAGTCCCAAGCGTATAACCAGTTATACACTTGGCACTTGGGGGCTAATGTGGATCACTTTTTCTACTGATTGTTTGAAGTCCCAAGGATTAATACGACTTTTAATCTTGGCACTTGGGGGCTAATGTGTGTTTGATCAAAAAATACACGAGGAATATCAGCAAAGTACAGTATGGAATATACAAAGTTCCGGTTTGACTTTCTAAGACAAACCAGCCCTTGGGGGCTACAATGCAATGAAGGTACAGAATAAAAGATCAAACTATTTACCAAACCGGCTTCATAATCCCGGCTTGTGAAGAGGCGGTTCAAGAAACCAGAATGGAGATCCTGAGCAGACAAATCAGCATAGCTTGACAAGTCGGTCTTGCCTTTCCCCTTGTTCATAAAAACAAATTCATCTTTGGCGGAATGTTTGGATAAAACAACTGGATTGCCTGGGGCAGTATACGCAGTGCCAGTGACAACAACATCATCATCTTTGGCTGGGCTTGATGGATTGACATTTTTCTTAACTGGGCTTGGCGGTTTGGTAGCAGGGCTTGGCGGTCTGGTAGCAGGGCTTGGCGGATCAGCAGTTGAATCCCGCTGGTCAACAATTGGACTAGGAGGAGTGGCATGAGGATTTGATATATCAACATGTGTTTCCGGTTCAGGTTCTGGCGAGTTAACCTCAGCGCCTGGGTTTTGCGGAGCAGAATTGTCTATGACAATCTCAGGATTTTCGCCATCATTTTCTGTGGTCTTCTTCGGATCAACATCGTTAGTAGGGCCGCTGGTCTTGGCCTTCTTACTCAATCGGGCTTTGGCACTACAACATCAAAAGTTAGAATATGATAAACCAACACATGAAGAAACAAGTTGAAAAACAATATACTTACCCAGCGACGGTCTTGAGGGGAGGTAGCTGAGTCGTTGATGAACCACCAGACGAGTTGGAAGACGCCTGGTAGTTTGGATCAGACGGATTAAGTGGGTATCTAAAGAAACCCTTCAAAGGATAAAGTTTTTCGGGAGAACAAGTAACCTCTGGACGACGTTTCCGGTTTGGCGTATCCGGTAAACCAGAAGAGGTGATTTGCTGGCCACTGTGCCGGGTTGTGCAACGTTCCTCAGCTTGCTGTGTCTTCAAAGAAAATTTTGGATCCAGATAAGCAAGAGGGTGAGAGTATTTCATTTTCCGAACTGTACGGCGAAATCTTTGAACCGGCACAAGATCTGAATCGGAGGAAAGAGAGAATACCTCAACATGGTCTGCCTGACTAGCTGCCGCATCATCCTGGGAATAGTTATTGTCAATAAGGTGTATGAAAAAGGAACCAAGTGAATCAAGTTCTACCTCTGGATCTGATTCGTCAACATCTTCCGGCGGATCAGAAGATTCGGTGGTTTTCTTCTTGCCCGCTTTCTTGGTGACTTTGGTCTTTGTACGAGCCCTAGCTAGTTTAGTCCGCTTCCAGAAAGAGCTGTTGGCCTGCAAAAATTAAAGGAAAGGCGTATTAGCACATTATTAAAGCATAGGCGAATCAGTGAGCACTAAGTTAAATTTACCGCTGGCGGTTTGTTGGTGGCGCAAAAAGGTGGCAACCCGGTCTGGCTGCAGGCGGTGATCGGTTCGTTAAGCATCTTCTTCACAGATTCAGTAACTTCAAGGTCTGTCATTACCATTTCGTGATACTGTTGAGGATCTTTGACATCTCCGGTGTATTCATGCACCAAACCGGGGCGGCGGCTTAAAGGCAAAATGCCCCAAGAAACCCAGTAGCGGACGAGATCAATTCCAGTCAAACCGTTGGCCATTAGAGCCCGGAGCTTGGGGAGTTGAGGTGCGTAAACCTTCCGTTCTTGAGCAGTTAAGCGTGGAGGTAACGGGTGCAGGTTGCTAAGCCGGTGAGGGCAGTAACCCGGCAAGGGATTTTCTCCATCAAGGGCAGTATTCCGGCAGTAAAACCAAGTTTGGTTCCAATCTTTAGGATGACTGTTGTGTTTTGCATGAGGAAAATCCGCTTCTTTTCTTTTTTGGATTGATACCCCACCAAGTTCCATGTTGGGGCCATCGCAGAACTCCATGCGGCGGTTTAAATGGAAAAAATCCCGGAAAAGCTCCACAGATGGTTCTTCTTGAAGATAGACTTCACAAAATACTTGAAAGTTGCATATGTTGGACAGGGAATTCGGTCCAATGTCTTGTGGATGGAGTTGAAAGCTCGCAAGAACATCCCAGAAGAATTTTGATCCAGGCGGGCTGAATCCCCGATCTAAGTGTTGCATAAAAACAATAACCTCTCTAGCTTGAGGTTCAAGAGGGCACTGAGAGCCCGGAACTCGCCAATGAAGGACCCTTTTTGAGGCTAAAGCGCCAGTCATGACATATTCGTCGATTTGTGTCTCAGTGATCTTGGACAGAACCCAATTGCAGGCAGAGAATTGTTTGGTCATCTCGGAAGGAAAACTGTGAAAGGAAAAAATAAAAGCCGGTTTATAATTAACGGTTTAAGCATACTATTCAGTGTTAAACCGGCAAATTGCCGTTCAAGTTTAGTTGGCGGTTTAAGAGAGGGCTAATGATATATGGCGGATTGGTTATGAAAGGTTAAACCGCCCGTAGGCAGAAGGGCCAGGGTTCAAAATCTACTAAGTGTTACAAAAACAAGTTTCACAATATCACAATATAATTTTGGATCTACCGTGGATAACTAAAGAAATTTTTCCTGAACCCTACAATGGCGCTAAGAGGAAGACAGAAGATCCAGACACAGTCTGTCAGGAGCAGCAAGAAGCCGCGGGATGGTGGACTATCAAAATGAATCTAGCCGCGAATCAAAGCTAGCAGACGCATATATATACCTTCAGTAAAAGGACTAAAGAGAAGGCTCCGGAAGAACCGAGGAACGGCGACGGACATGGATGAACTCGAAAACCCTAATGAAGATCTAGGGTTACAGGAAATGAACTTACCAGGGCCACTCGACGGCGGAGGAGCGCGGCAGGGTCTCTGGAACAAACAGGGTAATGCAGCGGCCTTTGGTCGGTGCAGATTCGAAGATCGACGGCGGTGGCGCCGCTGGGGTTCTTCGGGTCGCGAGGAAGAAGATGAGAAGAAAGGGGAGAAAATGAAAGTGCCTGTCGGGCTTATTTATAACAGGGCAGGGGGATAAGTGACAGCCGCGAGAATCAAGTAGTCCAAAGCGGCAAGTAGCGCAGCTGTCGCCTCGATTTCCGGGATGACATTAAATGAAGGGAATCTTTTTATTAGTTTTTTACAGAGATGACGTCATGATGATCTGTTGCTGTATCCAGAGGATGACATCACGGCGGTTTAACAAAGTTTATAAAAGAAGACATCATGGCAGTTTACGAGAAATGAAGGAAGGTGTTCACAGGATTTTTTCTAAGTACTAAAGACTGACATGAACAGGTTCAAATCAATCTCGGGCCTAATGTTGGGGATATAACTACTGAGTGTAAACCGCCCACGAGGGGCCGGTTCACCCTCAACTATATTGAAGCCCATGAAGACTCAGAAGATGGCGCTTTCCTATGAAGCTTAGAGGCCCGGAGCCCAAAGGCGAATTAGGGCCCATAGTGGTAAATCGACGTAGTCATATAGCTTGCACTATAAGATAAGGAAAGGAGAGACTGAGCCGAACACTTGTATGAGTCGGCCTCGGGACTCTGTAAACCGGCCGGGCGTCAACCCGTGTATATAAGGGGAAGACCCGGCGGCGGTTCAGGGACAAGAAACAACAACTCGATAGCCAGGCATAGCTTGTTTAGCTCCCTAGTTAGTGAGACCCCAATAATCCCATCACAACTAGACGTAGGCCTTTACCTTCATCGAAGGGGCCAAACTAGTATAACAACCCTCATGTCCTTTGTTCGGTTTAAGCCCTTTAAGCTAACCCGTAGCGATGGCTCCACGACTAAGTCCTTCTATGAGGACATCTGACGTGATATTTCCACGACAGTGCGCATCGACTTCCTCCGTCGCCGACGGCGACAACGTCAACGCTGCACCTCCTCACCTCCTGCAGCGGACGGGATTCGGCCGGATCTGTGACCACCGGTGAGGAGAGAGATAGAGTGGACATTGTCATCTTGTTTTGATATGGAGAGGGTGAGAGAGCGAGACGCGAGAAACTCTATCAAACAAGAGGCTATAATGGAGTAAAAAAATCTCTCCATAGCAGTGGTTTTAAATAGAATACGCGCGTTCCCGAAAAAAGAAACGAAAACTGGCGGACAACTTTTTAAGGGTCTATCTAGGACACATCTAGATGTGACATAGTTGTGTCACATCTAAGTTGATGTCCACTCTTTTTGTGGTCTATTTTTTTGTCCTAGTTTTTTTTGTTTCTTGTTGCTACATTATATACTTGTGGGAGCTTAGATGTGATATCCTTAAATAACATCTAGATATGAATTAGACAAACTGATTTTCTAACGTACCAAGAAAGAAAACTCGATCAAAAACACGCCCCCGCTTCTAGGTCGTGAGAGTCGTCGCGCCCACACACATAGACATAGACATGCATATCCGTGTTTATGTAAAATTCCATCTCCATCTCCATATCCAATCATATTTGTCCAACTGGCATATTATTTATGTTGTTAATTATATACATAGCAATATTAACATACATCATCTCTTGTTTGCGGATGTCCGGACCGCTACCACGGCCGGTCCTGACCAACCCGAATCCTCTTCACCACCTGCGCCTGCTTCCCGCCCGAAACGGTCAGTGCCGCACTCATGCCCGGCCAAAGCGGACGCGACCTCTCACTGGCGCCGACATTGAAGCGGCGCACCGGCCAAGAGAGCGCCGCCCGCGCCGCTTCTAGGTGCACGCGGCTGCTCCGCGTTCAAAGGTCGCAATAATCGGCTACAACATGCATGTAAAAAGTTCTTGGGAGTCCGTGCTACAGCTAGCTGTCCTCCCCCAACTCGTCAATCTCTTCCAGTAGTGCTAGTACTCCATGGCGCGATCCATCGACAAGCAGGCGGGAAAGTTATCGTATACTCGGTTTGCGGTGAGTGGCATGCCGAGCGAACGTGTGGGGTCGAGCCATGGAAGAGGGTGAGACACGAACACGACATACGTGATTTAAACGTTGGTTTTGCTCGATGGCACGATCCAACGAAACGAAACGTTGGTTTCTGTCCGTTTCCATTTTTTCTCCGGAAAAACGGAAACTTTCCACTACATTTTCATTGCTATTCCAAGGTTGCCCCGTTACAACATTCCATCAAATAGAAAGGAAAACTAACACGCATGCTGATGCATATCAATGATTCACAGATCATAGCCAATATTTACTTCACAACTAAAGAAAAAAGTTGTGAGAGTGTGTACGAAAGAAATACTACTGATGGGGTCACTACGACTTAAACCCTAAACCCTAAACATGATTTACTTTCCTGGCCAGGTAGAACCTATCGAAGGAAAGACGGCTGGCACCCTCGGATCATACGATGCTTTTGTGCACTTCCACTAAAATCGACCTGAGCATCCCTGATGGCAAAGATATTGAAGAAGTGTGATTAGAATAATAGTACTGGCACTAGTTCATGAGACATAAACTCATCACAAGTAGAAGCCGGTAGAAGTAGAGAAAGATTGACATGGAGATGGAGCTACGGCAGTGGAGCAAGCTGGCTCCAAAAGGAAGATGGACTACCTGAGACGTTGGGCTATAGCTAGAAGGGCAGTTGGGACACGGCATCGGCCCATACCGTGGTGACCCCCGATTGGGACGCACCGACTGTGGGTTTTCTCCCTCGCCGATGTCGACCACATCTACGCAGAACATTGTTCCCTTCCCCCTGCTGCGGAATCAGGCCTGTCGTTCTATGCTTGTGAAGAGAGCAACCTAAGCAAGTAGGCTTATAGCTTAGGCTCCTGCTAGTGTATATATAGTGGTTTTCTTTTTCTCTCCATATCAACCATTTTATATTGCGTACGTGTCATTCAAGAGTGAAATGATGGTTGCTTCTTCCGACTAACTTACTGTGTGATTTGACTGCTCCTTAGTGGCTCCTACACGTACTCCCTCTACGTGTATGCAACAGTCACACGTACACATGGATGCAAAAACGCGCGCGACGCCCTAATGCATGCATGTCCGAGCACACGATGGAACACACACGGTCACGCTCAAGTGCTCAACCTACACGTGCATGCACACACATACTCAGTCAGGGTGAGCTAGTGACCGTATAAACACCGGAATATATATATATTGAGCGCAATGAGCGTATTATGAAGTCCACTGACCGTATTTTTACAAATATACAGTGACATACAGTGTATTTATCTCGTTTGAAATTAAGCCATATTAACCGGAGAGGAGGCAGTATGGACTAGCATTACTTTGATGTGTCCCGTCAACTTGCCAAACGAGGAGAAGGTTGCAGGACGGGAGAAGCTTGCATGCGGTGGGTCGTAGGACAAGGAGAAACTTTTGACTAATGCAAGCTCTCCCTCGCTCAGGCGGTGGACGTGCAACAGTTAATTCGGTGTCAGATTGCCAGAAGCATACACTATACTACTAGTGCTATTATTGTTCGACTTCCCGAATAGGCGAACAGCCAAGCGCAAAGTTTACTAGTAGTAGTAGTACTACTACTATAGTCTATAAAGGTATGTACTATACTAGTACTAGGAACCGGATGGAGGAGCGTCTGCACTCTTATTATAATTTTAAAATGTGATAAAGCAATCTTCAACACATTTGGTTCTCTTCGAGGGTTCTCGCATGTGATAATGGAAGTTGATTTCATGGAACACTCGCCACAATTCTCGCTTAATTCTGGCTCATATCCTGTTACAAATAGTAGCGCTCAGTAATATTTCCTCTTTTTTTGTTATTCAGCATGTAAACAGGTCAGCAAACATTGCGGCGCATCTTCGTGCGAACCGTGCTTGCTGCACTTTGAATGTGGCCGAGAGCTGGCTTGATGAAACACCTCGCTTCCTACTTCTGTTTTTGCAGGGTACCTTGCTTCCTAGTGACCAGTTTCTTGGCTGATCGTCCTAAGAATGCTTATATATATATGAATAAAGCTCTCTCATTTACCCGCAAAAAAGATTAAGCCATATTAACCGGAAAGGAGGGAGTATGGACTAGCACTACTTTTTGGTGTGTCCCGTCAACTCGCAGAAAGAGGAGAAGCTTGCAGGACAAGGTGAAGCTCTCTTACGCCTTTTGACTAATGCAACCTACCCTTGGTGGACATGCATCAGTCCATTCGGTGTCAGATTGTCAAAGGCATACACTGTAGTACCCAACATGCAGAGTACCATCATTGTTCGACTTCACGAAGAGGCGAAGAGCCAAGCGCGGTAGACGAGTAGTACTCCCTCCGTCTAGGTGTGTAAGTCATCTTAGAAAACCAAATAATCCCAAAACACTTAGGCACGGTGCATTAATTTCTACTTCGTTTCTTGTTTCTTAGCATATCAACCAATAAGAGATGAGGGGTGTGCATGCTTTTAATGACTTGAGACTACTAAACACGACATGCAGTGGTTAGTTCATTGCATGCAATGCTATTAATTAGCAAATAAACATTAAGGTCTCTTGTTTTCCCCTCCTCCTTGGTCACGGTGCACAGCCTAAGATGACTTACTCACCTAGACGGAGGGAGTACTACTACTAGAACCGCATGGTGGAGCGTCTGTACTCTTATTTTTTATCTCTGATAAAGTACACGTTTATTCTGGAGAAGGGCGGAAACGCAGCCCAACATGTAATGAATGATATCGATCAACCAACCATGCTCGAATATATCTTGGCCTCCGTGCGAGCCCGTCTGTGTGTTCTCGCTCCTCGTCTCTCTCAAGGAACGGCGGGTTGGCTCTTTGCCGTCAATTGAGATCAGTTTGCTCACACTCCTGTCCCACATGTCAGTGATATGCCAAGAGGAGGTGGGTTGACCGACTGGCCATACATGTACTTGGTTTTGCACCTTCATACTACTCCCCCCTCCTTCACAGTTTATAGGGCACGCTTCATTATGATGCATTTCTCTCAATGCATTTCCACCACCAGAGAGACTTTGGACAAGTTTGGTTTAATGCTCAATTAATTAGGGCGTGGTAACCGCAATCAAGTCCACAATTTTCTCTCCATGTACTCCCTCCTTTCCGGTTTATAGGGCTTATCTCAAAATTTTAGTTTTTCCATTTTATAAGGCTCAATTTGGTTATTTTCCATCACATGTTCAGATTCCAAGGTGCATTAAATCATTGCATGCAAGTATTAAGAGAAAATTGACCAATGCATGTACTTTATGCATGCATGCATTGCAATTAATGCATTGATAAACATATTTTTTTTAGGATAACAAGAGCATTAATTGGGTGCTTTTGCAAAACTACATAAAGTATTCCACCACTCGCCATCTACCTTGATTGGTGAGATTTTTGAATTGAGCACTATAAACTGGAAAGGAGGAAGTACTACTACGGAGTGGATTAAGTGCATGCATGTGTGTACCCGGGGTGGAAGCACTGCATGCATGTGTGTACGCATTATTCCCTCTAGTAATAGACGTCGTGCTATAACTACCAATGCTATTTTCAGACTGATCACTAGTAGCCTTGGTCCGACAGATCTTTTTTCTTTTTTCTTTTTTCTGAAGCAGATTCAAAGAAGAGCGTATTGATGGTTGCTTCTTCCGAGCAACTTACAGCGGGAAAGGTGGGGCTTATGATTTGACTGCTCATTACTCACTACTAATGCGGCGCAACGACCGGGCTGAGTCTCCCATGCGGTTGTGTACTACCCCCTCGGTTCTTAAATATACTCCGGAGTATTTCTCTTTCTAGAGATTTCAATGACTGACTACTCAAATATTTGTCTTTTTAGAGATTTCAAATGGACTGGCACATACGGATGTATATAGACATATTTTAGAGTGTAGATTCACTCATTTTGCTCCGTATGTAATCACTTGTTGAAATCTCTAGAAAGATGAGTAGAATATTTAGGAACGGAGGGAGTACACATATGAAGCAAAATGAGTGAATCTACACTCTAAAATATGCCCGTTTGAAATTTGTAAAAATACAAATATTTAGGAACGAAGGAGTATAATTTTGTGCATGGCACATGGACCCGGATGATGAAGAGGCTTCTGGAAATGCTATCAAGCTTCCATCATTTGTTTACATAATTGACGTACTACACAAATAATTTTCCAGCGCCATGAAATTGTACAATGGTGTGAGCTTTCAGCTTTTGTTTCGCGTGTCTTGCAATCGATGCTCTTTCGGAAACAATAAAAAACTAACTTCCTTGCTCATGCATGTCAATTATTAGCAGATCAGAGCTAATAATTACATCACAACTGAAGACAGAGTTGTGAGAAGGTGTTAAATTAAAATTGATCCATGCTTTCATTGGCAGCAACGTCCCCCCAGCTCTGTCTAAATCAACAAGGCATATTGGGAAAAAAAGTAGGTGTCTGGAGCATGCAACATTCCGATCATTTTGTGCAGTTCCACTAAAATAGAGTTGAGTGTCCCTGTTCCAAAGATATTAAGTGTGATTACGATAATAGAGGACTGCTGATGAAACAATAAACACACAAATAGAAGCCGGTCACCTTTGCAATCTCTCTTAAGACTAACTAGTTGGAGAAGATTAGGCTCGGAGTTGGATGAGGAGGATAGAGCAAAACCAATCTCCCTTTGTGCAATCGCACTGAAATGTAGAGACGTTGCCCATGTGACATTTTAGTACAACTGCACAAAACACTCTTAAGAAAAAAGTGATTTGTGTAGTTCACCAAAAGGTCGCAATAGCAACGAGGTGAAATGGATAGCCCTGTTTGCAAAAAAGAGGTAGAAGGAAACAATTACTGGCCAATAACAGTTGATGACACATGCGACGACAAAAAAGAAGCATATTCCTTGTCCTAAGGGAAGATAACAACACGGTTGTGTTTGTCTAAAACAGTGTGAGGACGAGAATGCAATATGGAAAGTACGCCAGACGAGCTACGTTTTGGGCAAAGAACTATGGAAGATCCACATGCAGTGACGTGGGAAGACGGGCAGTGGAGCAATGCCGGAGGGGATACCTGGAGGTCATCGGGATGTAACTAGGTGAGCAGCGGCGGGCAGAATCTGCGAGCAGGTGGCGTAGGCCCTACCGCGCCGGAGCTTGGTCAGAGAGAACGCGTGTACCGCAGATCGGGACGTGCTGCCTTGGCGCCATCGAACGGAGAAACGATGCACTTCCTCCCTTTCCCCTGGCGGACGGGATGCGGCCGGAGCAGTGACCAACGGTGAGAGAGAGAGGCCACCGCACTCCCTTTCCCCGGCAGCCGGGATGCGGCCGGATTAGTGACCAATGGTGAGAGAGAGAGAGAGAGGCCACCGCAGCCTTGTGTGAGATACTCTGAAGAGCGACAAACCAGGCAGGCAGGCTCCATTGTATATAGTGAGCAGACTACCTTTTTCTCCATAAAAAAATCGTTTTATATTCTGTGTACGTGCCATTGAGCGCTATAACTTTATTTAAAAATAACGCCACAACACGTCAAGTCGAACTTTGTTTCGTGCACGCATGGTACACGACCTCCCTAGGTAAACAACCGCTACAGGCGTTCAAATTAGCACGTGGACTGCCATTTCATAAAGGAATGAGTTCCACCGTGTACCCGCACGGGTGTGGCTGGGCACGAAGCGTGAGTACGTGCACGGTGCACCTATTCTCTTCTT